>NC_057719.1:81726733-81731583 GCF_004010195.1 Chiloscyllium plagiosum
GTAGTATATGGAGTGAGCTGCCAGAGGAAGTGGTGGAGGCTGGTACAATTGCAACATTTAAAAGGCATTTGGATGGGTATATGAATAAGAAGGGTTTGGAGGGAAATGGGCCGGGTGCTGGCAGGTGGGACTGGATTGGGTTGGGATATCTGGTCAGCATGGACAGGTTGGACCGAAGGGTCTGTTTCCATGCTGTACATCTCTATGACTCTATGGTGATCATTTCCTGACCCCAGTTTTCAAATTTCCTTTCTAAATCTCAATCATGTAACTCACATTCTTGGGAGGATGTCAAATTCTTGAGGAGGTTTAGATAAGATTCACTGAAAGCTGCACGTTATTACGATCAAAGAACTCACTGCTGGTAAAGCAACCTGAAATCCGCAGAAGCGGATTCAGGAGAGATGGTTGTTAGTTTGTCAGATGCACTTGCAAGTGACGAGAAATAGCTAGGGAGCAGGTTTGGGTGTGAGTTCTGGAAAGTAGAATAAAACAGATGAGGGTTCATTGATAGTCACAGAACCTTAAGCACAGAAGGAGGTTGCTTGGCCCATTGTCACCAATACAGTTCTCTGAACAGTCCCGCTTGCCTTTCCTCACAGTCTGTTTCTCTTTGTCTAATATGAATCAAATTCCCTTTTAAAAGTGGAGTTGGTTGATGGATGCTGCTACCCAGCAGTGTAAGACCACTACAGAAAAAGGTGCACTAGGAATAAAACTATGTTGACATCCTAGCATCAAATGGATTTTTAAAAAACATGTATCCCTTGTTTGAAGAGGAACATAGTTGTATTGGAGGCAGTTCAGAGGAAGTTCATGAGATTGATTCCAGTGATTTGTCTCATGAAGAAAGATTAAACAGTTTTGACCTCTACTCTCTGGAGTTTAGAGGAGATCTGCCTGAGGTACATAAAATGCTTGAGGGGAGTGACAAAGTAGACATGGAAAAGATGTTTCTCAAGTGGGACGATCTAGAATGAGAGTTAAGAGTTTTAGGATAAGGGGTAGCAGATTTAAGACAGAAATTAGGAGAAATAACTTCTCTCAAAGTGGTGGATGCTGGAACATTGAGTAAATGTAAGGAAGAGATAGACAGATTTTTAATTTGTAATGGGTTGAAGGGTATAGAGAGTGGATAGGAATGTGGAGTTGAGGCCAAGATGATATCAACCATATGCGGGAACATTCAAATGGTTCAATACTGTACTCTTGTGAAATGATGCTCTTTTCCCTACTCCATACGTGCAGCTTTAGGAGTTGACCTAACAAAAGATAGACACACACAAGCACATACACAAAAACAGACACGCAAAAATATACAATCACATATAGACATATATGCACATACAAACATACACAAATACATACTATCACACAGACAAACTCACATGAACTCACAAACATGCACACACAAAAAGTACACAAACATATCCACACACAGATGCATAAACGCAGACACACACAATCGAAGGAAGTGGTGGGAAATATTCCTCTATTCACTTTAACACTTAGAGTCAACCAGTTTCAAACTTACGATTTGTTAAGATATGAATCCATTTTCACATTGAAATATTGAGAAAATGTACAGGAGAAACTAATGTTAAAAGCTATCAATACTTAGCTTAAAAGAACAATTGCTTGGCGTGATAGCTGTGAATCATTTGAAGTTGTGTGTTCCAAGATCCAGCACAGAGAAATAAGTCTACTCTAGAGGTGCATAATAACATCTGTAACAACAGGTTAATTAGAATTCTTTTTTGTGTAATCCAAACTGATAATTCAATGCAAAGCTGAGGAATTGTCTGCTGTTAGTTTCATGTCATATCCAAAAACCAGAACTTCTAAGGCCATGTTGCTCTCTCACATTACTTTGAAGAAATGCAGATATTCTAACCAAACGTTGACTCTCAACCAACTTCACATAAACAGACTATCTTCATCAGTATGATATCGAGCATTAACCTGGGAGCATGCTGTGCATATATTGGTTGTTGACATTCCACATTGCCACCAAGAAAAAAAGCTATTGGTTGTCATGCACTTTTTAGATATCTAGAGGTTGTTGGGACATTGAGATTGTGAAAGGCATTATATAAATGCAAGTCTTTCCTTTATTTTCAGGGAAATAAAAAATTCCCCTTTACATTTTCCTTTTTATTCTTTTTGCTGATTACTTGAAATCTACATCTCCTGAGTACCAACCCTCTCTGCAGTGAAAAATAAATTTTCCCAATTAACACTATTAGAATTCCTTATCATTTTGCTTGACCTTCTCTGCTCTAGGGAGAATGATCCCAAATTTTCTAGCCTTTCTGCATAACTGAAGTCTTTATATCCAGATGCTATTGAGTTAGTCTCACCTGTATCCTCCCCAAGGCCTTGAACTCCTTGCTGAAGTGTGGTACACAAATTACGATAAAATACTTCAGTGTTTACCCAGCAATGATTTACTTAATTTTGGCACATTGTCTTTGATTTTATACTCTTATGTTTTTATCTCTGAAGAGCAGAGTCTTAAGGCAATTTTATTAACATAACCTGCCTGCCACAAAGTACAGATTCGTTGCAAACTAAGACTGGAGACAACCCAAAGATTCTGAGATGTCTGCGTTCCTTCAAATTCAATCTCTCATATATCCCGCATTCTTATTATTGTACAATTGGCAGACATCACTTCAGTCCCTCAAGACCTGCAATTCCTTTTCCACTGCTCCAAAGAAGATGATCCTCAAAGCCAACAGCTTTGACCAAGCTTTTGGCCAGCTTCCCTAATGGCTTGGTGTCAAAGTAGCTTTAATCAGTGAGTCTGTAAAGAATCTCAGAACATTGTACCGCATTATAAGAGCGGCATTAAATGAAACTTGTTGTTAATGATTAGTCAATCACACTTCTGAATAAGTCCAAAATCAGATGCAACTCCCATAAGCAAAAGGAACTAACAAAACAGAAGCCCTTCTCATTGACTATTAATGCTGTGCTTGTTACAGACATCCTGCCTCCAGCCTCAGAGTCCCCCAGTGTTTATTAGCCATAAATGGCACCTAACAATTACGATTAATACATGTATTTTTGGGATAGGAGTCACCTAGGAACAAAGCTTGACTTTGTCTTTTGAATGAGCAGGGGACGCAAAATGTATCAACCAGCACTAATGCTAGTTCTTATGTGAAATGCAATCAATATAAAATAGTGGGTAACTGCATGTTTATAATTGTCAATGCTCGAACAACACTACTTTCAGGAAAGGAAACCTTCAACAATGTGCAGGGTTTACGTGTAACCTCAGGTGAGTGTGAATTATCAAGCTTGAAATCCTTGTCCAACTTAACAGAATAAACTAAACAGAAAAGCTATATAAATGCCAGAATGACAGAAGTTTGCCTTGAAAAATGAATAGCCCTTATAATTTCCTTCCCTATATCCCCTTTCTACACAGACTGCAACACTTACTCCCAAACAATACCACATTGGCTGCTGGGATTCAGTGGGCAGAAAGTCTTGTTTTTTCTGCAGAAGATTTATCCTCGTGCTGTCCCACCTTGTTGATGGTGCCTTCTTTCAGCTGGGGCATCGGACCAAGTCCCCTCCTAAGGTCTCAAAAAGTAAACAATCCTATGGGTGCTAATTCAGAACTAAATGGGGGGGGGGGGGTTCTGTGGCCAATTCTGTCCCTCAGCCAACATCAAGAAAAAAAAAGACAATTGTTACTTATGGAATCAAGCAGCACAGGAAGTCAATCAAATTGCCATTTATAGGAGCTTGCTGTAATAACAATGACTCTTGATTTCCAAGATTACACCTATGGCTATCCAAAAAGTATTCCATTCGCTGTAAGATGTTTTTAGATGCCTTGAGGGCATGTGAGATGATTTGCAAATGGAAGCCTTTCTTTCCTTCTTTTAGCTACTTGCATTTGCCCTATGTTTTCAAATGATACAAATAAGTCAAGGAATTTTACAATGGAACCAAGGGATCCAAGCAGTGCTGTATGCAGGAAAGACGATGGAAGCTTTTGCAGACAGGATGTATTGGAAAGCAGTCTCAAAGATTAGGACCAAAACTGGCAAGAACTCTACACTTGCCTCTGTTGATGCCACTGTCCATTTCCACTCATGTTGCAGCCCCAGTGACTGCCAGGAATGGAGTGGTAGTACTTCTCTGGCCAAGGCAGAAGACCTGCCAATATCATTTTTTCGAGGAAGGACTTAAAACAATATCTTTTCTGGTCACACTACAAACATATACTTTTTTTTGGATCAGTGGTGCTGGAAGAGCACAGCAATTCAGGCAGCATCCGACGAGCAGCAAAATCGACGTTTCGGGCAAAAGCCCTTCATCAGGAATAAAGGCAGAGAGCCTGAAGCGTGGAGAGATAAGCTAGAGGAGGGTGGGGGTGGGGAGAAAGTAGCATAGAGTACAATAGGTGAGTGGGGGAGGAGTGAAGGTGATAGGTCAGGGAGGAGAGGGTGGAGTGGATAGGTGGAAAAGGAGCTAGGTAGGTCGGACAAGTACGGACAGGTCAAGGGGACAGTGCGGGCTGGAAGTTTGAAACTAGGATGAGGTGGGGGAAGGGGAAATGAGGAAGCTGTTGAAGTCCACATTGATGTGAGGGTCGGAGCGGCCCTCACATCATCGCCGATGCCACACGCTCAGTGACTTCCGCCATCCCTACTGCCGTGTCTGCCACCACTTCCGACCCCACCAGCGCCACTCACCTGCATTCTGCTGACACGCCCCCCACAGTCCCCACTGTCACTATCCCCACCCCCCAGAACCCTGAGGGGAACACTACCCCTGCTCATGCCTCCACCCCCATTCCCCCCACCATCACACCCACTCCAGGTACTGGC
>NC_057719.1:81731849-81829629 GCF_004010195.1 Chiloscyllium plagiosum
GGCGGAGGCGGAGGGATTGGGAATACGGGATGGCATTTTTGCAAGAGATAGGGTGGGAAGAGGTGTAATCCAAGTAGCTGTGGGAGTCGGTGGGTTTGTAAAAAATGTCAGTGTCAAGTCGGTCGTCACTAATGGAGATGGAGAGGTCCAGGAAGGGGAGGGAGGTGTCAGAGATGGTCCAGGTAAATTTAAGGTCAGGGTGGAATGTGTTGGTTTGTCAGCCTTGGCTCAGTCTATTGGTAAGTGTAATAAAAGCTATGAAGATTAAAGGGGAGGGAACTTCTGCTTTTCAAAGTTAGACAAATTGAAAGAATCAGCTGTGAAAGTACCATTTCTGTGGATTAAAGTCACCAATAAAAACTGGTGAAGATATGGATCTGCAATTGGTTTTGTAGATCTTGGAGAGGGAACACAGAAATAAAAGGGATTACTTGTTGGGAACAACATGGTGAGCACATTTATTATTTTTTTTAATGCATTCATAGAATGAGGGTGTTGCTGGCCAAGCCAACATTTATTACCAGAGGATATTTAAGAGTTAACCACACTGCTGTGGGTCTGGAGTCACATGTAGGCCAGACCAGGTAAGGATGGCAGATTCCTTCCTTAAAAGGACTTAGTGAGCCATTTGGATTTTTCCCAACAATGAACAATGGATTCACAGTCACCAGTAGGTCCTTGCTACCAGATGTTACCGAGTTCAAATTACACCAGCTGTCATGGTGGGATTTGAACGCAGGTCCCAAGAACATTACTTGGGTCTCTTTTTAACTGTCTAGAGACAATACCACTACTCCATTGCCTCCCATGCATAACGTAGCTGTGCAAGGTCTTTTATACTTGAGGTTATCCAACATCTTCCTTTCATTACAGTAAAGGAATTTTATAAAGTACTTCATTGCCTATAAAGTGCTGTGGACACGGAGAATCAACGTTCCTTCTTCTCCTTCCTTCCTTATTTAATCTTTCCTTTCCCTCTCTAATCAGATCAAGTTGTGAAACTTGAAAGAGTTCGGAAAAGATTTACAAGGATGTTGCCAGGGTTTGAGCTATAGGGAGAGTCTATGTTGGCTGGGGCTACTTTCTCTGGAGCATCAGAGGCTGAGTGGTGACCTTAAAGGTTTTTTTATAAAATCAGGAGTGGCATGAATAGGGTAAATAAATAATGTCTTTTCCCCAGGGTGAGGGAGTCAAAAGCTAGAGAGCATAGATTTAAAGTGAGAGGGGAAAGATTTTAAATGGACCTAAGGGGCTACATTTTCCACACAGAGGGTGGTGTGTGTCTGGAATGAGCAGCTAGAGGAAGTGGTGTACAATTACAACATTTAAAAGATATCTAGGTGAGTATATGAACAAGAAGGGTTTAGAGGGATATGAGCCAAATGGGAATGGATTTATCTAGGATATCTGGTTGGCATGGAAAAGTTGAACCAAAGGGTTTGTTTCCATGCTGTATATCTCCATGACTCTATCATAAGATCAACTGGAGCAGCACGGTTACTCAGCACTGCTGCCTCACAGTGCCAGGGATCTGAGTTGGATTCCACCCTCAGACAACTATCTGTGTGGTTTGCATATTCTCCCAGAGTCTGCATGGAATTCCTCCAGTTGGCCTAGTTTTCACCCACAATGCAAAGATGTGCAGGTTAGGTGGCCTGGCCATGCTAAATTGCCCATGGTGACCAGGCATGTGGAGGCTAGGTGGGTTAGCCATGGGAAATGCAGAGTTACAGGGATATGGTATGGGGGCATCTGGATAGGATCTCTTCAGGAGGATCGGTGTGGACCTGATGGACCGAATGGCTGCTTCCACAATGTAGGGATTCTATAAGTGATTCTAATAATTAAGATCATTAAAGGTTAGTCAGGGTTAATAATGACATGAAAGATCAAACTCATATTCTAGCGTGTAGTCCAATCATCCTATTGTATGATTTTAGTTTTGGTTTGCTATAAGCTATCACTCTTGTCAAAATAAAATTGGCCTGAAGATTTTTCCATGAAAAGACTAGGGATGGACAATTACAAATACTTTATTCTTCAATCACCTTCAGGGTAGATTACGTCTCATGCATGGAATCTGCTTGTTATGACGTTGTCTGTGTAGTGTTACAGTGAGTTTACAACTCAGCAGAAACTCTTAACTTCTCCACCTCATTCCATTTTATTCTCCACATCAAAAATTCCATCCAGAAATTCAGTTTCGTTACATTGCTTGTTAATTAATACAATTGCATGGAAGAAAATAATAGCAATTAAAAAGAATTCCTCTATTAAAGAAATCAAACTTTAAAACATGTATAAATCTCATTCCAGTGTCACCAATTTGTAGGTCTACCCCAACTAATTACTCATACACCAGCTCCTCTTAAAAAGTTATTAGGAAAAAAGGGCACAATGAGTTCAGCAGTCACAGAGTCATACAGCATGGAAACATATTGTTTGGTCCAACCTATCCATGCTGACCAAGTTTCCCAAACTAAACTATTCCCACTTGTCTGAATTTCACCCATATCCCTCTAAACCTTTCCTATTTAGTACCTGTCCAAATTGTCATTGAATAATTGTAGCCTTTTCCCTGAACCCATCCAACAGGAATGATACAAGACACAAACCAGTGATCCACTTTGTTCATGACACTCTACTTTTGTTAAAATTCTTCAAAACCAGAAGATTAGCTCTTCAAATACTTTTTCTGCCTAACCTGGTAATCTAAAATCTCCATATTTTGGAGAGTTACTGTGAGGTGTTTGGAGTAGGTCTGGCAATTACCTTGAGGTGTTTGAGTTCTATTAGAGAGCATTACAGGATGGGGTTTATTATTGTTACAGTATCATGTGAGTTCTAGAGTGTTGCATGAAGAGAGTCAGGGGTGTATTAAGAATTGTTTCAGTGAGGATTGTATATTACAGCAAGGGGTGTAGTGGAAAATGTAGTGGAGGATATGTCAGTGTGTTACAGTGTGGAGTCTGTTTTGTATCAATCAAATTGAGAGGTGGGAGTCATAATCAAAGTTTGTTACAGGAAAGGTTTTTTTAAGAAACGTTAAACTGAGGGGTTTTAGAAAGCACTACAACGAAAGGTGTGTGTGTATGTCTTAAGGAATACACAATGTGGGATTTAACAAAAAGAATAAGAACGAGAGTGAAATAGCATTTTTTTGTTAGTTCTGCTACTTGGCACTTCTTAATAGTCATTCTTATTAATTACTTGTTCTTAAATTATCAATTTGTTGCTTTGATTTTTGTTTGCTCAGTAAGTTGGTTGTGTTTTCTTCTTACGTCAACTTTTATTTTGAAACTTTTTTCTGATTATGTGCCAAATTATATCTTTTTGAAATTTGCTCATTGGTCAATTGAGTAAGAAAAAAATTTGAAAGGTGGCTCCTCCCACAAAAGGATTGGACAAATGTGGTGTACTGGATAACATATTAACCATGCATAGGGGGATTGGTTACCTAACAGGAAGGAGAGTTTGGGCATAAATGTGTCATTTCCAGGGAGGCAAGAGGGGGAATGACACAGCGGCCTTGACTATTTACAATTTATTTTGAATGACTTGGATGAAGGGACTAAATGTATAATTGCAAAATCCACAAAATGATAGGTGGTACAGAGTTTTGTGAAGCCGGTTTCAGAAGTTTATGAAAGGGATCTAGACAGATTTATGGACAAAAGTGCTAGTGTATGATGTAGCAACATGTGAACTTGCCCACTTTGGCAGAAAATTACTTAAATGAAGACAGATTGTAGAACCCGGTGGTACAGAGGGATCCAAATGTTAGTATGTGGATACAGCAAGTGATTAGGAAGGCAAATGGAACGCCAAAGGGCATGGTGAATAGAATAGAGAAGTTTTGCTGCATCATTTGGGCAGTAGTAAGACCACACCCAGAGCACTGTAATCAGATTTGGTCTCCTTACTTAAGAAAGCATGGGTTGGCTAGATATGGTCAGGGTATGGTTGGGTATGGTTAGTAGCTTGCCTGCTGAAAACAGCCAAACATACATGCCATTTGATATGGAGCATACACTGAAAATGGGTGCCCAACTGCATACTGACCATGCTGCTGAAATAGGCCAGATCAAAACTAACCTGTGAGGTAATGGCTCCACTGATCAGATCATTTCTCACTGTGTATTGTGCAAATTCAAGAACAAGCCTAAGGTTTGACCCTTTCAGTCCTGAAAGGTGCTCAGTCTGCCTGAGATCACCTTGAAAAGGTCAGGCATCTCAAAAATTGGAATAATTGGTAAATCTAGCTGTTTCACCCTGCCGCTATGCAGTAGCAACAGGAGCATGTTTACCAGTAACAGGACAGTACCATCAAGCCAGACACATTCCCTTAATCTCACTGATGAATAATGCAGTATATAAATTTCAGCATCAATGTGATATGAAGACATATAGACAGTGTGTCCCAAAGACTGGCAGATCATATCAAACAGTATATCCTTGGTAGCAACCATACCCAGCAATCCCATGTTTGCAAAACAGGGCTGGGTCTTTTAGGGCCCTGAATGACGAGGGCTTTGGTTAAAAATCTGGGAAAATCATGAGAGACTTCCAGCATTTTCCCCACAGAGTTCCAGATATTGATATGAGATTTTCATGAGATCAAGGTGAGATGCCTGTTAAGGATGTTTATTGCTTATTGTCATCCTAATTAGTTGCACATCTCACCGCAGTAATATGCAGTCTCCTTTCCTTGCATCCACTGTGATGAAACCTAACAGTAAAAACTCTCAACATGGAAGACAGAATGGGGACCTGGCAAATCCAGCTGGCCCCTTGCTCTTAATGACGTCCATTTTTGACACTTTGGATTGGCATCTCAGGGAATGCTCTAAGGCAGCAAATGTACGTACACCACATCCAGGAAAATAGGGGGCATTCCATCATATTTCTGCCCTGTGCCTTGTAGATGATAGACAGAATTTAGAGAATCAGAAGTTAAGTTAGTCACTGCAGTATTCTTAGCCCCTGATCTGCTTTGTATTTATACAGTGAGTTCAGTTGAGTTTCTGGTCAATGGTAGCCCCCAGGATGTTGATAATGAAGCAATTCAGTGATGGCAAAACCACTGCAATATCAAGGGGTTGTGGTTAGATTTTCTCTTGCTGGAGATGGTCATTGTTATCACACCAATGCGAGGCAATGTCACTTGCCACTTGTCAGCCCAAATGCCAAAGGACTGTTTGCTTCTCAAATAAGAGAAAGGGAGGTATTAAGGGAGATGGAAGTGGGTGACACAGTTGTAGTGCTGGTGCAGGTTGGGGGAAAATGGTGACATGTCCCAGGTGAGTCAGTAGACAATGCAAAAGCCAAAGACAGAAGAGATATAGTGATTAGAAAGTTAGGGAGTTAGTGGTGTGGGGGTGGGGGGTGGGGGTAGGGGTTGGAGTAGGAGTGAGGGTGATGTTGACAGCAAGTGAAGGAAGATGTTGCATGCAAAGAAGAGAGTGGTAGAGCATGAACCTTGGTGTAAGGTTGGTCCAGTAGCAGAAATAGAATAAGTGCAATGCAGCAGACTGCAAATGTTGACACTTATCCTGGCAATACTGAGAAGTTCATTGACCTTCTTCCGACAGTGCTAAGAAGAGTTAGCTGAGGCCAAGGGATACATATCTGTGTTACAGATCTGGGGACTTTTGGAATCCTTATTTTCAAAACACTCCATGTTCTCAATCTTCCTATCTCTGTAGTCTCCTCTGAAATAACTCCACGAAAGCTGGTTTCCCATCACAAAGTCACCCTTTATTTACACACAGACCCCTTAAGACTGACCCAGCTCCCTCAGAGTCAGCTCTCAGGACATCTGACTCTCTTTATCTGTCAGCCTGGCATCCCTGATTAGACCAGATTAACAGCCCCATTCAGGGAACTCATATTCTGTTAGGTCCATCTGGCTGACCCTATTACATTCACTACATCCTCCAACCTTCCAACCCTCAAAGGATTTGTGCTTTCTGGCCTCTTGAGCATCCCAAATTTCATCAGTCTCCTGTTGCGATCTGTGCCTTCAGCTGCCAAGGTTGCCAAAGTTGCTTTGCAATTCTCTCCTTTACCTCTTTCTTCACGTAAGACATTCCTGAACAAACCTAAATCTTTAGTGAAGTTTTTCAATACCTGGTCTAATATCTTAGGTGCCACATATTTCATGTATGACCTAGACATACTATTAATGTAGAAGTGGGAATGAAATTATTCAAATGAATGTGGTGAAAGGTTCTGGAAGTGTGATAGGACAATACTGTAGCTTAGATTAGATTAGATTCCCTACAGTGTGGAAACAGGTCCTTTGGCCCAACAAGTCCACACCAACCCTCCGAAGAGTAACCCACCTAGTCCCATTTCCCTCTGACTAATGCATCTAACACTCTGGGCAATTTAGCATAGCCACTTCACCTAACTTGCACATCTTTGGACTGTGGGAGGAAACCGGAGCACCCCGGGGAAACCCACGCAGACACGGTGAGAATGTGCAAACTCCACACAGATAGTCACCCGAGGCTGGAATCAAACCTGGGACACTGGTGCTGTGAGGCAGCAGTGCTAACCACTGAGCCACCGTGCCGCCCACGTGCCGTTTATCCTTAGGATTTCCATTAGCTTTGCTCAAATTAATACTCCATGGATGGTAATGGGGGATAAAGCACCTTTGCCATTGGAAAGGATAACATGCATCTTGCAGCAAGCTCAGAATGGGATTTAAGATGAGTCTGAGTACAGAGACCTCTGGAGGATAGGCTGAGCAATTACGTACATTTACAGCACATGCTCAACACCAGGACTTAGCAGATGTGCATTTGTACACTAACTTTAACAACTGCAAGAATCCCAAACAGCTTTATAGCCAATTAAATATTTTTTGGCCTATGGTCAAATTAATAAGGATGGTGAAATCTTGGTGAGATGGCAGAGGGGTTGAGCAGAATGCAACTAACCATGCACAAATTCAGTTACGCAGAATATTTAAAGAAGCTCGGATAGCTCTCCAAAGAGCAGAGAAAATTGATGACAGATTTGATGGTGGACTAAAATCATGATGGTTTTGATAAGGCAGATCAGGAAAATCTAGAGGGTGCTGGTAGAGGGTTGTTGTTCAGACTGGAGGCCTGTGACCAGCAGAGTGCCGCAAGAATCAGTGCTGGTTTCATCATTTATATACTGAGCTGAAAAATGAGCTCATTCCTGAAGAAGGGCTTATGCCCGAAACGTCGATTCTCCTGCTCCTTGGCTGCTGCCTGACCTGCTGCGCTTTTTCAGCAACACATTTTTCAGCTCTGATCTGCAGCATCTGCAGTCCTCACTTTCTCCTCATCATTTATATAAACAATTTCAATGAGAATATCAGAGACATGGTTAGAAATTTTGTAGATGACACCAAAATTAGTGGCATAGTGGACAGTGAAGAAAGTTGTCTAAGAGTACAATGGGGTCTTGATTAACTCAGCCAGTGGGCCAAAGAACTTCAGATGGAGTTTGATGCAGATAAATCTGAGGTGTTTCTTTTTGTAAAACAAATCAGGGCATGGCTTGCACAGTTAATGGTAGGGCCCTGGAGAGTTGTTGAACAGAGAGACCTAGGGTGCAGTTACATAGTTCCTTGAAAGTGGCATCAAAGGTAAACAGGGTGGTGAAGGAGGCATTTGGCACACTTGCCTGCATTGATCACAGCACTGAGAATAAGAGTTGAGATGCCATGTAACATCTGTACAAGACATTGGTAAGTCCACATTTGAAGTACTGCACACAATTCTGTCACCTGCTACAGGAAGAATGTTATTGAACTGGAAAGGGTACAAAAAGATCTATAAGGGTGGTTTGAGTTATAAGAGAGGCGGAATAGGCTGGGACCTTTTTCCCCTGGAGTGTAGGAGCCTTATAGAGGTTTATGAAATCATAAGGGACACAGGTAAGGTGACTTGCCATGGTCTTTTCCACAGTGTAGAGAAGTCCAAAACTAAAGGGCATAAGTTTAAGGTCAAAGGGGATGGAATTAAAAGGTACCTGACAGGCAACTTTTCACACAGAGGGTGGTGCGTGCATGGACTGAACTGCCAGAGGAAGTGGCAGAGGCGAATACACTTACAACATTCAAAAGACATTTGAACAGGTATATGAATAGAAAAGGTTTGACATGGGCCAATGCAGGCAAATGAGACTACTTCAATTTAGGAAACCTGGTTGCAATGGACAAGTTGGCTGAAGGGCCTGTTTCCATGCTGTATGACTCTAAGACTCAATATAACATATTTGGAACAAGAGCATGGGGAGTTTAGGAGAATATATTTATCTAGAGAGTTAGATTTGGAATATGTCATCTGAAAGGGTTCTGGACCTGGAAAGGTTCCAAGTAACTTTTTAGTGAGGATTGGTAAATACTCGAGAATGAAATACTGTGTGGACAATAAAGAAATACGGTCCTGCAACTATTTGAACAACTTCTTAAAGTGACAGCACAGGTGAGAATGACTTCAGACCTCGATATACCCATTGAGCAAATTAAAATGTACAGCAGATCAAATGTTATTTCTGTAGCTAATGAATCATATCACAAAACATAACTCTCTAGTGAAATTCTAAGTATGAGAAGCTTAGTAAAACTTTGAGATTAAGTATTACTCAATAACATGCAAATCCTCTCCCTATATGATTTCCAAACTCTTTCTATGCTATACAGACAGGGGCAGTAACTCTTAATGAAAACAGTTATCGCATTCAAGTAGCGAACTTCCCTATCTACAACTGGTCTTCAGAGAATAAACACAGGACCTTGGTCAGCCCTGATCCACAAAGGTGAACCATTTATTCCAATTCTGTTTTTTTTGACTGTTTTCAATCCATGCCAGGATATTCCCCCAATCCCGTGTGTTCCAATTTTGTTTACTAACATCTTGTGTGGAACATTATCAAAAGCCTTTTGTAAACCTATATACCCCATATGGTGGTCCCCTCATATCTATTCTGCTAGTTTTATCCTCAATAAACATGATTTCCCTTTCATAAATCCACACTGGCTTAGAAAACAATGGAAGAATTTGGCAAAGTGTCCTGTTATCACATTGTTTAGAATATATAGACATTTTCCCATGACTGATGCTAAGCTAACAGATGTATTGACCCCTATATTCTCTCTTCCTCCTTTCTTAAATAGTGGGTTACATTTGCCACCTTCGGGTCTAATGGGTGCAAAGTGAGTGAGTGCTAAGAGAGTAACGGGCAGCCCTGAGATGCAACTTGGTCCAGTCGGTGAGCTGGGCACCTGTCTTTGCACATACAGTGTCCTTGTAGTAGCCTTGCAATGAAAGGTGCTGGTGTGTTCAAAGTGTGTCATTAATGTGTAGCAGCATCCTGTAAGAGGACTCGTGGATGTACCATGGTAACGTAGAGAAGCTGACGTAGAGAATGATGCCAGCAGCACTGAATGTTAGGTTTATGTGACCACTGCCATGGAGTGTGCTGTGAGTTGTTGGCACCAGGAATTAAAGATAGCAGTCCAGTTGAGCTGGAGTTGCCAGGTCAGGAATTCTCAACATCTAATTTCTATCCTGCAGGTGGGAAAACAGGAGACTTACATTAATGAGGTGAGATTGGCTAGTAATGAGGGTGATACTAAGCAATAATTCCCATTACAGAACCGTGAGGGTTTTTTTAATGAAAACCCATCTCAATGTCTAGGGCTTGATTGGAAATGGGCTGAAAATGTGTTGCTGGAAAAGCGCAGTAGGTCAGGCAGCATCCAGGGAACAGGAGAATCGACGTTTCGGGCATAAGCCCTTCTTCAGGAATGAGGAAAGTGTGTCCAGCAGGCTAAGATAAAAGGTAGGGAGGAGGGACTTGGGGGAGGGGCATCAGAAATGCGATAGGTGGAAAGAGGTCAAGGTGAGGGTGATAGGTCAGACTGGGGTGGGGGCGGAGAGGTCAGGAAGAAGATCTCCAGCATCTGCAGACCTCACTTTCTCCTCCTTGATTGAAAATTGCAAGCTATTGTAAAAAGGACATTAGCAAGAAATGTTTGGAGGGATATGGGCTAAGCACAGGTAGGTGAAACTAGTTTAATTTGGGATTAAGGCCATCATGGACTGGTTGTTCTGAAAGGTGTGTTTCGATGCTGTATGACTATGACTCTATTGTCAGTCTCGATGTTGAGAAATGCCTCTCTCAGGGCGGCACGGTAGCTCTCCCAGGGCGGCACGGTGTCTCAGTGGTTAGCACTGCTACCTCACAGCACCAGGGACCTGGGTTCGATTCCAGCCTCGGGCGACTATCTGTGTGGTGTTTGCACATTCTCCCCACGTCTGCGTGGGTTTCCTCCGGGTATTCCGGTTTCCTCCCACAGTCCAAAAATGTGAACTGGCCATGCTAAATTGCCCATAGGTGCAAATAGATCTGGGTGGGTTACTCTTCGGAGGGTCGGTGTGGACTTGTTGGGCCAAAGGGCCTGTTTCCACACTGTAGGGAATCTAATTAGCATATAAAATGACTTTTCAAAATTTCTCACTATATTCCACATCATTCAGGCTAAATTCTGCCTGAAGTATTTTAGTTTCTCTACCATTTCTCTTTACCCTGCTTGCATTGGATCCATATTCTTTTTGCTAATCGTTTATTTCTAAAATACATTTATGAGCTTTAACATATTGTTTTTATGATTTGCACTAGGTAGCAGTTAATTCTATGTTCCCTTAATCTTTTTCTTGGTCTTCCTTTGCAGGATTCTAAAATGCTCTCAGTCCTTATTACTTCCTATCAACTTCATAAGGTTCACCACTTGATCTAATACAATTTATGATTTATTTCATTAGCTACAATTGGAATTCTTACTGAGTATTTGTGCATAAAATGAATGTACTTTTGTTATAAACTATGTATTTGTTCTTTAAATATTAGTTATTGCCTGTCATATCATTTAATGTGGTTTGCCAAGCCATCTTGACCAATTTACTCTTCATATTTTCAGTTTCCTTTGTTTAGATTTAAAATTCTACTTTCCAACTGAACTACATCATTTACAAACTTAACATACAATTTCACCATTTTATCATCACTATTTCCTAAAAGCTCATATACAAGATTATTAATCAGCCTTTTCTCATTTCTCAACACTAGATCTAAAACAGCCAGTTCCTCACTTGGTTCCTCAATGTACTGCTTTAGAAAACCATCTCAGAATTTGACCTTCAAAACATAAATACTCATTAGATTTACCCAATCTACATTGTAGATGAAAATCTCCTGTGATTACTGTACTTTAGCCAACAATTCATCTGGTTTCTTGATGCAGACACTGATATAGAGCTCTTAGTTCACTTTTCTTTCAAGTGTTATTGCAAACTCTGACCCTATCTATTGGCATGCTCTTAGCTTTGCAATCACAGCCCTTTCCTGCCTTAATTATTTTAATTTTAATCTCTAAAATATATAGTTATTTTAATTTCTTCCAGCCATGCTCTGATTATAACTACCTTTATTGTTACCTCAATCTATTACCTTGTCATTTCCCAAATTTCTCCTAAGGGATCCCTTCCCCCTCCCTTCTACATACCTTGATGCCCTCTCTACTTGCCTTGTTGTATGCCTTGCACTTTTTTGTTATCAACCTACTTAAGGATGCTATTACACAATTCTGGAGCAAATGGGACTTGAACCTAGCTCAGAGGTAGAGAAACTGCCACTGCATCACAAGAACCTAATGCCTTCAGCATTGAAAAAAGGTCAAAATGAACACAACTGTGACCTTTACAAAGTACAGCTCAACTTGAAACATTTTGTGTCTCAGTTAGGAATGTGGGTTATTTAATCAACAAATGAGGCAACATTCCCAAGCAAACATCTACTTAGCAAATTGCTAGGGGTTGATATTGCCTCCTTTTGTTAATGGTGAATAGCAACACCAAGGTGAATCAGCTATGGCTCGGTGAGTAACACTACTGTTTTCAAAATGAAAAGATTTTGGATTAGAGTCCCAATTAAGGGCATAATCCAGGATAACACATGTTGAACACCACAACTAAAATTCTACTTCCTTAATCAATTAAATTTAAGAAACAGAAAAATCATGGTGAAGGGGACTCAAAGAGCTGAATAACCTACCCCTATTTCTAATGTTCTGCAACACTGCTGTTGGAAATTGTATTGAAAGGGACAGTAAGAAAACAAACTAAAATTTAAATATTTCCCATTTGAAATTTTAAGTATCTCTAACAATTCTGTAGGAATGAGATTCTGTCTTTAACTTGCTTATTGTCAGACTAGTGAGGTTGAATAGCAATGCAGGAACATAAATCTACCCATTATAAAATACTGACAATGTCAATACTAACACAGCAAGTTTAATTGCTACATTTGCACATTAATGAATAATGTTATGAAATTGCTCAACAGGTGAAGGCACAAATCATTCAGTAACTTCTTCCTTGCCAAATATTGCTGGGTAATATATTCATTAATAAAAATGTGCACATTAAACTTGCAGGTTATACCAGTAAGTTTAGGTGTACATTGGACATACTAGCAGAGGGAGGTGGCAGTGCCCCTGATTCTGGGCTGGAAGGATCAGGTCCAAGCCCAACCTGCCCCAGAGGCATATCATTATATACCCGAACAGGTTGCTTACAATAACTATATGTGAGGTGATTGACTGAGTGCAAGTCCTGAGCTAATCTCATGATTTTAAATTCTTTATTAAGATACGGCATCATAGCCAAGACCAGCGTTTACTGTCTAACACTAATTGCCTTTGAGAATCTGGTACATGGATCACAAAAGATGAATAGGCAGACAATGACCATCCTCAACAAGAGAGAATCTAACCATCAGTACTTGACATTCAGTGACATTACCATCACTAAATACCCCACTACCAACATCCTGGGGGTAACTATTGATCAGAAACTGAACTATAAGTAGCCATGTAAGTACAGTACCTGCAAGAGCAGGTCAGAGGCCAGTTATAGCATGGGATCAGTGACATAGCGTAGATTGCGATGTATTGTCAACCAGCCAACAAGATGACCCTATTTTTTTCACTGCATTTGACCAATACTCAGCGTCAATGTTGACCCATCGTTTAATAAATGTGTGTTTAGGACTATACTTACATTAGGATGAAGAGTTGACTGTAATTTCTTCAACTGGAGATATGGATCAGATAATAGAGCAGGTAGTGAACAGTGAGATACAGTGGAGAGGAGAAAGTGAGGACTGCAGATCAGAGTCGAGAATGTAGTGCTGAGAGATAAATAGCAGGGAGCTGGAGCTGAGGAGGTGGTGGTGGTGCAGGGGGTAGCTGGTAAGGCAAAGGTAGATGTAGGTGGTGGGTGATGATGATAGGTCAAAGCAGAGGGTGGGGTGGATTGGGAGGAAGGAAGGTGGACAGGCAGCACAGTTCAAGAGGACAGTGCAGAGTTGGAGGGTTGCATCTGGAATGAGGTAGGGGGAGGGGAGATGAGGAAACTAATGAAATCAACGTTGATGCCATGTGGCTGTAGGGCCCAAGGCGGAAGATGAGACGTTCTTCCTCCAGATGTCAGGGTGGCTAGGATTTGGCAGTGGAGGAGGCCCAAAACTTGCATGTCTTTGGCAGAGCGGAATGGGGAGTTGAAGCAGTCGGGTTGTTTGGTGAGATGTTCTCTGAAATGTTCTGTGAGTTGGCTACCTGCCTCCCCAATGTACAGAAGACCACATCAAGAGCAAAGGACACAGTAGGTGAGGTGATTGGAAGTGCTAGAAAATCTCTGCTGGATGTGGAAAGATCCTTTGAGGCCTTGGATGGAGGTGAGGGGAGAGGTGTGGACGCAGTCAGTGTGATCAATGGAAGTGTGTCTATTTTAATGCAAGTAGTATCAGGAATAAGGGTGACTAACTGACAGCATGGATCAGTATTTGGAACTTTGATGTTGTGGCCATTATGGAGACTTAGATTATCACAAAGACAGGAATGGTTGTTAAATGTTCCAGGGATTAAATGTTTCCAAAGGAAAAGGGGTGGAGGTAAATGAGGTGGCGGAGTGGCATTGCTAATCAGGGATAAAATAACAGCTGCAGAAAGGGAGGTTGTCGAGGTGGGTCTGCCTACAGAGTCAGTATGGGTGGAAGTCAGAAACAAACCCCCCAGTAGCAACAGAGACATGGAGGAGCAGATTGGGAGGCAGATTTTGGAAAGTTGCAGAAGTAACAGGGTTGTTGTCATGAGTGACTTCAACTTGCCTAATACTGAATCCTTACTGCAAATCGTTTGGATGGAGCAGTTTTTGTCAGACATGCCCAGGAAGAGTTTCTGACTCAATATGCAGATAGGCCAACTAGAGGGGAGCCATATTGGATTTGGTGCTTGGCAATGACCCATGCCAGGTGTCAGATCTCTTGGTGGGATAGCATTTTGGTGATAGTGATCACAACTCTCTGACCTTTACTATACTCATGAAGCAGACGGTATGGGAAAGTATTTAATTGGGGAGGGAGAATTACAATGCTATAAGGCAGGAACTGGGCCATCTAAATTGGCAATAGATGTTCTCGGGAAAATGCACGACAGAAGTGTGGAGGTTGTTTAGGAAGCATTTGCTAATAGTGCTGCACAGGTCTGCCCCACTGAGGCAAGGAAGGGATGGTGGGTTGAAAGAACATTGGGTGACAAGAGATGTGGAACATCTAGTCAAGAGGAAGAAGGAAGCTTACTTAAGGTTGAGGAGGCAAGGATCAGACAGGGCTTTACAGGGTTACAAGGTAGCCAGCAAAGAACTAAAGGATGGACTTAGGAGAGCTGGAACGGGGCATGAAAATGCCTTAGCAGGTAGGATTAAGGAAAACCCTAAGGAATTTTACACTTACCTGAGAAACACGAGGATGGCCAAGAGTGAGAGTAAACCCTAAGGAATTCTACACTTATCTGAGGAACAAGAGGATGGCCAGAGTGAGGGAACGTGCACCTGGGAGTTCAAAGAGATAGGCAAGGTCCTTAATGAATATTTTGCTTCAGTATTCACTACTGAGAGGGACCTTTATGTTTCTGAGGACACTGTGAAACAGACTGATATGCTCGAACAGGTTGATGTTAGGAAGGAGGATGTGCTGAAAATCTTAGAAAACATGAGGACAGATAAAGTTCCCTGGGCCAGATGGGCTATACCCTAGGTTACTACAGGAAGCGAGGGAAGAGATTGTTGCACCTTTGGTAATGAACTTTGCATCCTCACTGTCCACTGGAGTAGTGCCAGTTGATTGGAGGGTGGCAAATGTTATTCCCTTGTTCAAGAAAGGGAATAGAGATAATCCTGGGAATTACAGACCAGTCAGTCTCACATCTGTGGGTAAAGTACTGGACGGGATTCTAAGAGCCAGGATTCATGATTACTTGGGAAACAATAGTTTGATTAGAGATAGTCAACATGGATTTGAGGGGCAGGTCATGCTTCACAAACCTTATTGAATTCTTTGAGGATGTGACAAAATACATTGATGAAAGTAGAGCAGTGCATGAGGTGTATATGGATTTTAGCAGGACGTTTGTTAAGGCTCCCCATGGTAAGCTCATTCAGAAAGTAAGGAGGCATGGGATACAGGGGAATCTGACTGTCTGGATACAGAATTGGCTGGCCCATGGAAAACAGAGGTGGTAGATGGAAAGTATTCAGCCTGAAGCGCGGCAGCCAGTGTTGTTCCACAAGGATCTGTTTTGTGTCCCTTTGCTCTTTGTGATTTTTACAAATGATCTGGATGAGGAAGTGGAAGGCTGTGTTAGTAAATTTGCCGAAGACATGAAGGCTGGTGGAGTGGTAGATAGTGTGGAGGGCTGTCGTAGGCTGCAACGGGACATTGACAGGATGCAGAACGGGCTGATAAACAGCAAATGGAATTCAACCTGAAAAAGTGTGAAGTGATTCACTTTGGAAGGTCAAATTTAATGCAGAATACAGGGTTAAAGGCAGGATTCTTGGCAACATGGAGGAAGAGGGATCTTGGGATCATGTCCATAGGTCCCTCAAAATTGCCACCCAATTTGATAGGGTTGTTAAGAAGGCATATGACGTGTTGGCTTTCATTAGCAGGGAGACAGTGTTTAAGAGCCATGAGGTTATGTAGCTCTATACAGCCCTGGTTAGACCACGTTTAGTTGTGGTCACCTCATTATAGGAAAGATGTGGAAGCTTTAGAGAAGGTGCAGAGGGAATTACCAGGATGCTGCCTAGACTGAACGGCATGTCTAATGAAGTAACATTGAGGGATCTAGGGCTTTTCTCATTGGAGTGAAGAAGGATTAGAGATGACTTGATAAAAGTGTACAAGATGATGAGAGGCATAGATAGAGTGGGATCGCCAGAGAATATTTCCCAGGACGGAAATGGCTATCACAAGGGGGCATAATTTAAAAGTGATTGGAGGAAGTTTTAGGGAGATGTCAAAGATAGGTTTGTTACGCAGAGGGTTGTGGCTGCTTGGAATACACTGCCAGCAGCGGTAGTAGTCAGATACATTAGGGGCATTTAAGCAACTCTTGGATAAGCACATGGAAGATTGTACAATGAAAGGTATGAAGGTTGGTCTGATTTTAGAGTAGGATAAAAGGTTGGCACAACAGAGGGCCAAAGGGTCTGTACTGTGCTGTACTGTTCTATGTTTGTACTGCTCTCTCTGCTGTTAGATTCATTCTTTCAGTTTTTCCTTCTCCTGGACTGGAGGAGACAGCAAGTGAGGGAAATTTGTTTTGCTGAATTTGCCAAGAGTGTGTTTGTGGGATGCTGCTATATCGGAACAGTTGATAAGTAGTTGTTAAATAATATATTATTTTGTTAAGTATTTTGATAGAGTTAAAGTTGTTTCAATTCTTCCTTATTTGTATTTTAACTGTGGTGTCAGAATGAAGTGTGTTTTTCTTAAAGCCTAGAGATTTCACTAATTGAATCACATCAGGAATGTAGCGCCTTACACTTGATTCTAAATAAGATTTAAAAATGGATCTAGACTATCTCCTTGATATGTTTTGAGGGGATTTAGTCTGGTCCATAATACCAGGGTATAAAATAGACGACCAATTTGACACTGACCATTCTGTGTAACTGTCCAATGAAACGATTCTACCCCACTGTGTCTTTAATACGGACAGATATTACATTCTGCCTTTGCTGGTATTTAGCTGCTGATCCTTCCCAACTAAGCTATCAGAGGCGTTTACTTACTGATGTCAGGAGAGAGGAACTTCACTCTACACTTAAGTTGGAGTAAATGCAACTACGCCAGAATCCGAAATAATTTGACGGTAAATCAATCCCTCCACTTGATCTCCCTTTCACTGAAGTTTACATCTTTTCAACTCGTTCTGGAGACTCAGTTCCTTCTCCGACTGTCACTTTTACTTCATTTGAATTTTTATAATCTTGGCAGCATTTTCCAAGTCAGTGGAACAAAAATAAGTCAGGCAAAACTTTGGGCTGAGAGGTTGCTGTGAGCCTATTTCATTACGCTGATGTAGACCTGTCTTACCACTTCAATGCTACATTTGTTGAGTATCACCCAAGCCCATCTAGGATTCAGCCAAGCCTTGTATGCAGCATTCAACTCAAATCTTTTTGATGGCAAATAGTAGACAACTTTATAAATGGGCTGCAGTTGTGGAATGCCATTTAATACAGACTGAAAACATTCTTGAAGTAATGGCATTGGGAATGGATTAGATTGGGTGGATTTAGCTATAAAGGTTGGCTTCCGGGGGGACATTTTTCACATTTGACATTTTATTAATCAAATGAGTTGCTACTTGGTTAGCGAGAAAGCTAACCAAGCATCATTTCAATATGGTGTCTGAAGAGGGTCTTACAATGGCTTGATTGTGAGTGCAACGGTTCTCCTGTGTTTTCAGCATCGAGGGAGTGTGGATGGAGTTTCATCATTATACAAGAATGGTTTACCTGCCTAAGAGTGTGGGAAGGTTGAGACCGTGGGAAACAACGGGCAGATGTGATCATGATCCTATTTTAGCTTCCTGGGTACCATGCCTTAAAGAGTTAGGAGAAGACTTCGCATCATGATCTTTGCACAGAAATATTTATTATTGGTTCTCCAAACTCACCTATTCCAATGTCCTTTTAGTTGACCTTTCGCTCAGCATCCTCTGTAACTGGAGTTGATCCAAAGGTCTGCAGCTTTTACCCTACCTCAAATCAAGTCCCGCTGTGTTTGCTGACCTATACTGGAGCCCACTTCTGCAGCATCATAATTTTTAAATTCTCACTCGTGTTTTCACACCCCTTCATGTCTTTAGCCAGCTCTACCCATGTAACCTTTTCTGGCCCTACAACTCTCCAAGGTCTATGCACTTTTCCAATTCTTCCAGGTTTCCTTTGCCCCATCACTGAAGATTGTATCTGTAACTGCTTGGGATCTAAACTCCAAAACGTTTTCACTAAACCCTTCAATTTCTCTCACTCTCCCTTCATTTACCATGTTCCTTAAAGTTTACCTCTTTGACTAAGATTATGATCACTTGCTCTGTTATCCTTGTGCAACTTCATGCCCAATTTCCTGTTCAATACTTATGTGAAGAGCGTTGTACTTTAATGCTCTGTTAAAAGCTCTACATAAATGTAAGTTATTGCAGTTATAAAGATATACAGGGACAAGAGAAACATGATAGAAGCTGGCATGGACACAACAGGCTGAGTGGCCTCCTAATGTGGTGTGGGAAAATGTGAATTTCTCTACTTGGGAAGGAAGAATAGAGAAGCAGTATATTACCTAATTGGAGTGTGATTGCTAAAGTCTGTGATACAGAGGCGTCAGAGTGATCTGGTACATGGAGCACAATGGGTAAATATGCAAAAATTGACTCCATTCAACAAGACAGCATCTAACCAGGTCCTTGACATTCAATGGTGCTATTATTACTGAATTCCCCACTATCCACATACTGGCGGCTACTATTCATCAGAAAATGAACTGGATGAGCCATGTTAAGTACAGTAGCTACAAGAGCAGATCAGAGGCTAGAGCTGAAAATATGTTGCTGGAAAAGCGCAGCAGGTCAGGCAGCATCCAAAGAGCAGGAGAATCGACGTTTCGGGCATGAGCCCTTCTTCAGGAATCCTGATTCCTGAAGAAGGGCTCATGCCCGGAACACAATTCTCCTGCTCTTTGGATGCTGCCTGCTGCGCTTTTCCAGCAACACATTTTCAGCTCTGATCTCCAGCATCTGCAGTCCTCACTTTCTCCCAGATCAGAAGCTAGGATACTGTGGCAAGTAACTCACTTCCTGATTCTCCAAAACCTGTCCACCATCAGAAACAATCGAAATGGGATATTCCCCACTTGCCTAGATGAGTGTAGCTGCAATGACACTCAGGAAGTGTAACAGCATCCAAAATAAAGCAAAAACAGAAGTTGCTAGAAAAGCTCAGCAGGTCTGGTAGCACTTGTGAAGAGGAATCAGTTAATGTTTCAAGTCAGATGACCCTTCCTCAAAAGTAGCTGCTTGATTGACACCACATCCACAAATATCCATTCCCTCCACCACCAAGTGGGCAGCACGGTGGCACAGTGGTTAGCACTGCTGCCTCACAGCGCCAGAGACCCGGGTTCAATTCCCGATTCAGGCGACTGACTGTGTGGAGTTTGCACGTTCTCCCCGTGTCTGCGTGGGTTTCCTCCGGGTGCTCCGGTTTCCTCCCACAATCCAAAAATGTGCGGGTCAGGTGAACTGGCCATGCTAAATTGCCCGTAATGTTAGGTTAAAGGGGTAAATGTAGGGGTATGGGTGGGTTGCGCTTCGGCGGGTCGGTGTGGACTTGTTGGGCCGAAGGGCCTGTTTCCACACTGTAAGTAATCTAATCTAATCTAAAGTCACAGTAGCAGCAATGTGTACCATCTACAAGACGCACTGCAGAAGTTTACAAAAGACCCCTTGGACAGCACCTTCCAAACCTATGATGACTTCCATTTCGAAGGATAAATGCAGCAGATAATTGGGAACACTAAGTTCCTCTCCTCACCATCCTGACTTGGAAATATATTGTCTTTCCTTCAGTGGCAAAGGGTCAAAATCCTGGAACTCCCACCCTGACAGCATCTTTAGGTCTGCCTACGGTGTGTGGGCTACAGTGGTTCAAGAAGGCAGCTCACCACCACCTTCTAAAGCCAACTAGGGACAGGCAATTGTTGGACCAGTGTTTTAAAAAATTCTCAAGGTCAGGTTCGTAGGAGAGTAGTCTGACACAGAACAAACGACCAAGAGGCGAGTCTGCTAGAATATGAGCATTTTATTCCCCGCAGCGTCGCCACAACCAGGTCTCATAATTACAACGGGTCTGGCTTATACTCACTCTACATGTTACCGGAACTGGGAGCCGTCAGTTCTCGTAGAGCGGTTGCCAACAACCCACGCTCGGCGGTTAAACGTAACCCCGGAGCAGACTCACCGAACTGGAGACTTTTCCAGCTGATATACTCTTTTCCAGATATAAACATTCATGTGAACAGCAGAGCAAGGCTAAAAAACACATTCCATTCTGGTTACATACAGATAAGAAGATTCACACGGGGAGGTGTGTAATTAGATTCACACGGGACTAAGCAACACCTCCATTCCGGTTAGATTCACACATGTATTGGGACATAATTTTTAACCGTTTCACCACAACCAGCCAGCAACATCCACATTCCTTGAGTGAATAAAATAAGTAAATGAGGAAGATAAATTAGTAATGCTGTTGTTTATTAGAAGGGGATTGGAACATAAAAGGTAGGAGAGTTTGCTGCTGCAACACATTGTACAGCACATTGATAAGACCATGCCTGGTGTACAGTGTATAGTTTTGGTGTATTTATTTAAGTAACGATGTAATTGTATAAGAAGTAATGCAGAGAAGCTTTACAAAATTGATGAAGGGATCATCTTATGAGTTAAGATTGGATAGGGTTGAGCTGTATCCATTAGAGTTTAGAAGAATTTGGAATAATTGATCTTATTGGATCAGATAAGATCCTGAAGGGACTGATGGGGAGGATACTGATAGGATGCTTCCTCTTGTGGGCCACACTTTAAAAATAAGGAGATTCCCAGTTAAGACAGATCGGAAGAGAATTTTGTTTCTTTAAGGCGGTCATTTGTCTGTAGAATTCTCCTCCTTAAGTGTCAGTGGAGGCTAGCTCATTAAGGATCTTCAAGACTAAGTAAAGTACATCTTTGATTGATAAGGGATTCAAATGCTTCAGAGAGAGACAGGAAAGTACAGCTAAGGCTACAATCAGATCAGCCATAGTTTTATCGACTGAGGAGCAGGGTTGAGGGGCAAATGGTCTATTGTTGTTCTAGATTTGTTAGCTCGTGTGCGTGTGTTACCATTACTCTTCTAGGTCCATGGGAAAATAGATCAGACAGAAAATCACATTGCCTTTATGCACTGAACTAAATGTTGGCTCAAAACAAAAAAGGAGTTGCCTTCAATTCAGAAATGACCTAGGACATAATGATAAAGAAAGGGAAAGACAATCACTAATGTTATTCTTTTAGCTGGTGTCTCAGCGCTGGAATCTCCTCCCTGAACCTGCTACCTCTCCATCACTCTGCCCTCTTTTGTTAACAACATGTAACCCAATTCTTCAGCAACATCAAGATCCCAAAGCTTCCCATAAACACTGTGGTTGCAGAAGTATGCCAAAGGCTGGGAATTCTGTGGCAAGTAACTCACCTCCTGACAGCCCATAACCTGTTCACCATCAACAAGGTACAAAGTAAACAGTGTGATGGAATTCCTTCTACTTACCTACGTGACTGCAGCTCCAACAACACTCAAGAAGCTCAATATTATCAAGGACTGGGGTTGAGGACATTATCACAGTGTTAGTGCACTGGAAATCAAGCCCTGCTATTCCTAAAGTCATCACAAAAATTATAGATTTTAAACTAAGTATAAAATATTCCCCAAATTACCGAGTTTCTCTTTTGACACAAATTAGTATTTCTACTGATGCTGGTTTAGTTCCTCAGAGAAATACTTCACTGACCTCTCTATTCCCGACTTCTCATCTTGCTAGAAGAGTGTACCTACCCCCCAAGTCACTCACATCAATCACCACTTTTAAAATGATCTGGAAAAATAGGGTCAACTAACACTGGTACATTTATTTAGACTGCCTTCAGCTTCTCAAAAGCTGCTTGGCATTCTGCTGACCAGGCCCCTTGCTTGTTTACAAACTGGTTAAAGGCTAAACAGTGACCGCACTGAAACTACATACAAATTTCTGATAAAAATCCACACATTTCTAAAAACTTCCTGATTTTTCATTTAGGTTTAGGAACCAGGAGTTGGATTAGAGCCTTTACTTCCTTGGCAACACTTGTGTCCGATGCTCTTCCCATGTGTTGCTATATACTACATTATTATGTCATTTAATTAGCTAGTTTTGAACCTCAGTTACAACTCAATTTATAAGCCTTTGCAAAGTAGCTGGGTGTCCTCTAACACAAATGGCATCATTCGACATTGGTGCAACCCATTTGGTGTTACAAAAACAATAATTTCTTTAGCCCTTTCGCTTGTCGCTTGGCATTTGCTTGTCGCACTTCAATAGATCAATTCTGGAAAGGAACTAACTCTAGTAATACAATCTTCTAACCATGGATTTTGGTATGAATCTGTTTTTGTGACTACATTTACCTTTCTACAACAATGCAAAGTCTAGTTGATCCTTCCAGTTTTAGAACTAATACTATTGGTAAACTTCAGTTCCTTTGACTGGGTTTAAGCATGTACTAAACCTCTGTTTCCACCTGACCTTGTTTTCTCATCTCAACCATTAAAGGTACCATTGTATTGGTCGGAAATCTCCTACAGCCACATCCTGTTCAGCTTGTAATTCACCCAGGTAAATCTTTATAGATGACCTCATACTTCATCAGTAATCTTACAAGATCCTCCTGTTGTCCTTTCTCTAAATAAGAGAACACAGTGTTTAAGTGTCCCAGTATTCTGTTAGCAAGTCAAACTGGAGGAGAACTATCTCCTTCTTTCGCATCTCTCTCATTATTTTCTACCACTCTTACAACCTGACATTTGTTCCTCCTTACCCTGTTCGCTATAATCATACCTTTTCAGCATGTTTATGTTGCATGACTGACTCTTCTTTCGACATCAGGATTATTTTTCAGGTAAATCACTTTACTAATGCTCCTACTACTTTGTATGAACCTCTCAATTTAACTTTCAGAGCTTCACCCTGTAAAGGCAACAATTCCAATACTTCATCTCCCATTTGGAATTTTCTAGTTGTGAAATGTTTATCTGCCCAATCTTTAATTTAACTTTTTTCAATGTGAAATTTTCTAATGCTCTTTTGCCACTTACATGCTCCTGTGGGTCTTCCTCGATAAACTGATACATAATCCAACATTGAGGATTCCTCTTTCTCATTTAAGAAGTGCTCCCTAATCAGTTTCAATGGATGTCTAATCTCATGACCAAAAACCAATTCAAATAGGCTAAATCCAGATCTTGATGAAGGGGTCTTTCCCGAAACTTTGATTTTCTTGCTCCTCGGATGCTGCCTGAGCTGCTGTGCTTTTCCAGCACCACTCTAATCTTGACTCTAATCTGCAGCCCTCACTTTCTCCAAAATCCAGTAGATCTCTGGGAGTAAATAGTAAGAAGTCTAATCCTTTATCCCAATCCTTCTTCATATTTGTGACAGTATGCCTTAATCAAGGTGTAGAAAGTCTGATGGTACCTTTCCACCTGTGTTTATGGTTAATATGTGTCAACTTCAAATGTTCCATATCTAAACTTCTAATGATTTCCTAACCCAAAGTAAATCCCAATTACTCCGAATTACGCATAATCGGGACCTGGGAATGAAGATACTGTCCCTTACCTATGCAATTAGCTCTGTGCTCATCTCGTCTTTTTCAGTCAGAGTCATTCACAAATCTGATATTAATGTGTAGATACCCTGCACTGCAGTGTTAAAACTGTGTCACAGACAAAGTCAGAGCTGGTGCCTTATGAGACACATCCCTATAAGTTTTGGAGATGACAAAATAGAGGTGTTAGATGGTGGAAGCATACAATCTGGACATTGAAGAATAATGGCTGGAAACAGGGAAGGATTCACTGCCAGCCAATGAAATAGAAGAGACCCAAATAATGTTAAGGATGAATGGCTAACACATTTGTATGAAATTCCTTCACTTTGCTAACACATTTTGTGAACTGATTAGTCAAGAACAAAATTGACTAATAATAGAAAATAGGAAGTTCATGCTTTAAAAATTATATCAATTAACTAATTGCCTTTCAGTTCTGCATCTCTGCATGCGTATTCTTAATGTTGCAATCCTGTAGTTAATTATTAAAATCCAATAATCCTTTCATCAGCCTTTCCCAGAAACATTCTTAATTCTGGCACAAAGTTTGAAAGTCACAGATCATCGGTTATTTAATCTAAAGAGCTTTTTCAAATAGTGGAAAATTTCCACTCTATTTGCTGTGGAAAGCAATGCAGCATCCTCTCGGGACTTTGTACCATGTGACTTCTCAGCTAGAGCACAGTGTATGCGCATTATCAACATTTACAAATATGTTTCATATTACCAACGCTAATTTTGGTTTCAGTAAAAATAATTCAATGGCACTATTTTGAAGAGCAGGGGGTTCAGTTCTTTGAGATCCTGCTCCTGGTAAGGAGCAAAGATCTTTGTGTCTACAATATCATATGGTTGACAGTCTGTTTTAAAAAATTCTCAAGGTCAGGTTCGTAGGAGAGTAGTCTGACACAGAACAAACGACCAAGAGGCGAGTCTGCTAGAATATGGGCATTTTATTCCCCGCAGCGTCGCCACAACCAGGTTTCATACAACGGGTCTGGCTTATACTCACTCTACATGTTACCGGAACTGGGAGCCGTCAGTTCTCGTAGAGCGGTTGCCAACAACCCACGCTCGGCGGTTAAACGTAACCCCGGAGCAGACTCACCGAACTGGAGACTTTTCCAGCTGATATACTCTTTTCCAGATATAAACATTCATGTGAACAGCAGAGCAAGGCTAAAAAACACATTCCATTCTGGTTACATACAGATAAGAAGATTCACACGGGGAGGTGTGTAATAAGATTCACACGGGACTAAGCAACACCTCCATTCCGGTTAGATTCACACATGTATTGGGACATAATTTTTAACCGTTTCACCACACAGTCCATAGTTATCAACAGCATCCTTATCTCGGAGTCAGAAAATGATGGGGTCTAGCTCCATTCCAGAGACGACAGTGCTGAGTGAATGCTACACTGCTTGAAGTGCTGTCACGAGTTGTTAAACAAGGCTCTGTCAGTCCTTTTAGATGGATGCCAAGATATTACAATGCCATCAGACACAGCAGGAAAGCTATGCTCGATGATCTTGCCAATTTTGAACCAACATCAACCATCAAGCAACCAATATCATTGAAACAGCTGATCTGAGAACTTAGTGCTCAGATTGATGACTGTTTTCCCTGCATTACAATAGTGACTAGACTTCAAAATCATTGCATTGTCTATAAAGTGCTCTAAGGTATCCTAACGTTGTAGGAGTTGCTTTAGAAATACAAGTGTTTATTTTCTTCACTAGAAACAAGTCTTACTTTCTTTCTCCTTTCGGATACTATTTTTAATGAAAGTGAGAGAGAAAAATAGTGAACTAATGCTCCATCTATCCAGCAGGCAGGTAGAGCATTAGATTAATGTCTGAAAGATGACAGCACAGCACTGTTTCACTACTACACTGGAATATCAGCTTGGAATTTTGTGCTCAAGACAGGGAAGTTGGATGGTTATGGTCTGTTACTGACATCATCCTTTTATCCTCTTTTACATTGTACCTTCTACTTTTCCTTTTTTTTCAAATATATTAATATAAAGAACAAAATTGTTTCAACATTCATTCAATTTTCCTCCTTTATACAGTCGATTCTCCTCGTCAAAAGTTCCTGCTTAACTCTCCCATGCCCTTCTTGACGTATAAGGTGCCTTGCTTTGAAAAGGCTAATGCTTCTGAGTGCATAAGTACAACCCAACATGATAATATCATGCAGAGTTGGGTGGGAGAATAACTCTGGTTCTCAAAGGAGATTCATCTGTCTTCTCAGCCTCCTCATAATCCTAGTAACTATATTTATCAGAGTAGTATAAATTGTACCCAGTTGTTTGTCTGCAATAATAAAGCATCTTGATGAAGACAAAAGCCTTTTCTTAAACTACCCAGTGGGTAAGATCATCAATAGAAATTCAGGAATCAAAGGGATCGCTGTGTACAGTTACAGAACTATGGCCATGTATGGATATTGGTAACAAAGACCTAACAGCCTTAGCAAGAACTGAAGGAGAAATTGAGGGTCAAAACAGAAGAGAACAAAGAGAAAGTTGATGGGTGGATAGCTTTCAGAAGTGGACTCAAAAAGACTGGAAGAAAGCCAGAGTTGCAGCAAGATAATGCTAATTATCAGACTAGGATGACAACAAATGAATGATGGAAAATGCCACTGATATTTCCACCGAGTATCACTTGGTTGATACTTATTCAGCAACAATCAAGATCTCAGTTTGAGTTTGACGAAGATCACTTTTCACCAGACCTCAATACAACATTGATCTAAACATGAAGAAAAGCTGTTGTTCATGAACAAGAGGTGAAGTGAGAGTGACTATCCCTGGCAATTAGAAAGCATTTAACTGAGTATGGAATCAAGACCACCTAGATAAACTGGGTTCATGGGAATTGGGGGTGGGGGGGGAGTTCTCCCCTGGTTAGAGCCCTGTTTAAGGAAGAAGGTTGTAATAAGACTTCCTTGCTCCTACTTTCTATACCACAGCTATTAATGGCAAGCATCCAGAATATATTTTTCATCACCCTGTCTACCTGTGCTGACATTTTCAGGGATCTAAGGATTTGTACACTTCCTAGGGACCTACCATTCATTATGTATATCCTTCCTTTTAAAACTTTCAAAAACACATCACCTTGAATTTACTGGGATTAAACTCCATGTGCTATTGCTCTGCCCATTTTACCAATTGATCAAAATCAGACTATAGCATGAGACCATCTGCAAACTTACTAATTATACCTTCTCCATTTACATCCAAGTTGTTAATGTAAATAGCAAACAGCAAGGGCCCAAGCACCAAACACTGTGGTACACTGCTGGTCACAAGCTTCCAATCACCAAAATAACCCTCCACCATTACGCTTTGCCTCATATTTGTCAGCCAATTTTGATTCAGTTTTCCAATTTGATTGGATACCATGGGCTCTTATCTTCTGGACCAGCCTTCCATATGGGACCTCGTCAAAGGCTTTACTGAAGTCCACGTAAACCACATCAACTGCACTATCCTCATCAATATATTTAGGCCAGTTTTTCAAAAAACTCAATTGATTTAATCTGACAGGATCTTCCTCTGACAAATCCAAATATCTCTGATCAATCCCTGCCTTTCCAAGCATTAAGTAATCCTGTCCTTCAGAACTTTTTCAATAATTTCTTTATCAATGACATCAGACTAACTGGTCTGCAATTACCTGGCCTATCCTTGATACCCTTCTTGAATAAAGGAACCAAATTAGCTATCGTCCAGTCAGCTGGCATTTCACCTGTGGCAGCAAAGTATTAAATATCTCCACCAGGGCCCCAGCAATCTCTTGTCTCCCAAAGTAGCCTGGGACACATCTCATCAGGCCCTGGGGATTTAGGCACCTATATGCCCAGTAAAACATTTAATAGCCCCTCCTTATTAATTTTATTGTGTTCTGGAATCTCACAGCCCAAGTGAAATCTCTGGCTTCTTTCTCCTTTGTGAATATAGATGAGTGGTATTTATTTAAAACCTCACCTATGTCCACTGGCTCCACGCACAGATTACCCCTTTGGTTTCTCATCTCCCACCCTTTCTCTGATAATCCTCTTATCTTGTGGCCCCTCTTTGCCTTCCTAACTTCCTTTCAAAGCAACCCACAGTCCTCTCTGTACTTTTGAAAGGGGTCCCCTGTTTTTAATGTGCTGTCCCTGGCACGTGTCCTTCTTTGTCTTGACAAAACCCTCCATTATCCCTAAACATCCAGGGTTCCCTGGACCTGCTGCCCTTGCCATTCACTCGCTGGCTCTGAATTCTCACTATACTATTTTTGAACGACTCCCATTCTCCAGATATAGACTTACATGCAAGTCACTGCTCCCAGTCTATGTTTGCCAGATCCTAAAGATATTGAAAGCGGCCTTCTGTGAATTTAGACACTTAATTTCTGCATTATTCTTTATCCCTTTCCATAATGACTTTGAAACTCACAGAGGTATGATCACTTTCTACAAAACTGTTCACCCTCTGAAATTTCAATCATTTGACCAGCTTCATTCCTTATGATTAGGTTGAGCACTGCCCCATCTCTAGTCGGACTTATGTATTGGTACAAAAATGTCTTCTGAATGCACATAAAAATTCCACCCCATCCAATCCTTCCACACTAAGGTGACCCTATTTAATGCTAGGGCAGTTGAAGTCTCCTACAGCTATAACCATGTTTCTCTAACACCTTTCTGTGATTTGTTTACATACATGCTCCTCTATCTCTTGGTGACTGTTGGGAGGCCGGTAATATAATCCCAGCAAGTTTTAAGTTCTACCCAGTTGACCTCATTTGAAGATCCTTTTATGATGTCCTCCCTCATTACTGCAGTGATAGTTTCTTTATTCAATAATGCAACATCCCCATCTCTCTTACTACCCATCCCAGCCCACCCGAATATTCAGCGCTGTCCTTCTTTCAGCCATATCTCAGCAATTCCCATATGACATTCATTGCTCTAAGTTCATCCACCTTATCAGTCGAGTTCCTTCCATTAAAATTGATACACGATAGCTTTCCAGACCTCCAAATGTCTTATGTCTTCTCCACCTGCTGGACTGTCCTAGCATTCCTTCTAAATCTGATTGGAACTTGCTTCCAACTTTACATCTGCTCTGTGTCCTATCCCCCTGCCAAATCAGTTTGAAGATACTCCCATCAGGACGAGCAGAGATATTCGACCCATTCTGTTTCAGATGCAACCCATCCAGCTTGTACAAATCCCAGCTACCTCAGAAGCTTCTCAACAATCCAAAAATCTAAAGCCTTTCCTCCTACACTATCACTTTATCCACACATTCATCTGACCTACCTTCCTATTCCTATACTGAATAGTGCATGGCCCTAGAGGTAATCTGGAGATTACAATTTTAGTAGTCTTCCTCTTTAATCTACTACCTAACTCTCTCAATTCCTGTTTCAGGAGCACTTTAGGATAGTCAGTGTGGCGTTGTGCGTGGGAAGTGGAGTCTCATTAACTTGATTGAGATTTTTGAAGAGGTGACAAATAAGATTGATGAAAGCAAAGCAGTAGATGTTGTCTATATGGACTTTAGCAAAGTCTTCGACAAGATTCCGCATCGTAGACTAGTTGGTAAGGTTGGATTACATGGGATCCAGGGAGAGCTAAACAATTGGATACAAACTTGGCTTGAAGGTAGGAAACAGGTGGTGTTGATAGAGGGTTGCTTTTGGACGACAGGCCTGTGACCAGCAGTGTGCCAGAAGGATCGATGCTAGATCCACAGCTTTTTGTCATTTATATAAATTATTTGGCTATGAATATAGAAGGCATGGTTAGTAAGTTTACAGATAATACCAGAATAGGAAGTATAGTGGACAATGAAGAATGTTATCTCAGAGTACAACGGGACCTTGATCTAATGGGCCGAGGAGTGGCAATGGAGTTTAATTTAGATAAATGGGAGATGTTGTATTTTGGTAAGGCAAACCAGGGCAGGTCTTATACAGTTAATGGTAGGGTTCTGGGGAATGTTACTGAACAAAGAGATCTATGGGGTGCAGGTGCATAAATTCTTGAAAGTGGAGTCGCAGGTAGACAAGGTAGTGAAGAAGGCATTTGGCATGCATGCCTTCATTGGTCAGAACATTGGGTATAGGAGTTAGGACATCATGTTGCAGATGTAAAGGACAATGGTGAAGCCACTTTTATAATATTGCATACAATTCTGGTCGCCCTTCTTTAGAAAGGATGTTGTTAAACTTGAGACAGTGCAGGAAAGATTTACAAGGATTTTGCTGGGACTGGAGGGTTTGAGTTAGAGGGAAAGGCTCAATAGGCTGGGACTTTTTCTCCTGGAGCATTGGAAGCTGAGGGGTGACCTTACAGACGTTAATAAAATCATGTGGGATATGAATAGAGTAGATAGGCAAAGTCTTTTTCCCAGGGTAGGGGAATCCAAAACTGGAGGGCATAGGTTCGAGGTGAGAGAGGAAAGACATTTAAAAAAGACCAAAAAGTAACATTTTTACACAGAGATTGGGTGGGTGAGTGTATGTAATGAGCTGCCAGAGGAAGTGGTGGAACCTGGTACAATTACAATATTTAAAAGGCATCTGGATGGGTATATGAATAGGAAGGGTTTAGAGGAGTATAGGCCAAATGCTGACAAATGGGACTAGGTTAGAGTGGAATGTCTGGAGGGCATAGACAAGTTGGCCGGAAGGGTCTATTCTGTGCTGCACGACTCTATGATGTCATTTTTTTTTACCCATGTCGTTGATACTGACATGTATAATAGGTGCTGGCTGTTCACCCACCCCCTTCAGAATGCCCTGTGCCACACTGAGACATCCCTGACCCTGGCACTAGGGAGACAACAGAGAAAGTCTCGTTTTCTGTCGCAGGATCACCTGCCAGTTCTCCTTCCAATCAAGTTCCCTGTCACTAAAACTCTCCCTGTCTTTTTCCTCCCCTGTGCGCAACCATGGTGCCACCAACTTAGTTGCTGCTGCTTTTCCCTGAGAGGCCATCCCCACCCCTCCACTACAGTATCCAACATAGTAAAGGGGAATGGCCACAGGGGACTCTTGCACTGCCTGTCCATTTTTACTAGTCTCCCTGGTGGTCACCCAATGCTTTTCAGTCTGTGTAGCCCTTACTGATGATGTGACCAGCTCACTAAACAAGCTATTTGTGGCTCTTTAGCATCACAATGCCCATGGTGAGTCAGTCTGTAATTCCAGCCACTCCATGTGACACTTCTTGTGAACATGGTCATCACGGACACTGAAATTGTCCCTGATTTCCCACATTTTCCCACATCCACAGGGCTCAATTCCTTACCAACCACAAACAATAAGCTAGAAACCAAATACTGAATTTTAACCACTACTCACCAAAGCAGATCTCTCTCTCTCTGTCTCTATTCCTAATAATCTACAAACTGTAAAAATAAGGACTTTACACACTGTCTCCTGTGTGATCTTAGTCTCTAAAGCTAGTTCCTAAGCAGCCAATCCTCTTGCCTTATGTCACTTTTTGAATCTTATCACTTACTCAGGAACTCTGTGTGTTCAACCTCTGTTCACCCCCAGGTTCACTCCGCGCTCTCTCCCTCATTCACTCCCTTCCCCTCAGATTCACTTCTCTCCCTCATTCCCGCAGGTTCACTCCTCTCAATACTGCTCCAATTAAGCTCCTTTAACTGAATGGCTTGCTAAGCTATTTCAGAGAGCAGTTATAGGTCATCAACATTGATGTAGGCCACATCAGGCAGAGACAACAGAAGTCCTTTCCTAAAACATATCAGTAAACCAAATGGGTTTTGATGATATTTCCATGGCACTATTTCTGAGATTGGTGTTCAATCCCAGATTTAATTTTGCCTCGATAGTGCAGCTCCAACAACAGTGAAGAAGCTCAACACTAACCAGGACAAAGTTAGACCACCACTCCATTCACCATCTTAGTGTTCACTCTCTCCACCACAACTACCATGTACAAAGATGCACTGCAGCAACTCACATTGACAGCATCTTCCAAACTCATGACCATTTCCACTTAGAAGGATAAGGGCAGCAGAGAGTTGGGAATGCAAGTTCCGCTCTATATTACTCACTATCCTGACTTGGAAATGTTTCAATGCTCCTTCCAGGGTGTGGGGTGTGGGGGGGTTCAAATCTTGAAATCCCCTTCTTAACAGCACTCTGAGCATACCCACATCACACAATCTCCAACAGTTGAAAAGGCAATTCACAACCATCAGTGACACATACATCCCGTTGTTCAACACACAAACTGATATGTCTGAATCACTGCCTGTCACATACAGCGAGATCTCTCAGTACTGCCTGTCTGACACTGCAGGACCTCCAAATCACTGTCGGTCACACACACAGTTTGCCATCACCTCAGTTCTACCAAATGAACAAGATGGAGATCTATTTGGTCCCATGCATCATGCATATTATGGCTGAAAATGTGTTGCTGGAAAAGCGCAGCAGGTCAGGCAGCATCCAAGGAACAGGAAAATCGAAGTTTCGGGCATAAGCCCTTCTTCAGCCCTGAAGAAGGGCTTATGCCCGAAACTTCGATTCTCCTGTTCCTTGGATGCTGCCTGACCTGCTGCACTTTTCCAACAACACTTTTCAGCTCTGATCTCCAGCATCTGCAGCTCTGATCTCCAGCATCTGCAGTCCTCCATCATGCATATTATGTGCTGTACTGGCTACCTCATACCTCTAATTCCTCCAGGGAAGCAATCAATTATGAACGTGAGATCCTGTTAACTAATCCATTTTCCAAAACTTCAACACATTAACTACTCAATACTGTGCCAAAAGCCATAAACATAAAAGTTCCAAACAGCCTATGGCATAAGATATGAATAAATCAGAACTATAGTCCATGAGGAAATATGGTTTTCTCCCAAGTCAAGTCTGCAGCCCAGCTTTAAGCCTTTATAAATCTACTTCTTTAAAGGTATTGAAATTGGCATTGAAATTCTAACAGCCATACAATGGTTAAATTTGGCTGTTTAAGTCACATGATACAAAATTTCAAGATTTAATTTTCCTTCTATTGCTTGATGTGTTTGATCCATTTTGTTCAACATGCTATCTTTGAACTCAAGCCTATTCCATGCCTTTATAAGTAGATTAATATCTTTCATATGTTTTGCAAACTGAGTGAATGTCTATCATTGAGTCGCACAATAGTATTAAAAAAAGGCATAAAGTCTCCATATGGATGTCCGACAAATGGACGTCCACGATAGATCCTTCAACTGTAGAAACATCATAATCAAGCCTAGCCCTGTTCTCTTAAGCAATATATACACACACACATACACACAAATCCATGTGCACACACGTATACTACATCCACATATGATCCATGAGACACATGTACAGAATTGCACATGACAATAAGAACTTGCATTTATGTGTCTCTTTTAATTTAGTAAAACATCCCCAGAAATTTCACATTGGATTTGGATTCAATTTGATTTATCACTATAAGCGTTGTCTTATGTGCTTTACAGGCAGATTGTGCTATACAAGTGCATCAGGATAACAAAACAGAGTGCAGGATGCAATGTTACAGCTGCCAAGAAGATCTAGAGAGAGATCAACATTAACATTAGAGTGGTCAATACAAAAGTCTGATAACAGCAGAGAAGAAGTTATGTTATCAAAAGTTAGCACCGTATCAAGTAGGATAGATGACAAAACGCTTGATTAAAGAGATAGATGGCAAAATGGAAAGAGAGAGAGAGAAATAAGTAGAGGTTTTGGACAAAGGGGAAAATGAAATTTCAGAGCTCAAGCCTAAGTATCAGGACTTCCCAAATTTTTCCTCAATTTGACATTAATTAGAAGCATGGAAATTGCTTTAAGCCCAGAAGAGAAGGGGGTGGGGAAGTGCCCAGTGGTGGTGATGGGGTGCTGTCAGAGAGGGCCACCTGGGGAGGGGGGAGGAGGGGCTGCTGTCACAGATGGGGGCGGGGGGGGGGGAGAATTGTCAGAGTGGAGAGGGTGAAAGCTGTCTGAGCAGGGTGGTGGTCTGTCAAAAGAAAAATGCATACATACATACTTTCCAACTGAGATCAGGAAAGCTCTCCACCCCTCACTGAAGGACACAACACAATGACAGTTCCCTTTCCTTTGACAGCTCAGGGCCAGGGTCAAACCTGGATATTCCTGTGCTCAGTTTAATTCCAGCTGTGGACTCTACCCACACTTTATCCCTCAATACAGAATTCACACAAGGCGTGAGAAACTTGTTTTGGGGCGAGTTCGGAGGAACTGCTTCATCTGTTACTCACAGATCAATGTTTTTAACTAGGTTTCGCAACTTATTAATTACCAGGAAAGACTGAAACTGTTAATAAATCTTTTCTCTGGAATAGAGTAGGGTGCCAGGTGACCTGATAGAGATCTTTACAGATCTGAAGAGGTTAGTTGAAGAGATGTTATCCTTGTGGCGAAATGAGGGCCTATAAACACAAAATCATTACTAATAAACAATAGGAAAATCTGAAGATAATTCTTCTCCTAGAATTGGTCAGACCATACAATTGGCTACCATAGGGAGTAATTATGCCAATTCACATTAAGGAGCATCTGGATTAAAACTTAAAATGCCAGGGCATAAAAACAATTGCAGGAAATTGGATTAATATAGTTTTGGGGTTTGTTGGTCAGCATGGTGGACCGAAGGGCCTGTTACTACCATGTGTGACTCTATGACATCACACTTATTATGAAGCTTGATAAGTGCATGAGGGACACCGGAAAGGAAGGCTAGCAAACAGGCTGAGATTAAATTGGTTGCAGGGAAGCTCAAGCATACATTATTAATACCAACACACACTGTCCACCTGCACCAAATGTCCTCTTTCTATTCGGTATAATCTACACAATGCTACGGAACTCATCAGAAGACAGACTTCATCCAGCACTGATTCCCTTCTAGCTGTTCTGTGCCCAACATCATATGAAACAATGCAAAAGTTCTACGTAACGCATTCATTTAATGCGACAGCACTTTGACACATCTCAAAATACTACACACAATCAATAGAACTCTATGTTATTCTTGGTTAGATTACTGTTGTACAATTAATATATATTATAATATATAAATCAGTTACCTCCACCTCCCTTAAGAACCAGAGGGGAAGAGAGAATGATTTTTAATTATACCAAGTCATTACCATCAAGAATACATAGGCTGACACAGAGTGCAGGTTCCAAAATAATGTTTAGAAAAGGGTGTAAACTTGAATAGGTAGGAAAAAGGTACAGAGGCCCTTGGTGAAAGAGCAAGGAAGGGTAAGAGTAACTAGATAACTTTTTTCAACAAAATTAATTCAGTCAAACTAGTCCAAATTGTTACCTTCTGGGCTGTAAAGCTCTACAATTATTATAAGGGATTAAAATTGCAATGTCATCCTTCATATTTTTCTAAGTACTTTTTTTCATCATATTAGTGGTGGGTTTTTTGGGGGGGTATTAAGTTCTGCTTTTAGAATATTAAAGGTTCAAGGGTATTTCACAAAGTCAATATTTAAAACCATTGACAAATTATTTAGTGGGAAGATGAGGACAATATCAGTTGCCTGGTTGTCCATATCTGTAATGCTTTACCATGGTGGAAGCTGGCTCCATCAATCATTTCAAAAATGGGACTTGGACAAGAATGGAGGATGAGGAACAGTAGAGTGTCAAAAAAGTAAAATAAGACATAGATATAGGAACAAATAGACCATTCCGCCCCATTAAGTCTGCTCCACTAGTCAATGACATTCTGGCTGATCTGATAATCAACTCCACTTCCCATAACTCTTGGTTCACTTAAAGATTAAAAATCTGTCTATCTCAGCCTTGAACATACTTAACAACCCAGAGACTTTTGTGGCAAGGAATTCCACAGATTTACAACCCTCTGAAAAGACGAAATTCCTCCTATGTTTTTGTCAACTATGCCTTTCAAAAATCTAACACAGGCAAAAGAATGGACCAAATGGCCTCCTTCTGTGCTGTAACTTTCAACAAACTATCATTCTTTCATAAATAAATCACATATGTCAATTTCTTCAAGATACATGCAGTATCTCTCTCTAATGCAGGAGGCTTGACAATGAGTCAATCAGCTCTTAAGGGCATCATAGTTCATTAAAGTGAAGTAATGCAAATCTACTTATCACTTGTAGTAAAAACACATTTAACTAGAAAGAGATCTAAAACTAAAGTCCATTGAATACAAGTTTAAGGGCTGACCTAGTGGAGAGTTTTCGATTGAAGGATTTGATAGGGTAGATCAAAGAAACTATTTTCTCAAAGAATTAAAGTTAAATTCTACTGGATGCTGGAAATCTGGAATAAGGGCAGAAAGTGTTGGAAAGTCTCTGGCAAACCAAGGAAACCAGAGTTAACAATTTCAAGTCCAAAGAGTGTTCTTCAAAACTATGCGTTTCTTTCACCAGACTGAGTTTCTCCAACACTTGCTGTGTGTGTGTGTGTATATATGCACGCTTGTGCCATGCACACAGGGGTGGACAGAGGGTATGGAGGCCAGACAAGGGCACATAACCTTAAAATTAGAGTGTGCCAGTTCAGGCATAATGTCAGAAAGCACTTCTTTGCACAAAGAAGATATCTGAAACTGTGTCTAAAAAAGCTGATGTTATTAGCAGTCAATATAAATTTCAAAATGAAACTGAAAGACTATTAATAGGTAAAGGTGTTCAGGGTTATGGAATCAAGTTGGTAAAGTGACATTGAGATATTGGTCTACAATGATCTTATTCATCAAGTGATGTTCATGTTCCTACTTACAAAGTTGGGAGGCTTTTTCCCCAGGAGAGTCTACTCATGTTGTTATTAGTTTCAGAACTTGCCTTTTTCTGAACAGTAACTGTCTTCGATGCATTTTCAATTATTTTTTCTTAACAATGTTCCTCTGGTCTTGAAATAACTTCCCAGGATAAATTTGTGGAACATCCCCGCCATTCCAAACATTTGCTAGCGTGCACTGTTCGAGTAATATTGTTTCCTGCTTTGTGCATGCAATGATATTTTACATTTCACTTTGTTACAACTTTCCTTGAATAAACATAATGCCCATTGTAAAATAATAAAATTAAAACATATTTATGTTGCAACTTTCATGATCTCACAAAGCACTTTATATCGAATTAAGTACTTTGGAGTATCCTCACTGGTATTGTTTAAGGAAAGCTGTAGAGGTGAGGTTAGAGTAGCATCAAGGAACCCGAGCACAAGTCAGGTCAATGGGAATCAGGGGAAAACTCTCCACTGGATGGAGTTGCACCTGGCACAGAGGAAGAGACTTGTGGTTGTTAGGCATCAGTCAGCTCAGCTTCAGACATCACTGCCCTCGTGTCCAGGGCCCAACCACCTTCAGCTGTTTTATCAATGACTTTCCCTCCATAAGGTCAGAAGTCAGGATGTTTGCTTATGATCGCACAATGTTCAGCAGCATTTGTGACTCCTTAGATACTGAAGCAGTTCAAGTTCAAATGCAAAAAGATCTAGACAATATCTAGGCTTGGGCTGAAAAATGGCAAGAAACATTCGCACACACAAATGCCAGACAATGACTATCTCCAACAAAAGAGAATCTAGTCATCTACCCTTCACATTCAAAAGGTATTATCATCACTGAATCCTTCATTCTCAACATCCTGGAGGTTACCATGGAGCAGAAAGTGAACTTGACTAGCTATATAAATAGTGGGTACAAGGGTCAGTCAGAGGCTATTCTGCAGTAACTAACCTGCTGGCTTCCCAAAGCCTGTCCACTATCTTCAAGTCAGAAGTATGATGGAATACTCCATACTTGTCTAAATGAGTGCAGCTCCAACAACACTCAAGAAGCTTGACACCATCCAGGACAAAACAGCCCACATTTACTGGCAACACGTTAACAAACATTCACTCCATCCACCACTGACATTCAGTAGCAGCAGTGTGTATTCTCCACAAGATGCATCACAAATTCACCAGAGACAATAGTTTCCAAATGCATCCATCTTGATGCTCAACGGCAGCAGAAATGAGAACACCACCACCTTCAAGCCTCTCACCATCCTGTCTCTGGGTCCAGGAATCCTGGAACTCTCTTCTCAATGGCATTGTGGATCTACTCACAGCACATGCACTGCAGCAGCTCAAGAAGGCAGGTCACCAATCTTCTGAAGGGCAACTATGGATCGTAAAGAGTGCTGGCCAGCCAGCAACTTCCCACATTCCATAAATGAATTTTTAAAACCCAATCTGCACAAATCAAGATCCACAAATGCCAATGATGCAAACGTGAATGAGCTAGGTGGCTGTTTTTGAATAATGCTAGCTCGAAGCACCGAAAGACCTTTTTACTGTGTTTTAGGTCGTTGTGACTCATCTATTCTTAGTGATTTTGGTTGGGGTATTAAATATTCTCCAGAGCACTTAGGGAGAGCTTCCTACTACTAATAAAAATCATGCCACGGGAGCTTTCATTTCAGTCATTCAGGGGAATGTAGGCACCTGAGAAGGTGGATTATGACTACAGTTTAGACTGATGGATTTATTTAATATATTCTCACTTGTAATTAGGTGTAGTGAAAGATGGATAATGTCGCCACGTTCCGGCGCCATCTTGGTTGACAATAATTTGCTGAATAAATCGTACAAAACGGTAAAATACTGAATAAATGAAGATCACTCAAACTTCAAAAGTTCTTCTCTCCCTGCCCGTAGACTTAATCCTCTCAGCTACCCCGGTTACCGCGGACAATGTCACCGGGGGTCCTGGCAACGTGCTCCGCTTTTCTGCCGCCATCGTCGCAGTCGCAGCCGGAGACGGTTAGTGCCGCGCGCGTCTCGCGCCGCCTCCTCCTCCTCCGACAATGTCCTGGCTCCGAAGCCACCCAACCAAGATGGAGTTGGGCTTGGAGATCCATAAGGGCCAGAATGGTGGTGGTGCTCCCGCGGGAGGAGGCCCCCAAGGCAACCAAAATAAAACAAATTAACGTTACCGTGCTGGATGATGCCATGCGGACGCAGCAGAACCCGCCATGAGCTCAGGTGCCGAACACTGCCAACCCCGCCGCCATCTTGAAAAGCTACTATCTCATCCCAAAGATGGCATTTTTGACAACATCCACTACGTTCCCTGGAGTGGGATATGACCCCATAATCCTCTTGCTCGAGGCTGAAATGCTACTGGCTGCACCGTGTCTGGTGTTTACGTTAAAACAAGTGTTTACGTTAAAACAAGTGCATGAAATAAACGACAAAAAAGTTGCTGGAAGTCTGAAGTATAAATAAAGAATATCAACTCAAAAAAACTAACGGTAGAAGCCAAACATGGATCACATGTCAGACGATTGGGATTGCAGTCGTGTTACTGACTACATTCCCGATGAATACTTCGCTAAAGTTGTGAAGTAAACAGGAAGGAGGAATAACTCTTCAACAGAGCTGAAAATGTGTTGCTGGAAAAGCGCAGCAGGTCAGGCAGCATCCAAGGAGCAGGAGAATCGACGTTTCGGGCATGAGCCCTTCTTCAGGAAACATCTTTTTCACATTTTCAACTCTGATTTCCAGCATCTGCAGTCCTCACTTTGTCCTAGAACTCTTCAACAGAACTCACTTTGGACTTCCTCATTTTATTAGCTACTGGACCCTAGCACAGGAATGAACAGGACACCGCAATCATGATCATCTACAAGTCCCTTCACTTGATAACTGGTGTCCACACCGTCTATTACCTAGGCCCACAGCTCTAAATTCTTCCACTTTTCCAATTCAATTCCCTTCTTTAAGGACTTTACTTAAAACTAAGCTCTTGATTGACCTTTGGATCTTCAGCCCCAATACCTACCTAAGTTGCTAAATGCCAAATCTGTTCTGGTAATTCTCTTGCTGAAGCACTTTACAACACTTAGCTACATCAAAGATGCTAGCTGAATGCAAATCATTGTTACAAGTGCATGAATGATATTTTGTTTGCAATTTGCATTGCATTTATAAATAAGAGGAAAGGAGAAAAAAAAAGCTTGCCAGGCAATTATTTTGGAGACTGTGATCTTAAAGTGTCTCCCTTGAGATATTCCTTTCACCATAACTACATTTTTGGTAAACAAACTTTGAGAGCTGTAATCAGAGCTTCAAGTTAAAATATGAACAACATTAATAGTATATAGAACTGTACAACACAGGAAGGGGCCCTTTGGCCAACAATATTGTGCCGAACTTGAAGCTAAACTAACTCTTCTGACTGCCCTTGGTCCATACCTCTCCAATGCATATTCATGTGCTTATCTAAAAGTCCCTTAAACACCTCTATCATATCTGTCTCCCCTGGCAGCACCTTCCATACTCCTACCATTTTCTGTGTAAAAAAACTTACCCCTCATATCTCCTTTGAACTTTCCCGCTCTCACCTTAAATGCACATCCCTCGTATTAGATACTTCAACTCTGGGAAAAAGATTCTGACCATCAACCCTATCTATACATTTCATAACTTTATAGACTTCTATCAAGTCTCCCCTCAGCCTCCGCTGCTCCAGAGAAAACAACCCAAGTTTTTCTAGCCTCTCCTAATAATTCATATCCTCTAATCCAGGTAGCATCTTCTGCACCCCTTTCTGCGACCAGAATTGAACACAATACTCTTAAGTATGGCCTAACCAAAGTTGAATAAACTGCAACATGATGTCCTGACTCTTGTACTCAATTCCCAATCAATAAAGGCAAGCATGTCATACGCTTTCTTTGCCACCCTATCTATTAATGCTTTAAAATAAAATCAGGTTGATTGTTCCTCCTTCCATTCCAAGCTCTCAGCTCCAGTTTTTCTCTGACAGTTCACAAAACAACCATCATCCTCACCCTAGCCATGTCAGAGAGTGGCTGGTTCTTCCACCATGAGGGCCATTTTATCTAAGCTTATGTCTGTTCCCCACCCCTAGCCAATTTCAATATTTACATAAAGAAGTGGGGGGGGGGGGGGAGTTGTGGTGGAGAATTCCCCCTCAGTTCGCCCCTAGCACAGATGAGGAATTTCAGCATAGACCCCAGGGTTTGCAGACGAACCCTGGCTGATCTTTTATGGCTTAACTATCCGCAGTGAAAGAGCTCAGCTGAAGGGGAGCCAAAGTAGGGGGAGAGGGTATGAGGCAGAGGTGCAACATAGTAAGAAGGGAAGGGGAAGGGAAATCATTGCTCAGTAACAATGAAGAGCTTTTGAAAAGCAAATTCTGAATAAAAAGATCATTGTCTCTAGCATGAGAAAACCTCCTGCGAAACATTCAGTTGTGCACTTGATGCATTGCCATTTCTATCCATAGACTAAAGAACGTTCACCTGTTTAAATGTGTGTGGCTCAACTCCCAGTTTGTGCTTTCATTTAATCTTGAGAGCTACAGCCTCCACTAAGGCAGCAATTATTTTGCACCAAATCTTACACTGAACAGTGTGATGGCAATTATGTTCTGCAGGAACAGTTTTAGCTCTGACAACTTGTCAGTCACTTTATTGTCACACTTGCCTCACACAGCTACAAAACCCATGGTACACAGACCTTGCTGCACCATTAATATGTACTGTCCACCCAGACCTTTTAAACAGGGATTTTCTCACACTGTCGTTGCTACACTATATAATTAACAGTGCTAAACCATGTGATACAATGCTTACCATGTCCCTGTCAAACTCAAGACCCCTTCTCTGCCATGAAACATTAAATCCATCACACTCACCCTCATTGATCATTTATATACCCTGAATCCAAACCCATAGCAAACTGACCATACCAGAAAATGCCTACCAATAAAATCTACACACTATACCTGCAATAAAATCTATCCATTAATCCTAACAAAATCCATTTGCTCTCTCCCTAACATGTAATTCACACCATTCTGACCTTACCAAATAAATCTATATGCTCAGTCCCCAACATACAGCCATATACTGACTGTTGCATATTATTTAGACAACACTTACTTAGAATAGCATGAGCTTTATGTTTGACTTTAGCATAGGATTTATACCACACTGACTTTAACATATATTTCATACAATTCTGATCCTAATAAAATCTACACCATACTGACTTTAACATATATTTCATACTATTCTGATTCTAATAAAATCTATACCATGCTGACTCTAACACAGGATAAGTATAGATATGTGTCAGAGTCAGTGTGGTATAGATTTTGTTAGGATCAGAATGGTATAAGCTACATGTTAGAGTAAATGTAGTGCAGATTATGTTAGGATCAGTTTAGCACAAGCTAACATAATCTATACTACATTTACTTTAACATGTAGCCCATGCCATTCTGATCCTAACACAAGATCTATACCAGACTGACTCTAGCATGTTGCCCATACCATTCTGATCCTAATATATCTATACCTTACTAAATCTAACATATAGCCTGTACCATTCTGATGCTAACACAAGATGTATTAACTCTAAAATATCGCTCACACCACTCTAAACTACCCATGTGCTCACTGATCCTGTCTCGAAGCGATGCCACTCTGAGTTTAAGATAACATCCATAAAACACAAAAATTCCGCGGACATTCAACCGACTACAAAGCCACGGACAAGAACCAACGCAGCCCGGTCTCCTGTCCTGTCCTAGTCCCGCGGTCCGCGGTGGGCAAGGACTTACCGAGGAAAGTGAGCAGGTAAAGTGTTCGGAGCTGGGAGCCCATCGGGGTCAAGCCCATGGCGATGGCAGAGCGGGGCTGCAGAGTCTGGTCTCTTGGCGGCTGTGCTGGGAATGTGTGTGTTAAAAGGGTGGGGGAACAGGCTGTGACTGTCCTGGCGTCGCTCTGTACAGTCGATCCAGATTGCAGCCACTGCCAAATGTTTCACGCTAACACTCCTGTTTTTGTTTTAACTAGCGCTCAATCATATGACCTGGTTAATTTAATCTGACCAAACAAAAACTAAAGCCTTCCACTGGAACTGCAACCATTCGCTTTCTGGTTCCGTCCCCAACCCATCAGGGGCATTGGTTGTGAATTATTCAGCTCTTTGAACCAGCAAAGTTTGCCAGTGTTTCACATGTTGGACACGACCTCTCTGGAACCGGACCAATAAAAACCTCACCCCGTCCAACTACATTGTGTGAATAATTTAACCCCATGCCAACTAATTTAAATGGTTCATATTTTAAACAAAACCCTCCACTTTTAACTGCAGTTTCTCCGCTTTGAAGGGGTATTGAGCAGTGACTGTGGACCCCACTCTATCTCCCATATATGACAATTCTCAACCACCTCTTCGACCGGGCGTTTCACAGCGGCTTCGCTGTGTAGGGGTAATGTAGAAGCAAATTACTGCAGTTGCTGGAATCTGTACTGAAAGCAACAAATGCTGGAGAACACGGCGAGTCGGGCAGCATCCATGAAGAGAGAGAGCAACCTAACGTTTCCAGTCTAGATGACTCTACATCAGAGTCATTTTGCACTGACCCTGACAATTTGCAAGAATATCCCTATTATTAGCACTACCAAACTCATATTTCTTTTATGCCTGTCTTTCTTAAATGTTGAATATCCTCGAATAAATGACAACTATATTAGACCCTTTTACATCAGCTCATCTGCGTTATTATGAATGGTCTGTCCATACAGGTAGTGCACCTGTACATCTGTCTTTTTAAACATCATTCCATGCTTTGACTCTAGTTGATATTGTTATTTGTTGTCACATTGTTTCCACTTCGCACCGTTTCTACTTCCTACACCCAGCTTAGATTCTCTTCTGTCTAAATTCCCTCACCGATTTTGATTCTCTCTGTTGAGCTGGTTTAGACCATGTCTAGCTTTGACAAATAGAATTAAGGAGAATCCAAAGGGCTTTTACAAATATATTAAGGTCAAAAGGCTAACTAGGGCCCCTCAAAGATCAGCAAGGCGGCCTTTGTGTGGAGCCACAGAAAATGGGGGAGATACTAAATGAATGTTTTGCATCAGTATTTACTGTGGAAAAGGATATGGAAGATATAGACTAGGGAAATAGATGATGACATCTTGCAAAATGTCCAGATTACAGAAGAGGAAGTGCTGGATGTCTTGAAACAGTTAAAGGTGGATAAATCCCCAGGACCTGATCAGGTGTACCCGAGAACTCTGTGGGAAGTTAGAGAAGTGATCGCTGGGTCTGTTGCTGAGATATTTGTATCATCGATAGTCACAGGTGAGGTACCGGAAGACTAAAGGTTGGCAAACGTGATGCCACTGTTTAAGAAGGGTGGTAAAGACAAGCCAGGGAACTATAGACCATTGAGTCTGACCTCAGGGCAAGTTGTTGGAGGGAATCCTGAGGGACAGGATGTCCTTGTATTTGGAAAGGCAAGGACTGATTAGGGATAGTCAACATGGCTTTGTGCATGGGAAATCATGTCTCACAAACTTGATTGAGTTTTTTGAAGAAGTAACAAAGAAGATTGATGAGGGCAGAGCAGTAGATGTGATCTATATGGACTTCAGTAAGGCGTTCGACAAGGTTCCCCATGGGAGATTGATTAGCAATGTTAGATCTTATGGAATACAGGGAGAACTAGCCATTTGGATACAGAACTGGCTCAAAGATAGAAGACAGAAGGTGGTGGTGGAGGATTGTTTTTCAGACTGGAGGACTGTGACCAGTGGAGTGCCACAAGGATCGGTGCTGGGTCCTCTACTTTTTGTCATTTACATAAATGATTTGGATGCGAGCATAAGACGTACAGTTAGTAAGTTTGCAGATGACACCAAAATTGGAGGTGTAGTGGACAGCAAAGAGGGTCTCCTCAGATTACAACAGGATCTGGACCAGATGGGCCAATGGGCTGAGAAGTGGCAGATGGAGTTTAATTCAGATAAATGTGAGGTGCTGCATTTGCGAAAGCAAATCTTAGCAGGACTTACACACTTAATGGTAAGGTCCTAGGGAGTGTTGCTGAACAAAGAGACCTTGGAGTGCAGGTTCATAGCTCCTTGAAAGTGGAGTCACAGGTAGATAGGATAGTGAAGAAGGCATTTGGTATGCTTTCCTTTCTTCGTCAGAGTATTGAGTACAGGAGTTGGGAGGTCATGTTGCGGCTGTACAGGACATTGGTTAGGCCACTGTTGGAATTTTGCGTGTAATTCTGGTCTCCTTCCTATCGGAAAGATGTACAGGCCCCATCTATCCCAGAACCAGTCCAAATACCCGAGAAATTTAATGGCCTCCCTCCAACACCATTTCAATAGCCACATGTTCATTTATACTTCTTTCTGATTTCCATACACAGAGGCATGTGGCATACGTTTTTTTATTCATTTGTGAGATGCGGGCGTGGCTGGCTGGCCAGCATTTATTGCCTGACCCTAGTTGCTCTTGACTACTGAGACTAACCCTGACAATACTGCCTTAGAGATCCTGCTTTTAAATCACTTTCTCAGCCATCTAAGACCGCATCCCTCTTTCTACCTATCTCTTTGATACCAATGTGGGCCACAATCTCAAGTCATTCACCATTCCCCAAAGGATTATCCTGCACCAGCTTTGGAGGCATCCTTGAACTTGGTTACCAGGGAGGCTACATGCAATCTTTGAGTCGCTTATTTTTATTTAATTCATGTATTTAATTCATGTGAGCAAGATAGACTCAAAAGGCTCCTTCAGATCTGCCTAAACATCTGAGACTGTCTGGCAGTTGCCCATTCTCTCTCATGGCTGCCCCACAGTGACTCCAGCTGTGACTCAGATTCCATAACGTGGAACTGATGACACCTCTTGCACATGTGGTTGTCTAACTTATGTGAAATATTTGTGACCCCCCATATTTCAAAAGATATGCATTCCATGTGCCCAAGCAGGCCTGCAATGCCATAATTTTACTTATATTAACTTTATTTTACTCTGCTTGCCTTTACCTGTGCATACACTGTTTAGGACCTGTGTCTTCATCTGCCAGTCCTGAAACTCTGAAATGCTCTTCCTAACCGTTTTTGAATCTTTATCTCTGACTCTTCCTTTAGGATATTTCTTAAAACAATCTCTTTGTCCAATATTTCATGATAGCTCACTACTCTGCTCACGGTTAAACCTTGTTTGAGAATGACATTGCAAAAAGCATAAACTCTTCTCAGGCAATTCCTCAGAATTAAGAATTAGTCCTGTCTATACTGGTTTAATAGCTTCTGAGGTGGTTCAAAAGTCCAGTGCATGATTTGTAGACCTACGTCTATGCAGGACAGATGATGTTGAGATGTTTGAGTAGATGAGTTATTGGGAGGTTTGAGTAGATGAATTCTTGTGGCATTTGTGTAGATGAGTTATTGGGAGGTTTGGGTAGATGAGATGTTGTGACATTTGTATAAATGAGTTATTGGGGGGTTTGTGCAGATGAATTATTTGGGATGTTTCTGTAATGATTCCTTGGGAGTTTTGAGTATTTTGGAGGATTGGGTAGATGGGTATTTGAGTGCTTTCGGTCAAGAGTTGTTGGAAGTCCTTGGGTTGATGAGTCATTGGGAGGTTTGTGTAGATGATTTGTTGGGATGTTTGCTTTGATGAGTTCTTGGTAGGTTTTCTGGGACGAGTTGCTGCAGTTTGTATTGATGTGTTGTTGGAAACCTTTTGAAGATGAGCTCTTGATAAGTTTATGTCGATGAGTTGTTGGGAAGTTTGGAAAGATGAGCAGTTGTCTGGGTATGGAAGACAAGTTGTGCGGTTTGGGTAAATGAGTTGTTTGGACAATTGTGTAGATAAGTTGGGAGATTTGTGTAAATGAGTTGAGAGGTTTGGGTAAATGAATTCTTGGGTGGTTTGGTTAGATGAGTTGTTGGAAACTTTGAGTAAATGAATTGTTGCAAACTTTGTGCAGATGATTTGTTTGGAGGTCTAGACAGATGAATTGTTGGGAGGATTGGGTAGATGATTTGTTGGGAATTTGAGTAGATGAGATATTGGGAGTTTTGAAGATATGTGCTGTTGGGTGGGTGCTGATGAGTTGTCAGGAGATTTATAGCGATGTGTTGCTGAGATTTGTGTAGGTGTGTTATTGGGAGGTTTGTTTAGATGAGTTGTTGCAAAGCTTCAGTAGATACATTTTTGGGAACTTTGGTTAGATGAGTTGCTGGGAGGTTTCAATCAGTACGTTGTTGCAAAGATTGGATAGATGAGATGTTTGGATGTTGCAGATGAATTGTTTGGAACTTGGTGTCGATGAGTTATTGAATGACTAAAGTTGTTGTAATTCTATGAGATGTTGGGAGTTTTGAGTAATTGAGTTGTTGAGAGCTCGATGTAGATTATTTGTTGGAAAGTCTGGATAGATGGGTTGCTGGAAGGTTTGTTTTGATACATTATTGGGAGGTTTGTGTAAATGAGTTGTTTGGAGGTTTGTGTGAATGAGTTGTTGGAAGGTCTGGATCAAAGAGTTGTTGAAAGGTTTTGTGCACTCTCTCAACCCCCTCAACTTTTGTTGTTATGTTTCTCAATGAGTATGGTACCTTCCTGAATGAACCTTCATTATTCTGACATATCATGAGCCAGTGACTCCCAGGAGTTGTGTATGTCTGACCTCTTCAGGATACTTTGACATCACTCCTAAAGCACTTGTGTTTCTTACTGGGAGTCCCGTGCCTTGACCAACTTACAAGGTGTGCAGTTTTTTCAGGTGACTGGGTTCTAAGTGGGAACATGCCGTACCCTGTAGAGCTAGTTTATTTTTATTGGCTAATTGCTGGACAGGTTAGTTTGGGAGAGGATGCTGCTGTTGGACCACTGTCCTTGTCAATGGATTGGAAGGTTTCTTGAAGGGCTTCATTGATTATACTTCTGCTGTGTTTTGAGGTACCTTCTCTCTGTTGTCCATGACTGTGAAGCATATATTTCGCTATCTTGAAGTTGCTGTTTAAATGCATGTAGTTGCTTGCCATGTTGATTATGTAAGGCTGTTTTTGTAAGTGCTTTGGGAAACACTGCAATTGTGAAAAACTCTGTTTAAATGCTTTTTTGCTTCAAAGAACAAAGAAAATTACAGCACAGGAACAGGCCCTTCAGCCCTCCAAGCCTGCACCGATCCAGATCCTCTATCTAAACCTGTCGCTTACTTTCTAAGGATCTGTATCCCTCTGTTCCCTGCCCATTCATGTATCTGTCTAGATGCATCTTAAATGACACTATCATGCCCACCTCTACCACTTCCGCTGGCAAGGCATTCGAGGCACCCACCACCCTCTGCATAAAGAACTTTCCACGCAGATCTCCCTGAAACATTTCCCTCTCACCTTGAACTTGTGACCTCTAGTATTTGAGTCCCCCACTCTGGGAAAAAGCTTCTTGCTATCCACCATGTGTATACCTCTCATGATTTTGTAGACCTCAATCAGGCACCCCCTCAACCTCCATCTTTCAAACAAAAATAATCCTAATCTACTCAACCTCTCTTCATAGCTAGTGCCCTCCATACCAGGCAACATCCTGGTGAACCTCCTCTGCACCCTCTCCAAAGCAACCACATCCTTCCTATTCCTATATCCTCTAATCTTGTTTCAGCTAAATATTTATACAAGATGCTGCATAAGTTTACAAAATAGAATCTACCTCAATTAATTTTGCTGGCAGTCTGTTCCACATGTCCACAATTCTATGAGGAAATCAAAAACGATTTCCACATTATCTGAGGCCAAGCAAGGTTCTTGGAAGCGTCATCAGCCAGAGATGAAATCTTTGAGGCATGGATTAAGAAGGATGAAAATGGCTGAAGAATGGGATAGCTGGAATGTGATGAAACTGAAGTGGTGGAGTGAACATGGAATCTGACGTCCTGGACTGGGATGGGGTGGGGAGGAGTTCTTAAAGATATAGTATGAATGGGAATGGTGGTGGCCACAGAATCCTGGATTGTGGAAGGGCAATATCAAAAGGCTGGACTACATGGTGCATCCAATTCAGGCATGAATCGGTTCACCCATCCCCTGACACAAGTGCTGGGTCTATCTGTGTGCTTTCTAAGCTACAGTCTGAAAGCAGGATTACTAGAGTCTTCTGTTACAATGCAAAGACATTCCTTAATCTACAAGAACTTATTGCTTTTGGTTTCCCTTTCCATTCTCGATGATATTTGTGGATCAGAGATTCAAATTGGCCTCAGCATTGCTCTGAGATCCATTGCTAACCGTGGTTTTCCATATTCATTATCCTCTGCAGGATGGCTTCTTGCCAACCACTGCACAATGCAGGAGGCAGCTGGGGGGAATGAGGGAAGGATCAAGTTTGACTAACAGAGCACTATATTTCCCTGGCATGTCAGCAGATTGCTAATATTTCAGCCCACTGAATTTTTCAGGAAAGCCAAGTTCTAGAAAACTAACTCCAGTGCTGGGAGCACCCTTGCGAATATTTTCTTTCTTGCTCGTCTGCTGTCAACGGTAGCTCTTCCAGCGAGAGTGAAGAGAGAAATCTGAAGGGGGAGCAGTGTGAGAGTGTAGCGGATAACAGCGGGAAAACCAGAGGTGACCAAGTGCTTTTTAATGAGGTCTGGAAGAGCGGGATACTTGGTGGTCCAGTCTGATTAAACACCAGGGAAATATCAGTTCCCTGACATCTTGTTGAGTTTTTAAGGTAAAGGATGAAGCAGCCAACATGGCACCTGGTGAGCCACAGAGTCACAGAACCACAATGGTGTAGAAGGAGACCATTTGGCCCATCATGCCTGTACTTGCTCTATTACCTAGTGCCAATCTCCAGCCTTTCCCCATATCCCTGTATGCCATTACTATCCAAACAGTTCTCCCATGACTTCCTCAATTAAATCTGCCTCCACCACTCATTTCCAGGCAGTGCATTCCAGACTCACCATGTGAAAGAATTATTTTCTCACATCACCCTTGCTTCATTTGCGCAACACTTTAAGTCTATGCCCTCTCGTTCTTCTTTTTTCCACTTGCAAACAGGAACAGCTTTTCCCTGTCTACTCTGTCCAGCCCAGTCATGATTCTGAAAACTCTCAGCCTTCTCTTCAAGGAAAACAGTCCCAACTTCTTCAATCTACGAACATCACTGTTACACAGGAAATACATGCCTCCTATTTCCCAGCAGTTTAAATGGGAGAGGTGCTCCAAACAATGTTGCTCAATCTTTGGATTGGAGGTGAAGTTCTGTCTTCTCCTCACTCCTGGAGCTCATCATTCACTAGCAGCAGGATAATAAGTTTTCAGGGGTGTTCACGGGCAAGAAATAGTGCACAGATAAAATATTGGACTACCAAGATGGCAGTTCTGGTCATCAGGTTCTCAAAGAGCACGATGGTTAGGTTAGCAAGAAGGAGGACTGAGTAGTTGGGTCCTCTAAAAGCAGTACAGCAAGGAGCTGACACATATAGGGGCATGGGTGGAAGGAAGTGTCTAAAGAAAGCCTGTTTCTGGCCTACAGAGCAGTGGCCCCATCCTATGTGTCCAAAGGAGACAGCTTTACCACACTTGGCAGGTCAAAATTCAGGGAAGGGATGTCACACTTGAAGCAAGTTAAGGCTGGTTTGACTGTAGAAGAGGCCAATAGTAGCCTGACAGAGTCTGGATAGAAAGTAAAAGCAGGTCAAGTCTAATGGAAAGTGGTAGTCCAAAGGTCAATGATGAGGGTGAGAGAGTTAAGCGTCAACATTGTGAGTTGAGGTTGTTGGCTGGATGCTTCAGGTTGATTGTGGGAAGGAGTGTAGTGATGCTGGACGGTTTAAGAACAACAGGAGGTAAGCTTGAGGATGACGTGGAGGGCTGGAGGTGATTGAATTCCAGCTGCAGGGTCACTGTGCTCATGTCCATCACATTGCTACGAAGAAACTGTTACTTCACTAGAGATCAGGGTAATGTAGGAGGAAACCACTTTGGAAGTGGGGGAGAAGGTAGTCCTTGATGAGGCCAATGGACATGTCACGCATTCCCAATGGTCAACAATGGTCAAACAGAGAGAGTTATTGACTGCACTCACAAGCTTCTTGGGAGTTTATAAGTCGGAAGGGGGTTTTTCTCCTCAAAATTCAACTAGTCTATGAGCACTAGAAAAAAATTATGAAAGCATCTGTTTGTTTTCCAGGGAGCTCTCATGATTCACACAACTTAAGGAATTCCTAGCTTTTGTTGTGACTCGAGACCCTGTCAAAAGACAAGGTTAGACACTAAGTGACAAAGGCTAATCCATGGGCTCTTGACAGCAATACATAATCCCCACAAGAACGGTAATGCAGCATGCTACTCAACAAGAGATAGTTGACAACAGGACTGTTCAAAACCCACTTCAGATGCTTTGACTGGTCTGATGGAATTTTGCAATACATGCCCCTGAGGGTGTCCAGCATTTTCATCGTCCTCTGTGCCCTGCATCGTGTTGAATTACAAAGGGGATAAGAACTGTCAAACAAGGATATGGAGGAGTTGATAACCTCAGATGAGGGTGGCGTGAGGAATATGAGGATGAATATGGAGATCTCACAGTAGCTCACCATGCTAGGGCCATGTAAAGCTATGCCAGGGATGTCAGGGACAACCTTCTGTTCAATTGCTTTGACCTACAGTGGTGCACTTACTTTTTGAGTCATAGAGATGTACAGCACAGAGTCAAACCCTTCAGTCCAACTTGTCCATGCCAACCAGATATCCTAAATTAATTTAGTTCCATTTGCCAGCCTTTGGCTCATATACTTCCAAATCCTTCCTATTCATATACCCATCCAGATGCCTTTTAAATGTTGGAATTGTACCAGCCACTACCATCTTATTCCATACATGCACTACCCTCTGCATGAAAAAGTTGCTCCTTAGGTCCCTTTTAAATCTTTCCCCTATTCCATACATGCACTACCCTCTGTGTGAAAAAGTTGCTCCTTTTAAATCTTTCCCCTCCCACCTTAAACCTATGTCCTCTAGTTTTGGACTGTCCCACCCAAGGAAAATAATCTTGGGTTTTCACCCTATCCATGCCCCTCATGATTTTATAAACCTCTATAAGGCCACCCCTCAACCTCCCACAGTTCAGGGAAAATATCTCTAGCCTATTCAACCTCTACCTACAGCTCAAATCTTCCAAGCCTAGCAACATTTTTGTAAATCTTTTCTGAACCCTGTCAGGTTTCACAACATCCTTCCTGTAATAGAGAGACCAGAATTACACACAGTATTCCATAAGTGGCCTAACCAATGTACTGTACAGCCATAACATGACCTCCCATCTCCTAACGTCAATGCACTGACTAATAAACGAAAGCATACCAAACGCCTTCTTCACTGTCCTATCTACCTGCAACTCCATTTTCGAGAAACTATGAACCTGCACTCAAAGGTCTCTTTGTTCAGCAATACTCCCCAGGACCTTTCCATTAAGTATATAAGTCCTGCCCTGATTTGTTTCCTTGTCTGCCATGTTTCATCTGCATTTACCTCAACACACATTCCCTCTACTGCTGAAAGCCCAAAGGGAATGGACCTTTCTCAAAGTGCCAGCTTTCCAGTGGCACTTACAGCAATAAGGCTATCATGTTCCTCCCTACACATTTTGTCAAGCCACGACTTAGCTGAATCACATCACTTCTCATTCTCATCAGTGACCTGGTCAATTGACCATGATTCTGGCTCACCAGGGAAGGCCGGCTGTTGCTGCATGTTCAGCAATGTAACATTGCCTTGAAAATACAAATCACACCACAAGTGTGGGCACCCAATAAACACTGACTTCTTGCACATCATCACGGTATTATCCAGATCTTGCTGCATTTCAACATGGACTGTTTCAGTATCTGAGGAGTCGTGAATAGTGCTGAACAATTGTGCGATCATTGGTGAACATCCCCACTTCTGACCTTATATTGGAGGGCAGGTCATTAATGAAGATGGTTGGGCCCAGGATACTATTCTGAGGAGCGTCTGCACAGATGACCTAGAACTGAGATGACTGGCATCCAACGACCATGACCATCTTCCTATGTGCACATATGACTCTAAACAGCGGAGAGATTTCCCTGTGATTCTCACTGACTCCAGTTTTGGGTGGGATCCTTGATGTTGCATTTAGTCAAATGCAGCCTTGATGTCAAGGGCTGTCATTCTCACCTCACGTCTGGAATTCAGCTCTTTTGTCCATGTTTGAACTAAGGCTGTAATGAGGTCAGAAGCTAAGTGGCCTTGGCGGAACCCAAACTAGGCATCACTGAGCATGTTATTGCGGAGCAGATGCTGCTTGATAGCACTGTTGATGACACCTTCCATCACTTTACTGATGATCGAGAGTAGATTGATGGGGTGGTAATTGGCGAGGTTGGATTTGCGCTGCTTTTTATGTACCAGACATACCTGAACAATTTTCCACATTGTTGGGTAGGAGCCAGAGCTGTAACTGTACAGGAAGAGCTTGGCTAGGGGTTTGAAAAGTTCTGGAACACAAGCCTTCTGTACTTCTACCAGAATATTGCCAGTACCCCCAGCTGTTTCTTGATATCAAGTGGGGTGAATTGGATTGGCAACAACGGGATATAGAAAGGTGAACAAATGAGCATTAATCTGGCAGATGGAATATAATGTGGAAAAATGTGAAGTTAGACACTTAGGCAGGAAAAAGAGAGGAACCGTATGTTATTTAAATGGAAACGACTGCAGAATGGAGGAATTTGGGAGTCACAAAAAGCTAACGTCCAAATTCAGCAGGTAATGAAGAAGGCAAATGGAATGTCAACCTTTATTCATAGGGTTTGGGGTATAACCGTTGGAAAGTCTTGTTAAAACTGTACAAGGCACTCATTAGACTGCAACTGAAATACTCTGAACAATTTTGGGCCCGTTATCTAAGGAAAGAGAGACTGGCATTGGAGGCAGTCAGAAAAGATCCACTAAGTTGATCTCAGATATGGAGGGACTGTCGAATGAGGAGACATTAAGTAGATTGGGTTTGCACTCATTGGAGTTTAGAAGAATGAGAGGTGACCTTATTGAAATATATAAAATGCTTAGGAAACTTGACAGAGTAGATTTGGCAAGGTGGTTTCCCCTTGTGGGAGAGTCTAGGACCAGAGGGCACAGTCTTAGATTAAGGGGACACACATTTAAGACAGAGGTGAAGAGGAATTGTTTTCTCTCTGAGCATATTGAATCTGCAGAATTCTTTACTGCAGGAGGCTGTCAAGGGTATGTTGATAAATATATTAAAGGCTGAGATAGACAGACTTTTAATCAGTAGGGGAATCAAGGGTTATAGGGAAAAGGCAGGAAAGTGGAGTTAAGGATTATCAGATCAGTCATGATCTCATTGAGGAGCAAACTCAATGGCCTGAAGGCTGACCACTGCTCCTATGTCTTACGATCTTATTATGGTGCTGATGTGTTGATACAAGGTTGGAAGAGTTCTCACTCTGCTGACTAGATAGTTCAAACCTCACTATCTGGAACTCCTGTACACCAGCTACCTCCAAGGCCTCCTGCTACAAGTCGTGATTGTGCTCAGCTCGGCCTTCCCTGCTCTGGGCTTAGTCTCTCTGCCAGTCTCCTTGTCTTGTCTAACAAAGTGAAGACGTACTGATGTGTAAATAGATACCTACTCCCCTTATCCCTATGCAGCCCATGCCAAACACTGACCACTTTATAACTGGTGAGTGATGATACTTTATCTTGTGCAATAACTGTCCCATAGACTGGTCTCTATCATTGTGTGGCACTGAGGATAACCACCATTTTACAGCCAGTCCTCTCTGTCTGCTTACTAAGTCTCTTGGACCCATGAAATATGGTTTAATAGAACAATATTGACCCTGGAAGAGCTTGTTCATCAGTTTGCAGCACCAGAATCATGCTTATTGCTGGATCCCACGCCTGTACCTCCTCTGCAATCTCCATCCAGGCTGCACTGGTGAAACAGGAGTGTGTTGTGTTGCATCTCCCACATGGCCAGGATACCTGTGCATGGAGTGTCACTAAACCCTGGGCCATTCATTGGCTGTGGTGGCATATCTTTGCGAATAGGAATGGGGAGCGACAGGGATTCAGAAGGAGAGCTCTGCAGATGGAATGGGTGGAGGTTACTCATTACAAAGTGTTACAGGGGATGAAGGGTCTTTTATAGCCTGCCCTGCCCAGAATTGAATCAACTGGTGACAGGCCAGGATCCCTGCTTCTTAGAATCATAGAATTCCTGCAGTGTGGGAACAGGCCATTCGGCCTATTGAGGCCACACCCACCCTCCTAAAAGGATCCCTATGAACCTGCATTTCCCATGGCCAATCCACCTAACCTGCACATTTTTGGACTGTGGAAGGAAACCGGAACATCGGATGGAAACCCATGCATACACGGAGAGTATGTGTAAACTCCACACAGACAGTCTACCAAGGGTGGAATCAAATCCAGCTTCCTGGCTTGTGAGGCAGCAGTGCTAACCACAGACATACTGTGCCACCCCTCCACAATTTAACACAGGGCACATACCCTGCACACACACTTAAAATTGATTTTATGTTCTCAACTAGCAATTGATTGGGGGAGGGGGTAGGTGGGCACTTCTCATTGTGATAATGTCACTGGATGTGTAATCCAGGTTGTAGGGTGCATGGGTTGAAATGCCATCATGACAGCTAGAAGATTGAAAATTATATTGATTATGACCATGAAACCATTGTCAATTATGATTTTTAAAAACCCATCTGGTTCACTTATCCCTGTAAGAGAAAGGAAATCTGCCATCCTCACCTGGCTTGTGCTAAAGTGACTCCAAATACACAGCAGCAGAATTGAATCTGAACCACCCCCTGAAAAGACTAAGTGAGTCAGTTCAAGAGCAATCAGGTTAGGGATGGGTGATAATACTAGCCTCACCAGCGATGCCCACATCCCACAAAGAATAAGAAAAGTAAAACTCCCAGTCTGTTCATGAAGGTTATACTCCTCTGATTAAATTCTGCTCAGAGTGGGGGAGAGAGACTGGAGAGTGGGGAGAGTAGGTGAGGGTGGGAAGAGTATGAGGGTGGGGAGAGTAAGTGAGAATGGGAGGTATGAGTGAGGGCGATAGAATAAGCCGATATTGGGGTGTCAGTGAAGGTGGAGAGTGTCACTGAGGGTGGAGTATGTCAGTGAGAGTGGAGTGAGTGAATGAGAGTGGAGTGTGAGTGAGGGTGGAGTGTGTCAGTGAAGTTGGAATGAGTCAGTGAGGGTGGAGTGTGTTAGTAGGATGGGGAGTGTAAGAGAGTGTGGAGTATGTCAGTGAGGGTGGAGTGTGACAGTGAGGGTAGAGCGAATCAGTGAGGGTAGAGTGACTCAATGAGGATGGAGTGTCTCAGTGAGAGCAGTGAGCCAGAATATAAACCCATCTATCTGTGGTGATGTCAGTGAGTGTGAGAGCAGTTTATTAGTTCATTAGTTTTATTTGTTTCTTTTTAATTGCTGAAATTCACTTGACTGCAGTTTCCACTGTGCTTTCGATTAAAAAGAATAGTTATGGGAGGTCTTTTATTAGCTACTTCCCATGTTTGCATCACTCTTCCAGAAGTGTTCTCATAGATTTGCATAGATGATGTCTGAATGACTAAGTCATCATTTGCTTCAATGTTTTGGAGTTCAGTGACAGGGAACTCAAGTCAGTTAATTCCCATTACAGGCTGGCGGGGGACTGCATACCATACATCATGTTCCATATGGCAGCTCCATGACAATTCCTGGACAGCAATGTGTGCACAAAACGCTGCCAATTGCTCAGGTTCCAAGGCCGAATCTCAGAGATGGAGACGTTGCAGTGCATCAGGGAATCTATGCATTTCCCCTGATGTACATCGCAAGACACGGCCAGCCCACAGCAGCAAGGGTGTGTGATTACCAGACTGGGTTGGAGGAGGGCAGGATCAGTTTTGAAATTTGGGGAGAGCAGTGCCTCCATGGAGAAATAAATCTCCCATCAAAACAATAATTTTCTCATGGGATGTGCATGTTGCTGCCTGGAATTGCATTTGCTGCCTATCCCTAATTGTGAATGGTTTGCTAGGGTCACTTCAAAGGGTGGTGAATAGTCAACTATATTGGTTGTACACCAATATATCTACAGAATGTTGCGGTCTGGAGTCACATATAAGCCCGAATTGAATTTAAATTTCATGAGCTGCTGCTGTTGATTTGAAACCATACCCGCAAAGCATGAATTTGAACCTCATGATAACTCATCCAATGACTTTACTCCATCACCCTGCCCACACAAGCCTTGAATGCACACAGGGGTACAAAACAAAATGCGCGGAATTGCATATAATCATATGTGATTGGATAGTTAGGGGCATGGATAAGTGCCCCTGTAAGTACATACTTAATCTTTGAATGAAATATCAGCTCAGTAAAGGATGCCACGCGTAGAGTAATAGAATCCCTATAGCATGGAAGCAAGCCATTTAGCCCATCAAGTCCATACTGACCCCCCAAAGAGCATCCCACCCAGGCCCACCTCCCTACCTTATCCCTGTAACCCTGTGTTTCCCATGCCCAATCCAACTAACCTGCATATCTTTAGACTGTAAGAGGAAAGCGAAGCAACCAGAGGAAACCCACATAGCCGACGTTCTCACTGAGAGACTAACTACTGCAGCTGGGGAGTGTTTGAGCTGATTTGTCATGGAGACTGGAGCCAAAAAGAAGCAGAGGAACAGAGCTGAGATCAGCAGACAGAGATATAAACAGCAGCAAAACTTGAAATTTCCCAGAAATTGCAGGGAGCAGATTGAAGGAAATAGCAAAAGTATTAAACTGCCTGTGTGTTAGTGTTTGTAGTGTAGCTAATAAGGTTGTTGAACTGCAGACACAAATTGCTCCACAGGATTATGATGTGGCTGCATTAACACAGAGAAGATCTGGAATGTAATCTAAATATTCCTGATTAAGAATATTGATTAAAAATAATGTTACATCTGTAAATAGAAGCAATTTCTTAGATTGTTATGGGTCTGAAACAATTTATCTCAAGTTGGGGAACAGAAGAGGGAGAGTTTTGGGTTTTGTATTCAGAATCTCAAATAGACAGAAAAGAAATAGATAGCATTTGTTTGGCAAATTTCAAAGGTGCTTGATAAAAATAAGGTTATGGTAGAAGATTTCAACAAAATAATAATGGCAAAGCTAGGGAAGAGGCATTTCTGGTTTGGTGAATTTTCTCAATCAATACGTCTTTATCCTAATAAGGAGAGAAAGTGTACCAGAAAATGAAATAGGGCAAGCTGGGTGTGATGCAGTAACAGATTGTGTCGCTTGCCATGCCCACCCTATAATCCAGAACATGAAAAGAGAGCAGAAAGCATCAAAGGTGCAAGTGCGCAAATGTGTAAAGTGAATTTCAATGATTTAGTAAGAGATCTAACACAGAGATCTTAGAAAAAAGGTGATAAATTGGGTACATAGCTACAAAGGAATTCAGGAAAGTGATAAGTCAGGTACAAACCAGGAACATGCCATCAACAGATGTGTGAATGTCATTTGACACAGTGCCACACAGAAGTCATAGAGTCATATAGCAAGGAAACAGACCCCTCGGTTCAACTAGTTCACGCCGATCATAATCCCAAACCGAACTAGTCCAACCTGCCTGCTCCTGGTCCATATTCCTCCAAACCTTTCCTATTCATTTATCCATCCAAATGTCTTTTCAACTTTGTAATTGTACCCGCATCCACCACTTCCTCAGGAAATTCATTCCACACACGAACCACCCTCTGTGTAAAACATTCGCTTCTTCAGGCTTTTTATGTCTCTCTCCTTTCATCTTAAAAATGTGCTCCTTCATCTTGAAATTCCCCATCTTAGGGAAAAGACAATTACCATCAACTCTGTCTATAACCTCTCATTATTTTATAAACTTCTATCAGGTCACCTCTCAACCACTTATGCTCCAGTGAAAAAAGTCTCAGCTTATCCAGCCTTCCTTTATAACGTGAACCTTCTATACCTGGCCACATCTAGATAAATCTCTTTTGAACGCTCTCCAGCTTGATAACATGCTTCCTGTAACTGGTTACATCACTAACCATCTCATGCTGCCTATATTGATACATTTCTGCAGTTGTGGAAATGCCAATCAACACAGGCAACCGTCTGTATCTCCTGAACCATGTTCACAATGTAATTACAAACATACTGCTTTTATTCAACTTCACTTGCAGTAACCATCCTTCACATCCAAGGTGGTGATGATCTATCCTTTTAGATGTTATGGCATAATTCATTTGATGCCTGGCATGGAGTGGTGAGATCTCTTCAGAGCTTTATTTCCAGTTTTTGGACTGATATACGTTCTCAGTTGTTCTAGTTTTTTTCTCACTGCTATCATACTACTAATCCATTCTGCAGGAGTTTCCACTTTTCTGATTAATCCCTTCTTTCCCCTTCTTCTCTTGTCTTTCTGACTGACCTTGAAGGCAACTGGAACTTTCCTCATCAGATGCTGAATTTTCTTCCCATTCTCATCTACTTCAAGAAGATATTCTCCAGGAAAACATTCCATACCAATAAATATTCCTCTAGGATATATAACACAGTTAGGGTTATCATTCCAATCTGTAGACATGCCCTATTTGAGATGAGTGGCTTTTGCTTGTCATCTGTGGAACTGTTGATCATCATTCTTGTCATTGAGTAGGGCTTATGGCCTAATCTGGCCTCTCAGTACAGATGTGATGCTATTATACAGCCTCATGGTTACTGTCTGGGACTTTTTTTTTGGATCAGCATGTTGAACCATTGGCTCAGGTCACTGAAAGTCATCATGTTACATGATGCACCAGTGCCAATCCAACCCTTCATGTTGACCTGATATTCTCCTTTGGTAGTCATTATTTCAACAGTCAGAAATCATTTATTGTCTGTTGACCTGACTGAACCAACCTGCTGCATAATATAGAGTAATAAGTCTGAATCTGAAGCTAATATCTCGCCATCTCTACCTGCTTGTTCTATTTCCTTCCAGCTCTACACTCAGGTGCACAATGATTCCAGTTCTTAAAATGAGAACACTGCTGGGTATGCCTTCTTTTTCTTTGTATGTTATCCCCCACAATAATTGCATCCTGCCCTCTGTCTGTGGTCTTTCTGTCCTTTCAGCCTGAAATATTTATCAGCGTAGTGCAAAGTGTGGGGTCTCTGGCATGAATATGCTCTATTTGCTGATTTATAACCTTAGCACTTCTGCACATGTTGATTACTTGCCTGAGAGTAAGTTTATCTCGGTAGACATGCTCTCTCTGCAGGATCTCTTCAACCTAAAACAATCCTGTCTTTAATTAGAATGTTTGACAATGGTGCAAGTGCACAGATTGTCATGTCGTGTCAATGCAGTCACATATTGAGCAAAGGGTTCTTTTTCACCTTGAGATCTAATATTGAACATAAGTTCATAAGTTACATTTACTTGGGCTAGTAAGTTTACCTTCAAGGCTTTCAAAGTTTCTATTGTCTGTTTTATTTTTGTTCATGGGCGAGATTTAGGATGTGTCGCACTTTGTATTAGTGTCTCCCCAACAATAATAAATGTGCAGCCAGTTTGGTTTGTTAATTCAATCTGTCACAATTTTGCCATTGTGAGTGCAACTACTGCCAGTTCTGTTTCATATTCCCTTTCATTCTGATCAGTGCTGGAAGAGGAAAATTTGAGTCCACGATTTCAGCTGCAACCTGTTTCTTTTTTCCTTTTCTGCAACTTCCTGCAGTTTTTTTTTCTGCAGCTTTCAGTAGCTCTGAACATTTCTGTGTTCCTCTTTGAGTAGCTGAAGTTCAACACAACTATTCAACACTCAATATCAGCTTTACTCTGACACCATGTGATGAACTCACAGGACAATCTGGTTTTATTGCAAGAATTGTAAGCTGCAGTGAGTGCCATGCAGAAAAGGTCACAGGACTTCAGCAAATCAGGAGGCACATTTGCACAGTATTTCAGTTCTAATCCAAATATGAAATCTTCCTTCACCATATTCGCAATCCCAGAAGAAGGGAGCAGGAGGAAAACCATAGTACCTAAGAATTCACCACAGGGACAAATCTCATCCGAGGTTGTCCTGAATTTCAGCTCTGGATTGCACTGTTCTATTAATCTTAGGGTTGACAGAGTGTAGCACTTCTGAAGCAAATAATTTTCTGGCAAATCTAAACCAACAGCCTCTTGGGCATTTGTGAAACATCTTCCAGCACTATTTTGAAGTGGAGTATCTTTTTGAGAGTTGGGCTTGCTACTGTGCTTGCTTGCACATATCCATCATTTTGTTTTTGTTGGAGCCCTCACTTATTTTTCATTATATTTGGGGTTTTTTAAACAATTTTGGCTTGGAGTATGAAATGGGAACTGTGAGCTAAAGATGACTTTTGGACTGTGGATAACACTTTATGTTAAAATGAAGAAAGACCAAATAAGCTTTTGCTTACTCCTGAAACCAAGCCTGAAAGTTAATTGTAGATTGATTCCTGATCAGAAGGTTCTACAGATGCTTTGATATCATGGAAGATGTATTATGTTTAAACAGGTATCAGAAGTTGGTAATTAACAATGCCAGTATCTGCAAATTGGTTCCAGCAATTCTGGAAAAGACCTTATACTCAAACAGATGGTAAATGTTGAATGATAACTGGGACCTCATGGAAGAGACGGTCAGTTGGACAGGGAGTGGTAGGAGTTGGAATTGGGTTTTGGACTGTATTTTCTGTGGAAAAAGAATCTGGCTTTTGATTCTACAGAATGAAGATTTGAAAGCTCCCTGTCTAATCTCCCATGAGCAGCTCTCAGAAGCTCAGAGAATAGAAGCTAAGTTATAAGTATTACTGCCTTTATGGGAGTGAACAGAAAAAGTGACTCTGATGAGCATCTTCAAAAAATGCACTAAGGAAACTATCATCTATGCCTGTGGAACAATGCATTGTAAAAAACACTTAATTAACCTGACCAGTTTAATTATTTTAATTTATTTACCCTTTAACTGTGTTTGTCTGTGTATCTCTTTTGTGTGAATGGGTCTGAAAACAACAGATTTTCAGCTTATAGCATCAACCAATTAGATTATTGTTTAAATTTGCTCTGCTAAAGTTGTTGTATTGTTAATAAATTGTTCATTCTTTTGTTTAAGCTACAAACCATTATGTAGAATCATAGGTCTGAGAATTGGACATTTGAAAGTTTGGTTAAGAACCATTGGGGTCAATGTTTACGGTCTTAGAAGGTTTCAGTTCTATTCTATTGTGAATACAGGGATAGAAAGACTGATTTAGTTTGACTCTCTGTCTCCATGTTGTAACAGTCCACAATAATATCAGGAGTATGTCACCCGACCATGCAGAAGTTCAGTTTGGCTTCAGATTGCAACAGCCACAGCAGCGATTTTAAGATCGTAGTTCATGGTGGTGGTTGGGGGCGGGGGGGGGGGGTGGTGGGATGGTGGTGATGGAGGCAAAAATTTGGGCTTTAGTTAAGATTTGCAAGGGAACAAATAAACTGTCATAGGATCATAATGATCCCTTTGTATCTCTGATCGCTTTATTGCATCAACCCGAACAACTCCTCTCTGAAAAAAAGGATGGTAATGAATTCTTGCTCGGATATCTCCCCAGAGAAGCCATATCTTTTCAAAGATCATTTAATTATTCTGCCTTATGTCTCACAGGAGAGGGTCCAAATGAAACATAACGTCACAATAAATAAGTGCAGCAAGTATCTATTATTTATAAAGGCATTGACAGTGCTGTGTTGACACTGCTTTTCTGTCAGTTTCCTTCTCTCTCTCTTATTTCTTGAGTTATCCCATTCTCAGAAAGATAGGCACAAGAGTGCAGAATAAAGATAACTATGACCTCAGATCTCAGATATTAAAAAGTTCATTGGAGTGTTACCTTAACCATAAGATGCGGGAGCAGAAGTAGATCATTCAGCTGATCAACTCTGCTGTACCATTTAACGCAATCATCACTTCATACTCCTGCACAATCAATCTACCATGTTTCTGCCCCTTTCACCATCCTGCCTATGCCATCCTGCAGCCTTTATCTACACTCCATGAGTTATTACTTTGTCAAGTTTTGTGTAAGTTGCACACCATTGAGTACTCTACCCTACAGCCAAGTCAAGGCTGTTTGTATAACTTGTGAAAATTGGCCACTGTAAACCATCACCTAATCTGAAAAAGTTCCAACTATCACTGTGCCTGGTTTTCCGGTCAGTTTTGTATCAATGCCATAATTTTCCCTTTAGCACCTTGGAATAGTGAGTGCTGTTTCCAGAATAGAAATGTTGTGAATGATCGACTCGTTTATGAAAGAAGTTGATACTGATCACCATCAAAATCTAATGTGACTGCTAGACAGCAGCCGCCAGATGAATCTGAATCTGAACGAGAAAAAAATTGCGATTAAAAATAAACAATAGGACAATAGACAATAGGTGTAGGAGTAGGCCATTTGACCCTTTGAGCCAGCACCACCATTCATTATGATCATGGCTGATCATCCACAATCAGTAACCTGTTCCTGCCTTATCCCCATAATGCTTGATTACACTATTTTTAAGAGCTGTATCCATCTCTTTCTTGAAAGTATCCAGAAACGAGGCCTCCACTGCCCTCTGGGGCAGAGCATTCCATATATCCACCACTCTCTGGGTGAAGAAGTTTCTCCTCAACTCTGTTCTAAATGGCTACCCCTTATTTTTAAACTATGTCCTCTCGTTCTGGATTCATCCATCAGTGGAAACATGCTTCCTGCCTCCAGAGTGTCCAATCCTTTATTAATTTTATATGTCTAAATCAGATCCCCTCTTATCCTTCTAAACTCAAGTGTATACAAGCCCAGTCGCTCCAATCTTTCAACATATGATAGTCCAGCCATTCCGAGAATTGACCTTGTGAACCTATGCTGCACTCTCTCAATAGCCAAAATGTCCCTCCTCAAATGTGGAGTCAATTATAAAAGATGAAATTCCAACTCATTTGGATAGCAGAGTCAATTATAAAAGATGAAATTCCGACTCATTTGGATAGCAGTAACAGGATAGGTCAGAGCCAGCATGGATTTACGAAGGGGAAATCGTGCTTGACTAACTTTCTGGAATTTTTTGAGGATGTAACTACGAAGATGGGCAAGGGAGAGCCAGTGGAAAACTGCACACAATACTCCAGGTGCGGTCTCACCAGGGCCCTGTACAGCTGCAGAAGGACCTCTTTGCTCCGATACTCAATTCCTCTTGCTATGAAGGCCAGCATGCCATTAGCTTTCTTCATGGCCTGCTGTACCTGAATGCTTGCTTTCATTGATTGATGTACAAGAACACCTAGATCTCATTGTACCTTTACCTAACTTGACTCCATTTAGATAGTAATCTGCCTTCCTGTTCTTGCCCCCAAAGGAGATAACCACACATTTATCCACATTAAACTGCGTCTGCCATGCATCCGTCCACTCACCTAGTCTATCCAAATCACCCTGTATTCTCATAACGTCCTCCTCACATTTCACCCTGCCACCCAGCTTTGTGTCATCAGCAAATTTGCTAATATTACTTTTAATGCCTTCATCTATATCATTGATGTATATTGTAAACAGCTGCAATCCCAGCACCAAACATTGTGGTACCCCACTGGTCACTGCCTGCCACTCTGAACGGGACCCATTTATCACTACTGTTTGCTTCCTGTCAGTCAGTCAATTTTCAATCCAATACCATGTGCCCTAACTTTGCTCACTAATCTCCTATGTGGGGCCTTATCAAAGGCTTTTTGAAAGTGCAGGTACAGCACATCCACTCCAGCATCTTTCCCAGCACTGATGTCAGGCTAACCGGTCTATAATTCCCTGTTTTCTCTCTCCCTCCCTTCTTGAAAAGTGGGACAACATTAGCCACCCTCCAATCCACAAGAACTGATCCTAAATCGATAGAACATTAGAAAATGATTACCAATGTGTCCATGATTTCTAGAGCCACTTCCTTCAGTACCCTAGGATGCAGACCATCAGGTCCAGGGGATTTATCAGCCTTCAGACCTATTTCCCTTCCCTCCCCCCTTTCCGCTTTCTACAAAGACAGTTCCCTCCGTCACTACCAGGTCCACACCCCCCAACAACCCAGCCTCCCGTCCTGGCATCCTCCACTGCCACAGCAAGAATTGCAAAACCTACACCCACACCTCCTTCCTCACCTCCATCCAAGGCCCCAAAGGAGCCTTCCACATCCATCAAAGTTTCACCTGCACATCCACCAATGTCATTTTTTGTATCCGTTTTCTACACACCTCCATGAATGCTTTTTTTTCAGTTGAAGTCATGCAGCTCTGGTCATGTGCATTGTTAGACAATGCAGATTGGCTACTTCTGATGATTGTGTAGTCTTTGCGCTATTTTCTCCCCAGCCCCCACACACCCATTTATCTCTCCACCCTGGAGGCTCCCTGCCTCTATTCCTGATGAAGGGTTTTTGCCTGGAACGTCAATTTTCCTGATCCTCAGATGTTGCCAGACCTCCTGTGCTTTTCCAGCACCACTCTGATCTAAACTTCAGACCTAACAGTCAATCCAACACCATTTCTTGCCTAGTATAAATTCCCTTCAGTTCATCCATTACCCTAGGTCCTTCAGCCACTATTACATCTGGGAGATTGCTTGTGTCTTCCCAGTGAAGACAGATCCAAAGTACCTATTCAACTCTTCTGCTATTTCCTTGTTCCCCATAATAAATTCCCCCATTTCTGTCTTCAACGGCCCAATTTTAGTCTTAACCATTTTTTTTCTTTTCACATACCTAAAAAAGCTTTTATTATCCCCCTTTATATTTTTTGGCTAGTTTGCCTTCGTACCTCATTTTTTCTCCGTGTATTGCCTTTTTAGTTATCCTCTGTTGCTCTTTAAAAGTTTCCCAGTCCTCCTGCTTCCCGCTCATCTTTGCTATGTTATACTTCTCTTTTACCTTTATACAGTGCTTAACTTCACTTGTCAGCATGGCCGCCCCTGCCTCCCTTTAGGATCTTTCTTCCTCTTTGGAATGAACTGATCCTGCACCTTCTGCATTATATCCAGAAATACCTGCCATTGTTATCCCATTGCCATCCCTGCTAGGGTATTGAACCATTGAACTTTGGCCAGCTCCTCCCTCATAGCTCCATAGTTACCTTTGTTCAACTGCAATACTGACACTTCTGATTGTCCCTTCTCCCTCTCAAATTGCAGATTAAAACTTATCATATTATGGTCACTACCTCCTAAAGGATCCTTTACTTTGAGGTCCCTGATCGAATCCAGTTCATTGCACAACACCAGATCCAGAATTGCCTTCTCCCTGGTAGGCTCCAGTACAAGCTGCTCTAAGAATCCATCTCAGAGGCACTCCACAAACTCCCTTCTTTGGCGTCTAGTACCATCCTGATTCCCCCAGTCTACCTGCATGTTGAAATCCCCCAAAGCAACAAATGTTCAAGCATTCCTGCCATGGACTTAATCAGAATCCCACACCCAACTTTCCCATTTGATTCAATGTCCAACCACCACCAAATTCACTATGGGCTACATTAATTCTGACTTACAACACCTTGTACATTTATACAACATCCCTAATGTTACTAAACATCCCAAGGCACTTCATAGGGGTATTGTACAAAATCACATAAGGCAAAAGCTTCATCCGATAATTAAATTTTAAGAAGCATCTTAAAGGAGGAAAGTGAAGGGAGAAAGGTTAGTATAACTGGGAAGGAAATTCCAGAGCTTATTCAATTTTGGAGTGATTAAAATTGGGAATGCTCAAGTGAAGGAACACAGGAGCAATGTGGAGTTCAATGAAATTACAGAGAAATGGAGGGGCACAGCCATGGATGGAATTGAAAATAAGGATGAGAATTTTACAGTCAAGATGTTGCTTCAAGCCAATTAATATCAGTGAGCATAAGAGTGATAGGTGGTACAGGATCTGATGTGAATGCAGCCAGGAATATCTGGCAGAGTTTTGGATAAATAAGTAAAATACAGCAAATGCTGGAAATCTGAAATAAGACCATAAAAAGCTGTAGAAACCCAGCAGATGGGCAATATCTCTGAAATAATATAGTTAATCTTTCATTAGAAATGGACAGGAATAGAAATATGAGAGGCGTTCAGCCCATATAAGATGAGGGTGTGGTGGTGCAGGAAGGACAAAGGATGAGGTCTGTGATAGACTAGAAGCCAGAAGAGACCTTATCGCAGATCTGCCACGTTGTGCCCCTTCCACTGTCTTCAAAATTCTCACATTCCTATATCTCTTTAGTTCTGCTGTAAAGTCTATGCCTTTTCATTGTTTATGAGGAAGCTTGGGTTGTAAACAAAATACCGAGGGAATCTTTGATGGACCAACAGATCTGCAGGAGCTAGAAAACTCCCTGTTTTGCTTCTCTGCAGTAAGCCCTTAAAACAGAAGAAACCAGCTTATCCTACCCTTACTAGCTGTGACTTTGAATTGAATGAGTCCATTAATAAATGGATCTGCCACCCTGTGCCTCTTGAAAACCAGTGGAAACATTTGGATAAAGGAAGTTAGAAGAGAAACCTTTGGATCAGCAAGAACTAAGCCAACAGATCTTGTGAACAAAACTCTGGGTATGTTTTATTTCTTTCTATGCATGTCTTTTCTTCCATATTTATGTGTGTACTTTAGAAAGGATTTCAAGTTTTAATTTGAAGAGTTTACTTAATTTAGTTTTATTGTTTTCTGTTGCTATATGTTAATAATCTTTGATAAATAGTAGCAGATCTTGTTCAATACAGAACCTGGTCCTTGTGCGTCTCAACCTGGGACTGAAAATCAGGTAATTTGGGGATTTTCTTTCTTATTTTTAAAATCTTTAAAGTTTCGTGATGACTCTGGGAAATAGCAGGGCTTGATGTCCAGCATTCCACCCAAGTGACGTGTGTCACTGATGAAAGATCATCAAGCTGAAATATTAAGTCTGTTTCTCTCCAAAATTTCTGCTTGATCTGATGAGTTTTTCCAGAGTTTCTCAAGTTCATTTTCAGTGCAGCAGGAAGCATAAAAACACAGCTCAGATGAAACATTACAAAATTTCATCAGGACAGAGTGTTGTATGAGATGATGTTCTGAAGGCGTTAATGTCTACAGAATCTCTACAGTGTGGAAGCAGGCCATTCAGCTCATCTAGTCCACACCAGCACTCTGAAGAGCATCCCACCCTATCACTGTAACCCTGCATTTCCCATGACTAATCCACCTAACCTACACACTCTTTGACACTATGGCCAATTCACCTAACCTGCACATCTTTGGACTGTGGGAGGAACCTGAGTACCTGGAGGAAACCCACGCAGACACGGGGAGAATGTGCAAACTCCACACAGTCGTCTCAGGGTAGAATTGATGCAGAATCCCTGGCACTGTGAAGCAGCAGTGCTCGCTACTGAACCACTGTGCTGCCTGCTACATATTACATGGGCTCCACCCATTGTGGGTGGAGATGAATAAGTCTGCTGTACTTTCAGAAGAAGCAGATGTATTTTATCAGCTCCATAAGGTGCTCATAATTATGCCTCACGAAATGTAGTTATACTCATTGTATAATGTTAGAAGCTTTGTTATCCAAGAACAGTGCATTTTTTGTAGATGCACTTCAGCGGTGTAACCTCTACCTTTAATCACTAGATAGGCCCAAGACAAAACAAAGACAAAAGAGGATTGGTACCCAGTAACACACTCTGGTAGAGGGCAAAAAGCACAAGATGCCAGGAGTGGGCATCTGGGACACAAACAGCCGTAATTTGGTGCATCTTAGATTTCACAATTAATCCATAGCATCAGTTCCTGATCAGAGGAGTGAAAGAGGATGGGATGAGGGGTAATCTAGGTGGGGATGGAGGTGGGGAATGTTCCAGTCAGAACAGACTAAATTGAAAATGCTGTAAACTCAAGCCAGTGATTGTAATACGGGAGACAGAACAAAACACAGGAGCACGATAAATCAAACGACACAGCTAATAAGCAAGCTAGAGAAAATAATAAACAATCTCTGCCAGCATTGTGAATTGGAGCTGGCACTTTACCACTGAACGACACAATGGGACACAAACAGAATATTAAAGTGAACAGCAGCTCTCCAGAGCCACTATAGCACTTGCCCCCTCCCCCCTCTGCTCAACCACAGCAGGTCAAAGGGTAAGTCTAGGAAGGCTGCTTAACTGAAGGGTAGGACTGCTGATTAAATTAATGCTGGACCACGTGCCTAGGCATAATTAGTTTACTTCATTCTTTGAAATGGATTCTTAAAGGAAATAAGCAATTCGGTCTTAGATAAGCTCTGACATTTCATTAAGATCTGAAGTCATGTGCTTTGTGCAGAAGTCAAATAATTGTGAGGCTCTCCTATGATCAACAAATTAGATTGGAACGATCAGTCTTATTGCAGTTCTGTTGAAGCTCTGTCCAGGAAACAAGGAGGCATATCATCTATTACTGGTGCTGGCATTAGCTGCAGCACAATGATAGTACTATTGTCCCTTGAATCTGAATGTTTTTGGTTCAAATCCTCAGCATACAACCCAGGCTGGTGCCTCACACTGAGGGAGCACTGCACTGCTCTTGGAATTGTTTCTCAATGACATATTAAATCAAGGGCCCATCTGCCCTAGCAGGTGTATATTAAAAAGTCAGTGAGTTCTCCAAATCATTTAATCCTCAGCCAACATCATTACAGACGTGGCTACGTGTTAGTTCAGGGGCTCTATGCAACTTTTTAAAAGAGCTCAGACACTGAAACAAAGCTGGCTGAAAGAGCGGTCAAATGTACTTTTAGACCTCTTTACTGCGAAGGACATGACCCCTTTCTCAAACTTTCCAAAGGCAACAACTGGCAATCACATGCAGACCCTATGGAAGCCAAAATGAATAAGGGACCAACAAATACTCAAACGGCAATGGATTGAATTTGTCAGGCTTGAGGTATATAGACCATTCCAAGAACTTATACCCCCAGGATAACAGGCAACATACACAGCCAGAGGTATAGTCCAGGTCAATTCTTGCTGTTGTGTGGCACAGTATTGCATTCTGCATTACAACAGATTAGTTTAGATTTACACCACACCAGTATTTGTGTTACACTTTGTTATGGGCCAGATCAAACCCCCTCAAATTATATTAAGAAGATAGCCTAGACGCTAAGATTTTCTGAATGTAAATGCAATGTGATCTGGATGCAATTCAATTGGTCAAACTACTCAATGTTAAGCAAAACACACTTTATTCATAAACTATAGCTCAAATACAACAAAGGAAAGAAGAATTGAAATAACTTATCTCAATTGGAAAACTTAACAGAATAATAGATTATTTAACTACTGAACAGTAACTGTTCCAATATAGTAACATCCCATAACTACACACTCGGCAAAGGCAAATTCAGTAAAATGGATTGTCTCACTGGTAATTCTCTAGTCCATGAGGAAAACCATCAAGAGAAAACTCTGAGAGAGAAATAGAGTAGCAGGGAGAGATATACTGCAGCTTCAAAACCTCAGCAACAACTACTACTGATAAGCTAAAACTAAAAATCCTGGCTCTGGGGAACTTGACCCCACCCATTCATGCTGCTTCTATTGTTTCAACTCTTCGAAAAACCTAAGACCTCAAAAGCTGTTTAGTTTATGGGCTTTCAATAGACAGCTCTATAGCTCTATGTTAAAACCCCTCCATAAAAGAAGGGCAAAATACACCTCTTAAAATCATAGTATCATCATAACTTGAGTCTCCTCCCTTCTTTTCTCATCTAAATTTACCATCACTACCTTCTATTTCCTTCTCCTTGACACACTGGTTTAATTTCCTCTTAAATGCATCTGTGCTATTCACCTCAACCACTCCTGTGGTAGTGAATTCTATACTCTCACTGCTACATAAATTGACAATTGATCTGAAATCACCTATAGATTTCTTGATGAATATATTATCCTAGTAGGAATCTTCCCCACAGGAGGTGTTGGGCTGGATATTGCACGCCTTGCGAAGTGTGATTTGGGTGAAGGAGTGGCGATATGTGTTAAAGGGAGGGTAGCTAACCCACTGACTTCCCACCCACCCTGAGCTCACTCCAATACTAGACAGGATGGGTGGGTGCCGAAATTAGCAGCTCACCGACTGTCTGTGAATAAACAATGAAGGATCAATTGAACTTGTTAAAGGTTCTATACAGGTTGGGAAATCCAAAACTAGAGGGCATAGGTTTAAGGTGACAGGGAAAGATTTAAAGGGGCATAAAGGGCAACTCTTTCATGCAGAGGGTGATGTATATATGGAATGAGCTGCCAAAGGAATTGATGGAAGTTGGTACAATTGCAACATTTAAAAGGCACCTGGATGGGTACATGAATAGGAGGTGTTTAGAGGGATTTGCTAGGAAATGGGACTAGATTAAATTAGGGTATCTGGTCAGCATGGACGAGTTGGACTGATAGGTCAGTTTCCTTGCTGTGTGACTTTATGACACCCCAAATATTACACTGACCTTGCCATAATGTGGTTGGGAATGAGATCTCTGTTTTCTTTTAAGTGTGTTTAAAATGAAGCAAAGGGTTTGCACTTTCCTCATTGCCCTCGCTGAGAAGATATCCCACATATTCTTTAAAGCCAAGCTCACCAGCCCCTTCCCTTGTACTTGAGTTGCCAAAAACACAACACCAGAATTCCTGGAGCTACCTGGATCTGCAGTACCAGCAGTGTCCACAATGGAGCTCTAAAGCTAATGGGAATGTTGGAGCTGCAGGGAATGTGACTTCCTTCCCCAGAGAGGAAGCTTATTTGTCTGCCCATAGTGCTTTATGGATGAAGATTGGGCTTCTAAATGGCGACAATTTCCAACACCACCATGCTCCTCCACAGCAGTTCCTGTAATTTCCCACCAGTTATCTTTGTATCCCGTCATCGAAAGCATTCCACAATTTTGCACATTATGTCACTTTAATTATTAGGGCACCCCTCAACCTCCTTTTTTCAGGGATCAAGAAAACCTAGTCTGTCAATTCATGTCAGGAACACTCACATGTTTCTGATATCATTCTGGTCAATCTTCTCTGCACCCTGTGTCTGCAATGTCTTTATACCTGTATATAGTAATCTGAGTGGGGTCTAAACGAGGTTTGATATACTTTTCACGTAACTTTAAAGTAAGTTTGAATTCTAGTTCTCTAAAGTTAAAGACTCGTGCTTAATTTTCTTTTTTGTGTCCTTACTATTCTATGGGATGATCTTAAGTATATTTAAGATCTGAGATCCCTTTCTTCCTCAACCCCACTTAGACTTACAGAGGAACCTCGATTATCCGAAGGAGTTGGGCGGGCAGTATTTCATTCGGATAACTGATTATTCGTTAATTGATTCAATGCCTCTCCTCTGGGACTCGGAGTATTCTGAAGTTTCCTTTTTCCTCGCTCTGCCTACCTGGCTTCCTCTCTCTGTCTCAGGATTTGTTTCTGAGCAGGCACACACTTGTGTCTAAGGGATCTGCAGCATTGCTGAAGCCTCCCAGCCTGCATCCCCACCCCCATCCCCAATTCAGTTCAGTGGGATTTACACAGCGAGCACTTGCTACGTCCGCTCCCCGTTTAGGAGATAGGCAGTAGCACAATGTGCGTGAGTCCCCACCCCCCCAATCCCCCCTCTGCCTCCACCCCTCCCTGCCCCAGCCCCCGTCAGCCACTCCTTCCACCCCCCACCCTCCATTGCAGCCCGACTGGACACCAACAGCAAGACTGCTGCTGCCTTTGGGGGGGGTGAGTCTCAAAATAGCGGACACACACACACTCACAACGTTTTACTGCAACCTTTTGACACGTTCCACCTTTTCCCTGTACTGGACAATGTTGGAGAGATTATCTGGGGAAGAGGGGTTGAGGGTACACCCCTGTGTAGAACTCCAGGGAAAGTGTGGGGAGAGAGAGAGTGCAGGCGATCAGTCATTTGGAGACGGTGCCTGGACTCCCATCGATGTCCAGGACTGTTCTCAGCAGCATTTCAGTGAGTCGAGTTCATTTTTAATCATTGTAAACAAAAGACGCAATCAGTGATGGAAACACCTCTTTGATGTAATGGTTCTATCTGGACCTTGAGAGCTTCTTCGGATAAACTGAAATTTGGGTAATTGATACTCGGAGGTTCCTCTGTATATCCTTTCATCTCCCTGTTCCTCCTACCAAAATGTACTACTTCACACTTGGCTCTGTAAAACGTCATTTCCAATTATTCTTCAAGTTTATTAATGTCCTCCGGGGCAAGGGAATGAAATCATGAGCCGTGGTGTACCTTCTTTCTCCAAGTCCTTTCTCCTCCTAACCTTGCAGTGAACCCTTTCGGAATTTTATGCGTTATTTGGTAAACAGAACGGAACAGTGCAGGACAGAAGGAGGTTATTCAGCCCATCGAGCCTGCAGCAGTTGTCTCCTTTACATTGCTGAGATGCAGACTGGGTGAACACTTTGAGGAACACCTCCACTCTGTGTGAAAGAATGACCCTGACCTTCCAATTGCTTGCCATTTTGAAAAAGCACCTTGCTTCCATGCTAACATTTCTGTTCTTGACCTTCCACTATCTTCCAACAGAGCTCTCTATATGAGTTTGAGGAACAATATGCCATTTTCTGCTAAGGCACTTTACTACCTGTGGACTAAATATTAAGTTTTACAATTTCAGACTGTGAAACTTGAAAGGATTTACAAAAGATTTACAAGGATGTTGCCAGGGTTGGAGGATCTGAGCTATAGGAAGAGGCTGAATAAGCTGGGGCTGTTTTCCCTAGAGCATTGGAGGCTGAGGGTTGACCTTATAGAGGTTTATAAAATCATGAGGGGCATGGATAGGATAAATAGACAAGGTCTTTTCCCTGGGGTGGGGAATGCAGAGCTAGAACGCATAGATTTAGGGTCAGAGGGGAAAGATATAAAGGGGACATAAGGGGCAACGCTTTCAGGCAGAGGGTGGTCCGTGTATGGAACAAGCTGCCAAAGGAAATGGTAGAGGCTGGTACAATTACAGCATTTAAAAGGCATCTGAATGGGTATATGAATCAGAAGGCTTTGGAGGGATATGGGCCAAGTGCTGACAAATTTCAAGATTAGTTTAGGGTATCTGGTCGGCATGGACAAGTGGGACCAATGGGCCTGTTTCAGTGCTGTATATCTCTATGACTCGATGACATCTGTACTCTATTTTTCTTACTTCCCAACCCTTCTCGAGTCATGGTTTGTTTATATCTTGTTGGCTTTGTTCTCCGCAAAGTGGAATAGTTGTCCCTTTTTCAAAGCTAACATTTAATATCTCCATCTTTTCTTTACTACCATTATCACAGTCTTTGTTCCTCCTCCCCCTTTATGTCAACAACATAAAAACTATTATTTTCCAGCCCTTTTTCTTTCTGAAGAATAAAGTTGAACATGTTAACTCTGTTTCTCACTCCACAGATACTGCCAGACCGGCTGCACCTCTCCACCATTTACTGTTCTTCCTTCATTTTGAATTCGTTTTCTCTTGGGTGAAGGTAGGCAACTGAGGAGCAGTTATGCTGATATGATAAGTAGCAGTCCTGTGCTCATTTGCTGAAAAGATTCAAAGGGGCAGCATGATGGCTCGGTGGTTAGCACTGCTGCCTCACAATGCCAGGGACCCAGGTTTGATTCCAACCTCGGGCGACTGTCTGTGTGGAGTTTGCATATTCTCCCCGTGTCTGCGTGGGTTTCCTCTGGGTGTTCAGGGATGTGTTGGTTAAGTGCATTAGTCAGAGTTAAATATAGGGTAGGAGAATGGGTCTCTGTGTATTACTCTTTGGAGGGTCGGCGTGGACTTGTTTGGCCAAAAGGCCTATTTTCACACTGTAGGGATTCTATGATGACACAATGTGAACTACCAGCCACTGGAACATAGCACAGTAGCCCTCCGGCCTACTATATGTCTGCCAAGCATGATGCCATTTTAAACTAATCCCATCTGCCTGCACATGGTCCATATCCCACTATTCAATGCCTGCTCGTGTGTCTAAATGCCTGTTAAAAGTTGCTATTGTATCTAATTCTAACACGTCCCCTGGTAGCATTTTCCAGGCACCTACCACCTTCTTTATAATGAATTTATCTCTCACATTTCCTTTAAACTGGTCATGTTAACAAGTGCTCAGAGTCAGACAGCAGTCCTGCCAGGCAGTTCTTGTAGGGGCCATTCTTCTTCATGAAGCTGCCTTCCTCATATGGAAGATGGACCAAAAGAGATTGAAGGAAGACCGAAGAAAGTGTTCCCTAAGTCTTTAGTTGGTAAGCAAGCTGCTGCCTTCACAACTTTAATGAGATCAATGTACTCTGTACCAACTGCCTGCTCATCTGATTCCTCTGGTATTCTTAACTGTATTATAAGAACCATCCCTAATTGTCATTAAAGTTGACATACAGAATAGTTGGACTTACCTAGAAACAGAATTAGAATCAGAATTCTCAATTATTAATCCTCAAATCAACTTAAAAATCATAACACACAAGGAAAACACCATTGAGTGTAAATTGATATAAGGTGACACTCATTTGTGCATTCAACTCCTTCCTCTAAACACACCCCAGACCTGGACCCAGATCACTGTATACCCAACTCATTTTCCCCTTACCCACACCATACCTCCTGCCTCCATACTACCCCTGGCGGATTCGCAATTCACAGCACTCCCACTGCACCTTCAGCCTGGACCCAGCTCATGGCTGCCCAACCATATTCAAACCTAGGTCTAGATCAGCCAATAGCAATCCCAGCAGCTTGCCGACAACACCCACTTACAAACCTAGCTACTCGACCAATCACAGGCTGGGTCTTGTAGTGCATGCTGCCATTCATATCGTCTAATGGATGGGCTCTTTTGGACTTGTGTGATCAAGTCTGTCTAAGGATAGCCAATTTCTCACCAATGAGAAACACCTTGTAGGGGAAACAGGAGTTAGTTTGTTGCAACTCTTTACAAGTTATAAGAATGGGCTTTACACTAATACAAAGTCCAGCCTAGAACAAAATTATATCTGACTCTTTCACAAAGTCCTCATGACATCATCCCAGTGTGTTGTGCAAATTGCACTCAGTCCAGTACTAACTTCTTCAGATCCATATACAGCACTTCTGAGTGAGTATTGTTAAACATTGTTCATAAAATTCCATCTACCACCAACTATCTCCCCCAAAGCCAGATGATCTGATGATTTCACTATTCTTCATGAACATGTACTCTTGAGTCTTGGGAGAATGGTAGTTTGTTGGGTGTAAGGTGGTTGTCTCCAACTGTCTTCCTGACAGTCTGAGCTTTACTACTGACTTTTATCTCTTGTGTCTCCTCCACTCTGGACATCATCCTGCTAGAGCAGACACATTTCTCTTTATAGTACCTTGAATCTTTAGATATCGCTAGTCTCTTCTTTTGTTGTATTCCATGGAGTTGCATGTGCCATATCTTTAACTTGTGTCAGTGAATTTTTGTTCACAATCTGCCTGTAGATCTGTGCTGAAGCATGCAGACCTTTTACTTCAACTTATTGACTAGGTTAAACTTCCTTGTTCACCCTCAGTGATTCAACTAAATGTGAATTCAACTTGTTCTCTTTGTTAATTGTGTTATCTAATGATTATTTCTTGTTTAATAAGATATCCATTATGATCATTAAGAATTCTCCTTTGGTAGGTTTAGTAGTTAGATATTTTATTTGAACTTATCCATTCCTACTTATCTCCACATCCAATGTGTAATTCAGATTTGTCATGACTAGTTGTTTGTACTGTGTTGCAATCTGACTCAGTTCAGTTATAGATACTTTAATTTCTCGATTAGGGGATCCTGTTTAGTTTCTGCCTCTTCTCAAAGTATATTGGCACTTGGAAGCTGAACTTTCTTCAGTATGATAGCAACCAAACCAGTGGCATCACAGCTTTTTATTATATTGGTGATATGAAACAAATTGCTTGCTCCAAAATTATTGTGCTCAAGGAATTCTGATTTTTGTTTAGGTTCTGCCTTCTACATATAAAGTGTTGTAAAATCTTCTATCTTTTGCCTTCTATTGTTTAGCAGATTCCTACTTTTCAATGACATTGAGGTCAATACTTGTCATTCTATCAAGATTGAAAATTCCTCGTTGTGGAGTAAATTGAACTTTTCTCGTATGTAATGTTGTCTTTGTGGGAGATCTGCTCAAAGCATACCTTAAATGTTGAGTGCAATGCTCCCAGTCCCTTTAGTCAAACTTCTGTTAGCTATTTACAAACAAGGTTCATTATTTCATAACATTATGACAATTGCTGCCATGAATTTGTGATATGCACATGGACATAAACATCAGCTTGCCGAAATGTTTGATCAGGATCACCAATTTCCCCAAGGGAAACTGTGTTTGTCTTCTGCTCAAGACTGCTCTAGCTCATTTGTCTCTCTTGAGTGAATAATTCTGGCTGTGTCCTGCTTCGGCACATTTTCTGAAAGTGATCTATTGTTTTACGATAAAGGTATTTGGTTTTAATAAGTAGGCATTGTTCATGCCTATAAGATTTATTTACTCCACAGCATTGGCAAGGATTTAAATTGTCTTGTATCTGTCTGACCCGCTGTCTTCTGTGGCTTTGCATCTTTAGAATTGAATGGATTCCAAAACACTTCGATGACAAGTTTGATCTCCTCCCCTTAGGATTCATCTGTGTTATTGCTGGGCCTGTGCTTAACACACCAGCTGAACTGTTTTCTTCAAAGATAGGTCTTCTTTTGATTGTAATAAATCTGACAGAAGGTGAAGGTGAAGGAACCTGTGGGGACAGTGACCTTAACATGATAGAATTCACCCTTCAGTTTGAGCGAGGGCAGGGGTGGGAGCACCCATTCCTCCAGAACACTGCCCAAGTATTAAATGGAAAATTCTGGAACTACTCGGTAGAGTGAACGTTTCAGGTCAAAGACCTTTCATCGATCTACAGAAAATTGTGATTGAATTGGAAGAAAAGTGTGGACAAAGAACAAGAGGAATGTCAGTGTCTGGGTGGAAAATGGGGCAGATTAAATGACAAAAAACTTGGAAGTGCATGAGGCCAGAAATGAGATAAATGGAGAACCAGGTGTGAAGAGCAACATGATGAACAGAAGACTACAAAGGGAAAGAAAGCAAGATCAAGACATAAATTGTGGTTTTAGGTAGTTGGCGTCTGAAAGTCCATAAGGTGAAAAGTGAGGTGCAGTTCTTTGAGTTTACCTTAGAGCTTTACTGAACCACTGCAGGAAAGCAAAACAGAGTGGTCAGAGAAGGAGGAAAGTGGAAAAGTATCATGGTGAGCTACCAGGAGCTCAGGCTAGTGGAATATCACAGAGTGATCACCTATGTTATGTCTATTCACTGTAAAACAGACTGCATTGTATTTAGGGAATTACAGTTTCCGAAACACAAGTGAGATACCACCTGCACCAAATTACCAACTTTAGCACTTAGTAAAATTAAGCGCTCTGCTCCCCCATCACTCTGTGCTCCACAATCATAGTCAAATCAAGCAGTGACTGTACAAAATCAGGCAGAAATCCTACTAAATCAGACAGTAAACTCTAATAATTTTGGAGCAGGTGGTATCTTGCTTGTTCGTGTTCCTGAAACTACAATTCAGATTGACATGATTAGATTAGATTCTGTACTTTATGGAAACAGGTTTTTTGGCCCAAGTCCACATCACCGCCGCTGGCAACGCATTTCATGCGTTCACAACTCTCTGCCTTAAGTACCTACCTCTGACATCCCCTCTATACCTTTCTCCTAATATCTTAAAACTATGATCCCTCGTGCCAGTCATTCCTGCCCTGGGGAAAAGTCTCTGGCTATGCACATGAACAGCAGTGAATTGAGGGGTGTATAGGTTAGGCTATTTTATTTTAGATTAGGATTAATCCTCGGCACAACATCGTGGGCCGAAGGGCCTGTTCTATCCTGTACTTTTCTATGTTCTATGTTCTAACTCTCTGAAGAGTTGCCCATCCAGACCCATTTCCCTACCCCGTATTTACCCCTGACTAATGCACCTAACACCATGGACAATTTAGCATGGCCAATTCACCTGAACTGCACATCTTTGGATTGTGGGAGGAAACCAGAGCACCCGGAGGAAACCCACGCAGACACGGGGAGTATGTGCAAACTCCACACAGACAGTCACTCGAGGGCGGAATCGTACCAGGTCCCTGGAGCTGTGAGGCAGCAGCAGCACTAACCACTGAGCCACTGAGTAATATCTAGAATTTATCCTGGAATCAATGATTTTTAGTTGATTAAAAGTACCATTCAGTGTCAGTGGCATTTCACTTTGAGTATGTACATGTTAGATAGTAGGTCATATATGTCCGAGAGTGTTTGAAATATCTGATTCTTTGAGAGTATGCTTGAATACATGTTTGAGAGGCTGTGGTATGTTTGTGTGTATGAATGTTCAAGAATGTGTTTTTGGATCTTTTGTTTCAATTTCCACTGAGACCAATAATACTCAAAAATGAATCTAAACTTCCAGCAAATAGCTGAAAGAATGACATATCAAGATTTTGCTTTCTACTGTTCCTCTTGAAACAGATGATTAAAAGCAGTCATGACTAGGTATGACTTTCTTTTTGGTGGATAACTTATACTTCAAGCTACAGTAAGAAATAGTTCCGTTATATACACATCACTTATTGCACTCCCCAAGAAACACTGTCCTTTTAGCAAACAGTCCGTAAGTGCTAGTTTCCAATGGATTCCTGTAACCCCATCTTATTAAGTAGTAAGTTAAAAATCACACAACACCAGGTTATAGTCCAACAGATTTATTTGGAAGTGCAAGCTTTCGGAGCACTGCTCCTTCGTCAGGTAGCTAATGGGGCAGGATCATAGGACACAAAATTTATAGTAAAAGATCAAAGTGTCATTCAACTGATGTGATGTATTGAACGAACATCGATTGCTGTTAAGTCGTTAATCACTTAGAATGAGTTGTAGGTTTCAATTTATTAATATTTAAATCCCAGAATTTCTTTCAAGTCACATTCCCAAGATAACGTAAGGCTTTACAAAAACAGTGACAGCTCAGACAATGTATGAGATGTGAGGTTAGAGTCTGTCTGTATTCCAACCTTGAGTCAGACCGGTTCTATTTCCAAAGTAGGAATTTATAAAATATCACATGGACTGACTGCCTACAGATTGTGTGCTTTTTGAACTAAAAAGAATGTATCTGCAAATGCACATTCATCCCATAGATTTATATCTGTGAGCGTGTGAGGGTAAGACAGTGTGAGAGAGAGAGTGTGTGTGTGTGTGTGTGTGTGTGTGTCTATCTGTTTGTCCATCAGTGAGTGGGTCTGTGTGAGTTCGATCATGTGTAAGAGTTTGTGGTGTATGTGTGTGTATAATGTAGTGGGGTCACTTGTAGTGTGACATAAACCCAAGATCCCGGTTGAGGCCATCCTCATGGGTACTGAACTTGGCTGTCAGCATCTATTCAGTGACTGCATTGTGGCACATCCCAAAGTCCACCTTGAGGACGGTCAACTGAAGATCCGAGCTGAATGTCCTGCTGAAGTGGTCCCCAGCTGGGCAGGAACGCCCTTGTCTGGTGGTTGTTGCGCAGTGTCCATTCATCTGTTGTCATAGTGTCTGTTTTGTCTCGCCAATGTACCAGGCCTTGGGGCATCCTGCCTGCAGGGTATGAGATAGATAAACTTGGCCGAGTCACATGAGTTGCCACGCACATGGTGGGTGGTGTCTCCACATGTAATGGTGATATTCATGTGGACACTCTGACACATCTTGCAGTGGTTGCCATGATAGGGTTGTATGATGTTCTGGTCAATATTGTCCTGAAGGCTGGGCAGTTTGCTGCGGACAATGGTCTGTTTAAGGATTGACAGTTGTTTAAAGGCGAGAAATGGAGGCATAAAGAAGGTCTTGTTGAGGTGCTTATCCTCATCGATAATGTGTAGCAAGCTGCGAAGAACATGGTGTAGTTTCTCCACTCCCGGGAAGTACTGGACAACTGAGGGTACCCTATCGGTTACATCCTGAGGAGCTCGTTATGGTTTCTCACTGTGGCACGTTAGAACTGGCAATCAATGAGTTGAGCATCATATCCTATTCTTATGAGGGCGCCCTTGAGCACCTTCAGGTATCTGTCACGTTCCTCCTCATCTGAGCAGGTCCTGCGTATGCATAGGGCTTGTCTGTAGGGGATTGCTGTTTTACTTTCTTTAGAGTGGAAGCTCGCGAAGTGCAGCATTGTGAGCAAGCTAGATTTGTTCAATAGATTAGATTACCTACAATGTGGAAACAGGCCATTTGGCCCAACAAGTCCACACCGACCCTCCGAAGAGTAACCACCCAGACACATTTCCCTCTGACTAATGCACCTAGCACTATGGGCAATTTAGCATGACCAATTCACATGACCTGCACATCTTTGCATTGTGGGAGGAAACCCATGTAAACACGGGGAGACTGTGTGCAAACTCCACACAGACAGTCGCCTGAGGCGGGAATTGAACTCAGGTCCCTGGCGCTGTGAGGCAACAGTGCTAACCACTGAGCCACCATGCCACCCTACATCGCATCAGTTTTTTGACACTTTGACTTTTACTGTAAATTCTATGTCCTTTGATGCTGCCCCATTAGCTCCCTGATGAAGGAGCAGCACTCCAAAGGCTTGTACTTCCAAATAAACCTGTTTGGATGCTGCCTGACCTGCTGCACTTTTCAAGCAACACATTTTCAGCTCTGATCTCCAGCATCTGCAGTCCTCACTTTCTGCCTGTTGGACTATAACCTGGTGTTGTGTCATTTTTGAGTTTGTCCACCCAGTCCAACACTGGCACCTCCACATCATTAAGTAGTAACTTTGACTGACCATCACCAGGCGCCTTCCTTAGTTTTTCAGGCAATTTCTTAAATGCATCAACAATAATAAAGTCTATTCCAATGATTCTCCCTACTTCTGGACAAGCCAGAGCAAATCTTCCAGAATCTTTAGACAGCTGCAAGCAGTGTCTCTTCAACCTTATCTCCCTTCTGCAATTTGCTGTTGTAAATCAAAATGTCCAGCAACTTCTTCTCTATGTGGACCATATAGACCCTCTGCTGTCTGTCTATATTATTTGTTGATTTATAGGGAAGCCTTCAAAAATGGATTTCTCTGCCCAAGGCAATGTGAAATATCCATATATTGTGAAATGCTAATTCTTGATCTCAATTCATCTAAGCATTAAGTGGAGAGTTTACAATGCAATTCTTTACAACTCAAAATCCACTACACCTTTCTGGGACTTTGGGAGACACAGAATATACTCATAGTGAACCAGAAACTGCTGTTGTTCCTTCCAAGCAGATTCTTCTCTGTAAAACAATCCAAGACTTCCTTTAACTCCTAACAATCAAACCACCCAGGCTCACAGATCTCCAGCAATTGCCCTAAATGTCAATGCAACAGTCAAGAAAGCACAACAGCATCCCTACTTCCTCAGGAGGCTAAGGAAATTTGGCATGTCCACAAAGACTGTTTTTATAGACGCACCATAGAAAGCATCTTGTCTGATTGCATCTAGGTTTGGCATTTGCTCTTCCCAAGGTCGCAAGAAACTACAGAGAGTTGAGAGCACAGCCCAGTCCATCACACAAACCAGCCTTCCATCCATTGACTCCATCTATACTTCCCTCTGCCTCAGGAAAGCAACCAACATCATCAAAGACCCCGCTCACTCCAGTTATGTTCTCTTCCACCATCTTCCATCAGGAAGAAGATGTAAAATATTGTTTACACATACGAATAGATTCAAGACCAGCTTCTTTCCCGCTGTCATTAGACTTCTGAATGGATCTCTCAAATTTTAAATTTAATGTTTATTTTGCTCTCTGTGCACCTTCTCTGCAACCGTAATATTGCATTCATCACTGCCCTAAAGCACTATGTATGGTAGGCACTGCCTGTACTACATGTAAAACAAAACTTTTCACTGCCTCATTGTATGTGACAAAAATAAACAAACCAAATAAATTCAGAGTTCCAATGCCAAACTTTAATCATCTTATAAACCTCATGATTGTAATACTTTGAGTTTTTTTTAATGAGTTCTATGAGAACTAGGATTTCCAGGAAATCAATGGGGTTTGCTACTATTTGGAGAGTTTGTGAGCTCACAAAGTAAACACTTGTATGTCAGGTTTTCAGTTTAGAAAGTGAAGATTTTTTTTTACTTTGGCAACACCCATATCTTGTTGAAAAAAGTTGTTTTTTAGTTTCACGTTGGGCAGTTGTCTTGTCTGAAGCTGACTTTGTAAAACAGTTGCTCTTCAGAAGGGGAGACAGTTGAGAACTGTTAAGAAATGGTTTATCTGAGGGTAAGGAGTTAGTTTCACTTGCAGTTGTGATTATTAATGAGAGATTGGATGGAGACATTTGAAATTATAAGCAATTTTGATATAATGGATATTATGTCCCAGGCAGCAAGAGAAGATAAGGAGATTTCTTAGTCAACTCAGAAATTTCATATGATCTGAAATGCATTTCCTGAAAGAGAGGTGGAAGCAGATTCAGATGTAAACTCTGAGGGGAAATTCAATAGACATGTGATGATGCTTGTCACTTTAAGAGGTTATTTTATCCTGTTTTTTTTTATGAAGAGAGATTGTAAGACAGAGGTATAAAGCTGTCTCTAAGAAAGTAAACAATTTGTAAGGCCTTGGGTTTTTTGTAAGTTGGAACAATGGAAGCAGCTTGGGTGTGCCAGGCTTTTGAGTTATTTTTAACTTTTTAGGTTTAGGTCACAAATGAGTTGGAATCTTCAGTAAAGTCTACTAGCTGCTTTTCTTTCTGAATGTTCTCTTGATGTTTTTTCCTCCTGGATTGGAGAACTGCATGTGAGAATCTGTCTGAATTTGCCTTTATGCTAAGGGGTGTGTATATGGGATGTTATTATAGTGGAACAGTTAATTAGTAATAGGTGCTGTATCTATTATTCGGTTAAGTTTTTCAATAGTTGTTATTCTCAATTCCTCTTTCTTTAGTTTGACTTTAACTGTAGTGTTTAATTAAGTTGTGGTTTCTTAACTTTGCATAGTTTGACCACATTGCATCTAGAACACGGCTATCTTTAAAGTAAGAAAAATTAGGGTCTAAGCTCCCTTCTTAAAATATATTGAGGGGGTCTGGTCTGGTCCATAACTCACATATAAAAAAGAAGTTTTTTTTAGGGCTGTTCAAGAGTTGGATTAATTGGTACCTCTTTCACAAAGCTGTACTGGCACACTGGATCAAATGGCATCTTTCTGTGTAACTCATTTAACCTTCTAGAACATATTATTCATTATAACCAAGGGCTATCATCATAATGGCTACTGGTGAAAGAGTGTGGCATGTTTTGAAAATTTTGACAGCATTGTGAATTGCGTGTATCTTCTTAGGTTTCTGAGGAACAGCAGGAAAGAAAAACACTGGTTGTTGCCTTCGAAAAGTATTCTCTTGACTGGACAACGACCTACCTTCCCGGTAAGTAAAACCTGAAGCCCAGGAAAAAGGCCTGGGGCTGTTAATAACTCAAAAGCTGACTTTGGTTTGGAGCCAAGGCAGTTTTCCAACTGCATGATTAATTGCAGAGGGTCAAACAAGGGTCGGATGAGATTGTGTGCTGACTGACTTTGCTCGGTTCAGCAGGTTTAGATACACCTTTTGAATATCTACCACCCAATGTACCCCTAACTTAAAGTTGCACCTTAATACAGAATGACAATATTTTGCAGCAGTCTTTCAGAAACAAGACATACAGGTTAGTGCATTTTGGCAGTTACATCCAGAGGTAGGTAAAGTCCATAATCTGCAAAGTACAGCAAATTCCTCCTGAATTCCTTGCCATATGAATTACCTTCCACAGATCCCCTCCATATGAGTACAAATATTCACCTGCCTCTGGATCTCCTCCAATGCTGCATTGACATCTTGTACACCCTGATGAAGGGCTTTTGCCTGAAATGTCAATTTTCCTGTTCCTTTGATGCTGCCTAACCTGCTGTGCTTTTCTCGAGCCACACTCTTGACTCTAGTCTCTAGCATCTGCTGTACTCACTTTCGCCATCTTGTACACTCATCTCCCTCAGACCGAGACCTGTGCTATGTTTCAGCCATTGCACTTCAGTGGAAGTGAGTGAATGAAGTCTACATATACTGCTCCTTCATGAGAATTGTGTTTCACCTGCCCTTCAGTGCCAAATGTACAGGTGGCCAGTTTAACATCTCTAGGTAAATTTACATTGTTCTATTCTCGTGATCAGGCCCGAATTTGTAGCAACCATTTGGCATCTGTTTGTTTTGACCCTTTCAGCAAACTAATAGCCATGGAACTCTACTTGTACGTGGGATGTGGTATCATTGGCTGGGTCAGCATTTATTGACTATCACAAATTGCCCCTTGATCTGAATAACTAGCTAGGGCCATTTCAGAGGGTGTTTAAGAGTCAATCACCTTGCTCTGGAATCACATTTAGTCTGGATTAATTTCCTTCAAGAGTATTAGTGAGCTAGATGTCTTTTTTAAAAAAGTAAGAATTGGCAGTAGTTGCACGATTGACATCAGCCTGGTTTTCTTTAATCCCAGTGTCTATTCCATTGAATTAATCAGCTATGGTGGAACTTGAACCCATATTCTGCTGGGTATGAACCTAGGTGTACTGCATTAGTAGGCCAATCACATTGCCACTGCATCATTTCCACCCCAAGCTCAGAAGATGTATTTTGCATTTTACAGCATTGAGAAACATTCGCCCAAGAAAGATTCTCAATGAAGGAAAGATGTTTGTCATTGGTCCCATAGTAAATAACTTCAGCTTATTTGCAAAACACCTTTACATTAAAATTGCAGTTTGTTTCACATGTGGCACTGAGAAACATGAACATTGGCCGAAAGTATGGTCAAAATGATATGTTGAAGGGCCTTTTAAAAGGCTGTGAGGCAAGATGGAGGAGGTTAGCAAGGGTGCATCAGGGTGCGATGAAAGTCCATCTATATTAGCTATAACATTGGTGGTATTTTTCTCTGTGACTCTGAAGCTTGTGGGCATTGTGTTTTCTATCTTACACAACTGCACAATATTGCAAACTCATTTAGATGAGCTCTTTTATTTGAATAGATTAAACAATGCACAATATTTAGGAGGCAAGTTAAGACTTTGGGTCTCTCCGACTGCTTCTGTCATCTGCTCGACAATTGTATGTGTACACACTTGTAACATATCCAGTCTGGTGATGCTCAGCAGGTTTAAATACACCCCTTGAAATTCTACCATACAATATACTCCTTCACTCTAACTTAAAGTTGTACCTTAAATAATTAGAACAATACATGACTTCAAAAGAAAACTTGTTTAAAAATGAGGCTATACAAAGCTTTGCACATCTCCTGTCCAGTCATAACCTGTTTGCCTCACTCTGTCTAAGCACCCTATGATCTGTATGTCCTTGTTTGTAAAGATCTGCCTGTACTGCTCGCAAAACAAAACTTTTTACTGTACTTAGGTACATGTGACTACAGTAAATCAAATCAAATCAAGTGGATGAATCACAGAAGCATTATGGAGCTTTGCTGATATGCCCAGACTTGGTTATTCTGATGTTGTTTTGAGATTCTGAGAGTTCTGTTGGTCAGTAGGAGTACTGTGCTTGTGTTTCAGTTCATGTTCAACAATCCATGTACAAATAATACCCATGACATGATTGTGGTCCTGGACAGATGCCAAAGGTTTCTGTTAGATTCTGGGTTCCATTGACTGGGTCTTGGAATACATTTATCCAGTGGTTAAGTTGAAGAATTCTTTGCCCTCATGCTTGTCTTGTGCATCCTTCATCTTCCCCTGTTTTTCAATGAACGCATCAAACCTCCTGATGTCATTGGTCAACTCACCATTCTTTTGAACATCTGTCCAATCTACTGGGGTTCATTGTCAGAAGCACCTCAAATAAACTAAAGGCTGAACCCAGCACCTAAGCTGGAAATGTCTTGTAATTGACAGATAACAGGAAATGTTTGAGCAGTTATCACCATTCCCAAGGAATCATTTCTTCTTATTTATCCTTCTATGGGATAAGGACATTGCTGGAAAAGCCAGCATTTGCTGCCCATTCTTAATTGTCCATTAGATGGCTTGCATAGCCATCTTAGAGGGAAGTTGAGATCAACTACATTGCTGTATATCTAGGGTTCCATTAAAAAGAGGTAAGGGCAGCAAACGTCCTTCCCAAAGAGTATTAGTAAATCAGAAGGGCTTTTAATGACAGCCAATATCAGTTGCATGGTCATCATTACTGAGAGTAGCTTTCAATCCTGGATTTACAAATGAAGTCCACTATCTATCACAGTGGGATTATGAACCCTTGTCCCATGCTCATTACTAGTTCAGTGACATTACCACAATACTATCAAACACAGTCTTCCATAACTGTTGCAATAAAGGATCACTGAATGTTTCAGCTCCAACAACCCTCAAGGAGCTCAGTACTATCCTGCATCAATCAGCTTACTTCAGCGACTCCCCATCACCAGCTGAAACATTCACTTGCTCCCACATGTACGTTTGGGCAGTGACAGCAGTATGTATCATTCTCGATCAACAGCATCTTCCCAGTGCACAACCTCCATCATCCAGAAGGACAAAGGCTACAGTAGGATGGGAATGCAAGTGCCAGGATGTCCTTCTCCCTATACACACACCATCCTGATATGGAACTACTTCAGCGTTCTTTCGCTGTCACTGGATCAAAATTGTGGAGCTCTCTCCTTAACAATACTGTAACTAGATCATATGAAGTGCAATGGCTTATGAATGTTGCCAACTACTAAGTTCTCCAAGGGTAAGATGGAATGGGCAATAAATTTCAGCTTGGCCAACAATGGCCACATTCCATGAATGAACAAAAGAAAACTAATTTGATTTGTCAAGTTTCGTCATTTCAAGTTCATTGGCATCTCTAATTATAACATCACATGTACTTAAAATCATAGGCAAGGCAATGTGTCTCCCACACTCTGTACTAGGTGGCTGCTATATCAGAGCAATGTCTGTGGAACTGTGCTGTAATTATTGTTTAAACTGAGAGATTGGGCAAGGATGTGCGCTCATAAGGAAGTACCAATGGGAAATAATCCTTCATTTCTATCAAACATAAATGACTAATAACGAAAGTATCTTGACAAAAAAAAATCAGATTATCTGTAATATCCCTGTGGAGGTGGGCCTTTTTTAGTTGGGATGCTCCAGCCATCTTGAGTGGGGCTGACCAACTATCGCTTCCTACTGGTCATTCCCACAAGTTCATACTTAAGTAATAATCAGAAAGGAGTCAGATCATTTAGAGCAAATTTTATTGAAGTATGTTTAATTATGTAATGTGCCTATTTTCTTGCCCTTTTTTAAACAACTTTAACCGTTTGATTTTTTTTCTAACCTATTGCTCCCTTTGACTAATTTTGCCTCCACAGACATAACTTGCAAACCTCTTCCTCCTTTACATCTCTCTCCCTGTTTGTTTCCCACGTGTTGCCTGACTGCCGCTATTCATTCCAGGGTTGATGAGGAGGAAATCATTTCTTACAAACTGGAACTGATAACAGTCTGATGAAGTAATTTGCTTAATGATCCAAACCTCTTTGTTAAATGATGAAGATGTGAGACCCTGAGGAATCCATTGATATATCTCATGAATATTACAGAATGGAGGGCTTGACCATGTAGTTTCAAAAGGCTGCACAGACATTCAATATCATGGCTGATGTTTGGTCTTAGTCCCAATTTCCCTTCCAGTCCTCAATACTATTGGAATCCAAGAAACAATTGATCTCTCTTCTGAACATATTCAATGAGGGAAAACATACAACTTCCTGCAGTACAGAGTTCCAAACATTCATAATTGTCTGAGTGAGGAAGCTCTCTTCATTTTAATATGAAATTATTTCCCCCTAATCTTCAGACTACATCCCACAGTTCCAAAATCTCTAGCCAGGGGAAACAACTTTTCAGCATCTACCCTATCACAACTTTCAGAAGTTCTGATCACAAGACAGTGTGACCAAAGGAGGATGGGAATGCGAACTGCCAATTCATGCCAGTTTAGAAGAGGCCAGTTCATATGGGGCACGTATATTCACTCACAAGCATTGTGCAGTCAATTAAGCGAATTTAAGTGTCTACTACATTCCCTCTCCCACTCATCACAGGAACCTTCCTGTTGGGCCCTGGGTGAGTTAGGAGAAGGGGCGAGCTGCCTGACAGAAGACTAGGCGTCCAGTACTCCTGTTTTCTTTTTAAAATTCTCCAAAGCCACAGCATATATATGGCTACAACTGTTAGGGCCCCTGCTGTATGATTGTCAAGTTGGTTCAGTGCGCAGCTTGCAATTAAAGTGATGCTAACAATGTGAGTTCAATTCCCACACTGGCTGAGGTTACCATGAAGGACTCTCCTTCTCAATTTCACCCTTGGGATAAATCACCACTGGTTCTCTCTCTCTCTGTCATTAGAGAGCAGCTTTATGATCTGGTAAGATTATTGCTCTTCACCTATTGCCATCCTATTTAACCTGCTTGTCCTCCTTTCAACTTACTTTTACATCCAGCTTTGCATTGTTAGTAAATGTTTGGTGTCATAATCTAAGTCATTTTGATTGTAAAAGGCTGGGCATCCAGTAATTAGCCTTACACCTTGATGCATGCATCATGCAAACTTAAGAAGGCTCCCTTTAAGCCTCCTTCCTGCTTATTATCACTTAAGCAATATCCCTGTTAATATCTGACCATAATGCAGAAGCTTTAACATTGTATACTGACCTGTGATGTAGTATACCAAGTTGTGTATGAACTTTTAACATTCTGTGCCAAATTTTAATGTTTTCTACAAGCCTTTAATATTGTATATCAATACTTAATGTTGTATACTAGTCTTTAACGTTCAATACCAAATATTTAATGTTGTATACTAGCCTTTAACATTCTATACCAATATTTAATATTTATTACCAATATTTAATGTTTATGCAGCACTATATTCAAATCATTTTGAAATTCCTGGTATACTATATCTACTGATTTAGCTTTCTCTACCCTTTCATTAAATCCTCAAAAATGTCAAGTAGACTTGTCAAACATGATTTCTCTTTCATAAATCCATGCTGATTTTGTCTAACCATGTTATGATTTTCTAAATGTCTTTTTAGCAACTCCTTAGTAATAGCTTGCAGTGTTTTCCCAATGACTGATAGAGTCATAGAGCCATACAACACGGAAACAGGCCCTGGTCCAATTCGTCCATGATGACCAAGATTCCCAAACTAAACTGATCCCATTGCCTGCATTTGGTCCCTATTCCTCTAAACCTTTCCTATTCATGTACCTGTCCAAATATCTTTTGTAACTGTACCTGCTTCTATCCAATGTCAAGAAAGCTCTTTTCTTTAATAGTGGAGTTGTATCTCATAACTTCCAGTCCACTGAGACCACTCTCGAATCTGTGGAGCTTTGGAAGATTAAAAGCAGTACACTCAAATTCTTTAGAGAGAAAGATTGGTACGACAGAGGATAGAGTGCATTGCATTCCCCTCAACAGTATTTTGAGTTAGTTCCTTACCTTGTTTTGCCACCATTTTTGGGTTTTTTTTTATTGTGTAATAATTGTTGCGAGTGAAATGGGCGATTTGCTGTTGGGTTTTTCAGAATTTATGAAAATATTAAAAGCAATGCAACCTGTATCGCTGCAGCCATCTCTGTGAAAACCAAAGGAGGTGCAATCACATTTTCTGCCAAATGAACCACATAATGAAAAATCAAGTTTCCTCAGTTGACATTCCGGGTGGACATTTCATCAACATAGAAAAACCCATTCCATGTTATATCAAAACAGGATGAAGGAAATAGCAAAATAAGTTTTATTGTCATGGACTGATGGAACTTAACAACTACCAGATGTGCAAACTTGTCTATGATATGACAAGTTAACTCTTTGTGATCTGTGGCAGTCCTTGCATTTTTAGCGTCTCCAGTTTGTTAGGACCATTGCACAAGGAAGTCTACTTCTGCAGCAGCTTTCACAATCAGAGGACCTGCAAAACAATTTAAGACCATAAGAATAGGAATAGGAGTAGGCCATTCAGCCCCTGAGCCTGTTCCACAATTCAATAGGATCATTGCTGAATTTGCAGGCAATCTTAGTTCTTAGAACATGGAACATAGAACACAGAAAAGTATGTTCTACTTGGCCCATGATGTTGTGCCTAGCATTAGTCCTAATGTAAAATAAAATAACTTAACCGACGCACGCCTCAATTCACTGCTATTCATGTGCATGTCCAGCAGTTGCTTAATGTTCCTAATGACTCTGCTTCTACCACCACAGCTGGCAACGCATTCCATGTATTCACAACTCTCTGTGGAAAGAACCTTCCTCTGACGTCCCCTATATACCTTTCTCCTAATATCTTAAAACTATGACCCCTCATGCCAGTCATTCCTTCCCTGGGGAAAGGTCTCTGGCTATTGACTCTATCCATGCCTCTCATTATCTTGTATACCTCAATCAGGTCACCTCTCTTCCTCCTTCCCTCCAAAGAGAAAAGTCCAAGCTTAGTCAACCTCTCTTCATAAGGCAAGCCCTCCAGTCCAGCAGCATCCTGGTAAACCTTCTTTGCACCTCTCCAAAGCCTCTATATCTTTCGTATAGTAGGGCAACCAGAACTGGACACAATATTCCAAGTGTGGTCTCATCAGGGACTTGTAGAGCTATAGCAAAACCTTGCAACTCTTAAACTCCCCCGTTAATGAAAGCCAAAACACCATATGCTTTCTTAACAACCCTATCCACATGGGTAGCAACTTTGAGGGATCTATGTACTTGAACACCAAGATCCATCTGTTCCTCCACACTGCCAAGAATCCTGTCTTTAATCCTATATTCCGCATTCGAGTTTGATCTTCCAAAATGCATCGCTTCACATTTATCCAGGTTGAACTCCATGTGCCATTTCTTAGCCCAGCTCTGCATCCTGTCTATGTCGTGCTGCAGCCTGCAACGGCCCTCGATACTATCGACAACACCTCCAACCTTTGTGTCATCTGCAAATTTACTAACCCATCTCTCAACCTCCTCATCCAACTCATTTATAAAAACTACAAAGAGCAGAGGCCCAAGAACAGAACCCTGCAGGACCCCAATCAGCACTGACCTCCAGGCAGAATACTTTCCATCAAAACCACTCTCTGCCTTCTGTCAGCCAACTAATTCTGAATCCAGATAGCCAAACCTCTCTGTATTCCATACCTCCTGACTTTATGAATGAGCCTACCAGAGGAACCTTATCAAATGCCTTGCTGAAGTACATATACACCACATCTGCAGCTCGACCTTCGTCAACCTGTCTTGTTGCCTCCTCAAAGAACTTAATAAGATTAGTGAGGTTCTGGATTAGTGGTGCTGGAAGAGCACAGCAGTTCAGGCAGCATCCAAGGAGCTTCGAAATCGACGTTTCGGGCAAAAGCCCTTCAGATTAATGAGGCATGACCTGCCCCTCACAAAGCCATGCTGACTGCCTTTAATCATGCTATGCTTTTCCAAATAGTCATAAATCCTATCCCACAGAATTCTTTCCAAACCTTGCTGACCACAGATGTAAGACTGACTGGTCTGTAATTACTAGGGATTTCCTTATTACTCTTCTTGAAAAGAGGAACATTTCCAATCCTCCAATATGACTCCCGTGGAGAGTGAGGAGGCAAAGATCTTCGCCAGTGGCTTAGCAACCTCCTTTCTCGCTTCCCGGAGCAGCCTAGGATAAATCAGGTCTGGCCCTGGGGACTTACCAATCTTCATGTTTGCCAAAATTTCCAGCACATCAACTTCAACCATCTTGATCTGGTCAGGCCTGTATCCCAGCCCCTCAAAGTTCTTAGTAAGGTCCCTTTCCTTAGTGAAAACCAAGCAAAAAACTAATTTAGGGCTTCCCCTATCTGCTCAGACTCCACACACAACTTCCCTACACTATCCCTGACCAGCCCTACCTTCTCCCTGATCATTCTCTTATTCCTCATGTATGAGTAAAATGCCTTTGTGTTCTCCGTAATCCTTCTTGCCAAGCATTTCTCGTGCCCCCTCCTGGGTCTCCTTAGTCCATTTCTGAGCTCGTTTCTAGTAAGCCTGTAATCCTCTAAAGCTGTGCTAGATCCTTGCTTCCTCCACCTTACGTAAGCTGCCTTCTTCCCTTTGACAAGAAGCTCCTCTGTTCTCGTCATCCAAGGCTCCTTAATCTTACCCCTTCTTACCTGTCTCAGAGGAACAAATTCGTGCATCACTCGGAACAACTGCTCCTTAAACAGTCTCCAGATGTCTGCTGTGCCCTTTCTGTGGAACAATTGCTCCCAGTCTGTGCTTCCCATCTCCTGTCTAATTGTGTCATACTTTCCTTTTCCCCAACTAAATATCTTTCCTTGGTAACTGCTCCTTTCCCTCTCCAAGGCTATGGTAAATGTGAGGCAGTTGTGATCACTGTCACCAAAGTGTTCTCCCACTGCGAGATTTGACACCTGTCCTGGCTCATTGCCAAGCACCAAATCCAAAATGGCCTCTCCCCTCATCGGTCTGTCTACATACTGAGTAAGGAAACCCTCCTGAGCACACCTGACAAAAACAGCTCCATCCAAACCATCTGCACTAAGGAGGTTCCAGTCAATCTTGGGAAAGTTGAAATCACCCATAACAACAACCCTGATACAGCTGCAGTTTTCCAAAATCCGCCCGTCTATGAGTTCTTCAATCTCTCTACTGCTATTAAGGGGTCTGTAGAAAACCCCCAATGAAGTGGTTGCTCCCTTGCTGTTCCTAACTTCCACCCATACTGACTCAGTAGACAAACCTTCCTCAACAACCTTCGTTTCTGTAGCTGTAATGGTCTCTCTGATTAGCAATGCTATACCCCCTCCTCTTTTCTCACCCTCCCTGTTATTTTTAAATGTTCTAAACCTTGGAGCCTCACACAGCCATTCCTGTCCCTGTGAAACCCACATCTCTGTTATGGCCACAGCATCAGAGCCCTGAGTACTGATCCATGCTCTAAGTTCACCACTCTTATTTCTGACACTCCTTGCATTAAAGCAGACACACTTTAACCTATCCCTTTGTTTCATCACATGAGAAACTTTCCCAAAAGATTCATTACATCCTATCACTGCCCCATCTGCAACTACCTCCCTCTCAGATATGTGACTTTGACTCCCAGGCCCCTGCCAAACTAGTTTAAACCCTCCCGAACCACATGAGCAAATATCCCATGCAGGACATTTGTGCCCCTCTAGTTCAGGTGCAACCCATCCTTCATGTATAGGTCCCACCTTCCCCAGAAGGTATCCCAATGGTCTAGGTATCTGAAACCCTCCCTCCTGCACAAGCCTCACAGCCATGTGTTAAGCTGCATTCACTGACTGTTCCTCACCTCACTATCTCGTGGCACTGGTAGCAAACCTGAGATCACTACTCTACTCGTTCTGCTCTTCAGCTTCCAACCTAACTCTCTAGTCACTTTTCAGACCCTCAATCCCTTTCCTGGCTATATTATTGGTACCAATATGTACCATGATTTCTGGCTGCTCACCCTGCCCCCTTCAGAAGCACTTTGCAATGTAACAAACAAGCAACTAATTTGAGTACAACTGGGTTCTGCAAACAATCATGCAATATGGCTGTCATTTTTTCTCAGTGATACTGGTTGATGATGATGAGCAGGGGGAGAACAGCCCTTGGCTTCTTTAGAAGTGTCAATGGAATATTTTCTTTCCACCTTAGAGGTCGGACAGGTGCTCAGTTTAATGTTTCATCTGAAAGAAGTCGCCTGCAATAATGGAGCGTTCTCTTAATACTGGAGTGTCAAAGAAAGAAGATAACTGCTGTGCAAATTATCAGGCCCATACATAACGATAGGCAGCTAAGCTAAGGGTTGGAAGCACTCAAGAGGTTGTTTCATGTGCCTGCGCTTCAGGGATGGCACTCCAAACATTGCCAATGCTAAAGATTTATGCCTGATTTTGAAAGGAAAATAAAGCACAGCTGGAAATCCATGGCGATGGAGGTAAGCCAAAAATATGAGTGGGTTGAATGCTTATTTTCATCGATGAATTATTAATGAGATAGTTGTTCTCTTGCCAATGCCAGTAAACTGGAAGAATCAAGAACACATCCTGAAAACAACTGTAGAGGATGGATTTTTCCACATTAGTTATCTGATGGGTCGAAAGCAGAAGCAAATGTTACACTGACGAAGTCAAACGGCCGCGAACAATACCAAAGGCCAAAGTGCTGTTACATAGAAATGTTGTGTTTGTTTTAAAGATTGTTTCACTTGAAAAGGCTAAAAACAGGTACCTGAACCATGTTTTTCAAAGTTTCTTTTATTTTAAAGACATTTATGGCGTAATCACATTTCAGGGTTTATGGCTTTGTTTTGAATATTGTCTGTTTCTCTCTTGGAGTACAGTGTACTGAAAGATGGAGAAAAGCAACTCGACTCATCCTTTGGCTTTTTGAGAAAACCTTTGCAGTTGCTCCCCAAAAAAGCATCTGAATTCTTAATAACGCCTGGACAAACATATCTGCAGATATACCAGTGACAGCTGCCTGCGTTTAGTGACACCCATTTCCATGGACCAGTATGACACCCATTTCATGTCTGAAAGCCATTTGAGCTACTTGTACTTATTTTTGCTTTCCCTTCAAGAACTAACAATTATTTTGCTAACGGTTTTGTTTTCAAAAGTAAGGTCTGCAGAAAAGGTTCTGCAATCTTTAATTGACGTGTGTCTCTTGCGGGGACTCTTCAAGAGGGTGGAGGTGGTCATTTAGAAGCTTAAATATTTTCACTATCCTATTTCAAGCAGTGTGTAAATCAGCTTTCTTCTTTGTCCAAATGAGCATTTTTAGAAATATAATAAAACAATACTTTATGTCTACACAATGGATTTTTAAAATTCATAATTTAATAGTGTGAAAGTGTATAATTGATTATATTGGTAACAGGGTAAAGCATTTAAACGGAGATCGTGACCAGTGGAATAGTGTGACTGGAAATAAACAGTATACTCTCCAAACTCTTTCGCCAAATAAAACTGGTGACTCATTGTCCAGGATAACCCAAAGTCAGAAATGTGTAATCGGAAACAGGGTAATTATCACTGAAACAGTAGAAAGAAAGGTGCCAGATTTCCTCTGTATTAGAGGAATACTAATATTGTTGTCGTGGCTACGTTTGATGCAGCTGAGTTTGTGCAGGTGCGTGAGAAAGATTAGACATTTTTAAAGGAATTGTTAACCGCATAATTGCTGAATGAGGAAGTTCACTTGCAATTCAATATTGGACAGAAAGCTAGGAAAGCTAAACTTCAGGAGAAAGTGAGGACTGCAGATGCTGGAGAGTCAGGGTCAAAAAGTCAGAATGAAGTTTGAAAAGTCAAAGAGTCAGATTGAAGGGTTTTTGCCTGAAACGTCAATTCCCCTGCTCCTCAGATGCTGCCTGACCTGCTGTGCTTTTTCCAGCACCACACTTTTCGAAGCTTAACTTCAGAAACTAGTGGCTGGAGAGTTGAAGACTGGAATGAGAGAGCCAGGCGAACATATAGATTCTGAAGAAAATGTTATATTGGCACTGATTCTGTTACAAAAATGAAGTTGGATCTAGAATCTCAGAGACAAAAGAAAAGGAGAATGAAATGGCAGTTAAGAAGCTAAAACAAGAACTAAAAACGGAAAGAAAAAGGAGCAAAAAGAGAAAAAAGGGGAAAGGAAGGAAATGAAAAATGGGATTCCAGTTTTAAATTAAGGAATTGAAAATGAAAATGTCTCTGATTCTGGGTTTAGTTCTGATGAGGAAAGACTATAAAACCAAAAGATGTAGGCGCAGAAGTAATTACAGCCCCTACAGTGCAGAAACAGGCCATTTGGTCCAACAAGTCCACACTGACACATTCCCCCTACCCGATTGTGCTGCATTTCCCCTGGCTAATACACCTAACCTACACATCCATGAACGTTATGGGCAATTTACCATGGTCAATTAACCTAATCCGCACATCTTTGGACTGTGGGAGGAAACTGGAGCAAAAGCAGACACAGGAATGCTGGAATCGAACCCGGGTCCCCAGCACTGAGCCACCGTGCCACTCTATTGAACCATTGTGCTGCACTTCTGAGCCACTGCAGCCCCTTTCTGAACCACTGTGCCACCCATGTTCCGAGACAAGGAACTATTGGGGAACTGTTTATTTTTTTGCAAGCCCTTCTGAAGCTTGAGGAATGGGACTTGAGGGCTTTGTTTTAAAGGTAGCTAAATAGGTGACCAAAGTAAACTGGATACTGTCCATATGAAGTCGGCTGACTAGCAGAACTCAAGATTTTTATGCCATGCTTTCTGAGGAGGCCTCTACAGATTATGAGAGAAGGTTTCATCAGCCAGACATGCAACTGAGTGGCTGATGATTACAAAGAACATAGAACATAGAACAATACAGCTCAGAACAGGCGCTTCGGCCCACGATGTTGAGCCGAACATTTGTCCTAGCTTAAGCACCCATCCATGTACCTATCCAATTGCCGCTTAAAGGTCACCAAAGATTCTGACTCTACCACTCCCACAGGCAGCGCATTCCATGCCTCCACCACTCTCTGGGTAAAGAACCCACCCCTGACATCTCCCCTATACCTTCCACCCTTCACCTTAAATTTATGTCCCCTTGTAACACTCTGTTGCACCCAGGGAAAACGTTTCTGACTGTCTACTCTATCTATTCCTCTGATCATCTTATAAACCTCGATCAAGTCACCCCTCATCCTTCGCCGTTCCAACGAGAAAAAGCCTAGCACTCTC
>NC_057719.1:81831914-81845731 GCF_004010195.1 Chiloscyllium plagiosum
GTTAGAAAAGCTTCCTGGATACACTGCACAAACACCGCCCCATCCAATTTACTTTATCTAAAGAGCTTCCAATCAATATTTGGGAAGTTGAAATCGCCCATGACTACTACCCTGTGGCTTCTGCACCTTTCCAAAATCTATTTCCCAATCTGTTTCTCCACATCTCTGCTGCTATTGGGGGGCCTATAGTAAACACCCAACAAGGTGACTGCACCCTTCCTATTTCTGACTTCAGCCCATACTACCTCCAAAGGCAGATCCCCCTCGAACTGCCTTTCTGCAGCCGTTATACCATTTCTTATTAGCAATGCCACCCCCCCTCCTTTTTTTGTCCACAAATCCAACACTTCTTCTGTCACTCCCACTGAACTAAGAAAGAGGTGATAGGTAACCAGGGATGACAAAGGATAGCCTGGAACACCTAGGGATCACCTCCTCAGGCCAGAAAGAAAGATACAGAGACGGTACTGATGGCTGGAAAGTGTAACTCTTTCCATTAACATAAGGTGGGATACCTTGTGCAGACCACTGGAAGTTGCAAGATAAATCCATGTATACCAGTGAATGCAGAGCTGGGGGCCCTGAACAAAAGTGTGACATACCATTTTAGTTTTGACTGCAGATGTGAGGCTAAGTACAAACACAACTATATGTGGGGAAGGGGAACAAGATACTTCAGAGTTCAAAGAACTCTTATCAAAAGGAAAGGTAATTCCTGATGCTTCAAATGAAATGCCTATGGTGAGGCATGTATAGAAATGGAAAAGCTAAGCGATCATTTGTCAACATTTGCACAAGTCGGTATTTCTCCAGGGCATGGTGCAGCCAATTAAAACATGCACTCGTGAAGTGCCTAATATTATCATTAGGGATACAAGAGTTACCCAAACTCTTTTGTTGAGGAAATGTCACCAGAGAATGCATTGAATGTCAGGAAATGGATGTGGATGGTATTGATGAGGAACTTTTTATCAAGTCCACTGGGATTGTGATGTAATATCTGTGAATGTAACAGTATGTGTCATCCATAGTTTACCTCCAGATGGCGTTGACCTATTCCTAAGAGATTATTTGGCCTGAGTGAAATAGCAACTTCTCTTAAAATAACAGAAAGCCCAAACAAGGTCAAAGAGGCAGAGCAGTTGGAGAACAAGATTCTAAGACAATTTCCTCAATGTATAGTCAGCCAAAGAAATTCCATGGATGTCAGGTTGGCACTTCAGATATTTGGGTCTCCAGAACTTTATTTGGGGATTTGGATAAAGCAAAGGAAATGGTCAGTCAGTCTTTTCTGAAGAGGATCTAAAGTTAAGTAATGTAAAACAAAGAACGGTGGATGCTAGAGATCAGAAACACAAACAGATGTTGCTGGAGGAACTCAGCAGGTCTGGCAGCATCTGTCGGAGGAAAGCAACTGTGAAGCAGGGAAGGAGGTAGCCCAATTGGTTCACATGAAATTGAACAGAATGCTAGGACTGACTCTGATAGGAAAGCGAAGATCTTGTCACAAACCCATGGACAAAAAATGCACAATATTTCGCCCAGTGGGGGTGCTGCCTAAATCTCATCATGAGATTTTAAGGATAGTGCATGAAATTGCGATGGTGGGACATGTAGAGATGCGGAAGACCCAAGCATGTATTAGTCAACACTTGTACTTCACAAGGCCAAGAGCCTATTACAATTTACCGTATATGTCTGATCATGGGAAGATCACAAACAGTAATCAAAACAGCATCTATAATTCCCAAACCAATTTCCAGGGACTCATTTAATAGGGTTTGTGTGGATCTTTACTTGTGTGAATCTTGTTTAAACAAGGAACAAGAGTAGGCCTTTCTAGTCTGCTCTGACATTCAATAAGCTCATGACTAATTTGATTTTAAACTCAACTCTACATTCCTGCATATTTCCAATAACCTTTCATCTTTAACAAAAACAAGAGTAATATATCCATATCATTATGAGGGCCTTTTCAGTAGTCTCCTGAGAACAATTTCTGCTAATGTAGCAGAAAGCCAATTCTTCACTCAATATGGATGACTGATTGAGATCAAGTTAGATCAAGGTTGGAATTTTGCGAATAACTTTATTTGAGAAGCAATGACCAGTTTAGGTGTAGCACACAGAAAGTCTTCTGCGTACTAGTTAGAGTTACAGGGGCTTTAGAGTGGTACTATTAAGCTGTCAAAACAGTGATCTGGAAATACTGTCATGAATATCTTCATGATTGGGAGTTATTTTATGATTCCCATAATGAGTCAATCAGTTTTAATCTTTTGAATGTATTTATGGGTAAGATGACAGAGGTCCCCTGAAGAGGAGATAGAAAAGATGTGTAGAAAGGCAAAGTTACAGTGATCATGGGGGATTTCAATATGTAGGTGGACTGGGAAAATCAGGTTGGTTGTGGATTGCAAGAAAAGGAATGTGTGGAATGTCTATGGGATGGCTTTTTGGAGCAGCTTGTAGTGAAGCCGACTAGGGAACAGACAATACTGGATTTAGTATTGTGCAATGAGGCAAACTTGACAAGGGAGCTTAAGGTGAAGGAGCCCTTCAGAGGCAGTGATCATAATATTATTGAATTTACTCTGCAATTTGAGAGGGAGAAGCTAGAATCAGAGGTAACGGTATTGGAACTGAATAAAGGCAACTATAGAGGCATGAGGGAGGAGCTGGGTAGCATTGACTTGGAGAAGAGCCTAGCAGGAAAGATAGTGGAACAACAATGGCAGGAGTTTCTGGGAGTAATTCAGGAAATATAGCAGAGATTCATCCCGAGGGAAAAGAAGCATGGTACAGGGAGGATGAGGCAACCATGGCTGACTAGGGAAGTCAGGGATAACATAAAAGCAAAAGAGAAAGCATACAATCTGGTGAAGGGCAGTGGGAAACCAGGGGATTGGGAAGCTTACAAAGACCAACAGAGGTCAACAAAAAAAAAGAAATAAGGAGGGAGAAGATTAAATATGAGGGTAATGTAGCCAGTAATATTAAGGAAGACTGAAAGAGTTTTTTCTTCAATATACAAAGGGCAAAAGTGAACATTGAGCCACTGGAAAATGACACTGGAGAGATAGTGGGGAACAAGGAAATGGCTGAGGAACTGAATAATTAGTTGGCATCAGTCTTCACTGTGGAAGACACAAGTAATATCCCAAAAACTGCAAGAGAGTGAGGGGACAGAGCTGAGAAGGTGCTAGAAAACCTGAATGGCTTGTAAGTGGATAAGTCACCTGGACCAGATGGACTACATCCCAGAGTGAGATAACTGAAGAGGTAGTGGAGGCATTAGTAGTGATATTTCAGGAATCGCTAGAACCAGGGAGGGTCTCAGTGGACTAGCAAATCATTAACATGATGCCCTTGTTTTAAAAGGGAGGAAGGCAAATGACAGAAAATTACAGACCGATTAGCCTAACCTCGGTCTTGCGTAAAATCCTGGAATCCATTGTGAAGGATCCATTGTGAGATTTCTGAATACTTAAGTGTATAGCAAAATAGAGCAAGTTCAGCATGGTTTCATCAAGGGGAGGTCATGCCTGACAAATCTGCTAGAATTCTTTGAGGAAGTAACAAGCAGGTTAGACCAAGGACAGTCAATGGATATTATCTCCCTGCACTTCAAGAAGACCTTTGACAAGGTGCTGCACAGGAGCTACTGAGTAAGACAAGGGCACATGGTGTTAGAGGCAAGGTTGTAGCATAGATAGAAGCTTAGTTGTCTGGCAGAAAGCAGAGAGTGGGGATAAAAGGGTCCTTCTCAGGACAGCAGCTGGTGACAAGTGGTGTTCCACAAGGGTTAGTGTTGGGAGCACAACGTTTCATTTTATACATTAATGATCTAGATGAAGGAACTGAAGACATTCTGGTTAAGTTTGCTGACAGTACAAAGATAAGGAGAGGGACAGGTAGCATTGAGGAGGTGGGGAGGCTGCAGAAGATTTTGGACAGGTTTGGAGAGTGGGCAAAGAAGTGGCAGATGGATTACAACATGGGAAAATGTGATATGATGCACTTTGGTAGGAAGAATAGAGGCATGAGCTATTTTCTAAATGGGGAGAGAATTCAAAAGTCTGAAGTGCAAAGAGTCCTAGTCCAGGATTCTCTCAAGATAAACTTGCAGGTTAAGTCAGTAGTTAGGAAGGTAAATGCAAGAATGACATTTATTTTAAGAATACTTGAATATAAAAGCAGAGATGTACTTCTGAGACTCTATAAGGCTCTGGTCAGACCACATTTGGAGTATTGTGTGCAACTTTGGGTCCCATGTTTCAGGAAGAATGAACTGGCCCTGGAGATTATTTAGAGGAGGTTTATGAGAATGATCCCAGGGATAAAATGAGGAACATTTGAGGACTCTGGATCTGTACTTGATGGAATTTAGAAGGATGAGGGAGCATCTAACCAAAACATACAGAATACTGAATGGCCTGGAGAGAGTAGATGTTGGGAAGGCATTTTCATTGGTAGTACCCGAGGGCACAGCCTTAGAGTAAAGGAAGACCTTTTAGAATGGAGATAAGGAGAAGCGTTTTCAGCCAGAGAGTGGTGAATCTATGGAATTCATTGCCACAAAAGGCTGTGGAGGCCAGATCACTGAGTATATTTAAGACATAGATAGATGGATTCTTGAGTATCAAGGGGATCAAGGGTTACAGGGAGAAAGCAGGACAATGATGTTGAGAAATATATCAGCCATGATTGAATGGTGGACTGAATGACCTAGTTTCTGCTCCTATTTCTTATGGTCAACCAGAGAGACAAAATGTCCATCTTAGATTATATCTATGTTCTGAAAGCGGCTCACAAGATCCAACAAAGTGGCTCAGAGAGATCTTGGAGCAGCATAAATAGCCAGCATTGCCAAGATTCAGACATTTCCCCCAGAGGATAGTGTGATAATCTTAATACCTTTTACAGGGGAACCACTGACCAATGCTCACTGCTCCATACTGGGTCATCAAAAGGATTGGGAAAGTGAATTATTCAATTGACATTCATTCAGCAGTCCTGAAGAAGAGTTACACCAGAAACATTGACTTCTTCACCTCCTGATGCTGCCTGGCTTGCTGTGTTCTTTCAGCTTCAAGCTTGTCTATCTTAAACATTACAGTCAGCTGATGTGCTCATAATCTTTCTGAAAGTAAATTTTCCAAAGTGTTGATAGTCTACTTTGTGCATCTGGTAGATCAACAACAAGAACAGCAACAGTACAAATATTAGTGGAGGTCGCTGCCTCTATAACTAAACAAGAAACTGTAAGGTTTTGGAGATGTATACTTTCCACCGCAGGCTTGTTCCAAACTTCAGCACCAGAGCTGTTCCACTCATAGACATGCTGCAAAAGAAATCCAAAGTAATGAGGTCAAGGGAACGCCAAGAATCTTTTGAGAGGCCGAATGTAATTTTTATCAATGAACCAGTGCTAGCAGCCCCAAATTTCACTTAGCCCTTCAAGGCAGCAAATGATATGGGTGACCTGGTATTGTCCTGTTACAGGAAGGTGGATCAGACATAGAGAAGGCAAAAGGTTATACTTTTCCAAAGAGGCATATCAACACCAAAAGAGATACACTATGGTAGGGTCAAAACAACCTGATGTTGCTACTGGCTCTTCAACATTTTGTAGTGTATGTTCACCATGGTTATGGGAAACAATAGTATATATTGTTGGTGATCTCTTGGCCTTTATGGAAAATTTCCAAATGACAGACTATTTCTATGGAGTTTACTATTATGGCCTTATCACTTCAAAGTTGCACATGTTGCAGCGGGATAAACAACATAATTGCTAATGGTTCATGCAGAGCTGAAATTTGTGTCCATGTCCCATGGAAGCCTTTGGTGAGAAGCTATGCACAGTCTCTTAGTTATGCTGAAAGGCTAGTGACCTAATGATATGTGTATGAGCTGAAAATGTGTTGCTGGAAAAGCGCAGCAGGTCAGGCAGCATCCAAGGAACAGGAGAATCGACGTTTCGGGCATAAGCCCTTCTTCAGGAAGAAGGGTTTATGCCCGAAACGTCGATTCTCCTGTTCCTTGGATGCTGCCTGACCTACTGCGCTTTTCCAGCAACACATTTTCAGCTCTGATCTCCAGCATCTGCAGCTCTCACTTTCTCTTAATGATATGTGTATTCCTCAATGTAGCAACTCCTTTTATGTTTTAAGTATGAACTCTGGCAGATATGTGAGAGGTATTGCCACTGTGGTAGCTGATATGAAGTGGCAGACAATGATGACTCATGATGCATCTGATGGAGATGCCTGGCAGCCAATGTTGTGGCAAGCATACAACGTTAACTCACAGTCATAGGTGTATGCTGCATTAAGCAGACCGTGACCCAATGGTACTGTCCTTGGGCTAGTAATATAGAACCCCAGGCCTAAGTTCTAGAGGCATGGGTTCAAATCTCACCATAGCTGTGTTAAAAGTTAAATTCAATAAAGTCTGGAACTAGAGCACTGACTTAATATCAATTGCTGTGAAAATCAGAAGTTGTTTGGAAAGCTTAGCAAGTCTGGCAGTATCTGTGGAGAGAAATCAGAGTTAGCATTTTGGGTCGAGTGACCCTATCTCAGAACTCATCCGTCTCCACAGATGCTACCAGACCTGCTGAGCTTTTCCAGCAAATTCTGTTTTTGTTTCTGGTTGTAAAAACCCATCTGGTTCACTAATCGCCTTTAGGGAAGGAAATCTACCATCCTTACCTGGTCTGGTCTACATGTTAGTACAGATTCCTGGAAATATGATTACTTCCTAACTGTCCTCTGGGCAATAAATGCCGTTCTAGCCGATGATAGCTACATCCTGTGAATTAACAGAAAGCAAAGACATTTTGTATATACCCTGGCAGAGCATAGCAGATCATTCATCTGCTTGCAGCACTGCTCATACAGCCTCTTAACAGTATCTTAACAGCCTCTTCTGTCTGGGTTTGCCTTCATCCATCAGAATGATGTCTTGCTGCCAAGCAATGGAAAAATACCTTCCCTTCCCAACTTGGCAGCCTATGCCTCCTCTGTGCCCATTTTCTGAGCATCCTCAAATTGCTATTCTATTGTTGCCATGTAGATATGAACTTTTTCCGTATCGGAGGAGCTGAGGATGGTGCAGAATATTGTACAATCTTTGGCAAACATCTCCCATTCTGACTTTATGATGGAAGGAAGATCATTGATGAAGCAACTGAAATGGTTGGGCCTATGACACCACTGTGAGGAACTCCTGCTGAGATATCCTGGAGCTGAGATGACTGACCTCCAATAACCACAACCATCTTCCTATGTGCCAGGTATGAGTCCAACCAGTGGAGAGTTTTCCCCAGATTCCTATTGACTCCAGTTTTGCTAGGGCTCCTCAGTTCCAGATTTCATATCCATGTTTTGTTCATGTTTGGACCAAAGCTATAATGAGGTCAGGTGTCAAGTGGCCTGGTCAGAACCCAAACTGAGTGACTGTGTGCAGGTCACTGCTGAGCAAGTGACAGTGATGACAACCCTTTCCTGTCAGTTAACTGATCATTGAGATTAGATTGATGGGTGGTAATTTCCAATTGGATTTGTCTAGCTTTTTTGTGTACAGACATACCTGGACAATTTTATACATTGGTAGATAACGAAAAGTGTGTGCTGAGAAAGCACAGCAGGTCAGGTAGTATTTGAGGAGTAGGAGAATCCACATTTCAGGCTTATGCCCGAAAAGTTGATTCTCCTGCTCCTCGGATGCTGCCTGACCTACTGTGCTTTTTCAGTGCCACATTTTTCGACTCTGATCTTCAGCATCTGCAGTCCTCACTTTCTCATTCATTGGTAGATGCCATTGTTCGGATTGTAGTGGAACAGCTTGTGGAAGTTAACAGATGAAGTTTTATTTCATCCTTATACTTGCACAATACAACTGTTCACATTTATTAAAATAATTATGAAACCAATTCCAGATGAGCTTTCAGGTCCAAACACAACAGGGATCCTCAAAAACTTTTTTTACGTTACACAGTAATGGTAAGCAGATGGACAGCCTGAAATAGTGGGGATCATCTAAAACTATATAAAAATGATTACTCCTACTGGGACATATACACATCTGTGCCTTCTAAACAGTCCATTGCTTCAGCAAGCCTAGATATAGAGAATGGAAAACTCTGATTCCTGTTAACTGGTTTGCCCTTGCCTGGACTCTTGATTCACATTTCTCCTGGAATGTGATCTCTAGATTGCTTCCCTATGGATTGTATACATTTTGATCCCTGTCCATTATGTTGGATCTTATAGATGCAGCCATGTTCAGTAATCCAAGAGTTTAGGCCCTATAAATTCTGTAACCAAAGCTCTCTCCACTCCCTCAGGATCCATGAGTTTTGACCCTCAAGTTTGCTGTCCTCTCCCTCAGCAAGCCATCAATTTAGACTCTCTAAATTTTGCTGCGATCCTTCATCGTCCATTAGTGTCATAGCAACATACAGCATGGAAACAGACTCTTCCATCCAACTCGTCCATGCCAATCAAGTTCCCCAAACTAAATTATTTCCATTTGCCTGCATTTGGCCCATATTCCTCTAAACCTTTCTTATTCATGTAACTATCCAAATGTCTGTTAAAAGTTGTGACTGTGCCTGCATTCATCACTTCCTCTAGCAGTTCATTCCACATATGAACCACCTTCTTTATGAAAAAGTTGCCCCTCAGGTCCTTTTTAAACCTTTCCCCTCTCACCCTAAAATTATGCCCTCTCGTTTTGAACTTCCCAAGACTAGGGAAAAGATCTTCACTATTAACTTCATCTGTGCCCCTCCTGATTTTATAAACCTCTATAAGGTCACCCTCAATCTATGATGCTCCAGTGAAAATAGTCCCAGCTTATTCAGCTTCTCCTATTTGAATAAGAGCAAGGCAATTCTCGCCCCTGTTCTGCCCACTATTAATTCCTCAGGCAGTACCAATAGTCAGTTTATTCAGTCATCTTCACATTGTTGTTTGTGGGAACTGTCCAAATTCACTGCTGGGTTGCTAACATTACAACAGTGACTACATTTCTGCAGTACTTGATGAATTGTGAAATACTCAGGGACATCTTGAAGTCATGAATGGCATTATATAAGTCCCAATCCTTTCCTCCATATGTGTTCTTTCTTTAAAACTGTTAGAATGAATTTGTATAATATTAATGTCCTACAAATGATCTTGTTCTGCTAACTAAACCATTGTTCCTTCATTAATTCTGTCTCTCACAAACCCAATCAACCCTGAAAACTATGATCCATACCAGGGTGTCTTAACATTTTAACTTCTAACTCTTGCTTCTATGTTATAAAAATTGCCACAAAGACATGTAAAACATTTCTCTACAAAATGTTCCTGTACAATTAGACATTTTTATTTCCTTATATTTTTGCTTACAATTATAAATATGAGTTGTGTAAGATTGTTTTGTCAAAGGATGCCTCTTTCAGATAAAATGGAGGAATGAAGGAGCTTATGTGACCTGCTGTGAATTCTGTTAGCAACAAGTTGCTTTGTGTTAAAGGAGGGACTCATTTTGTTTTACCAAGAAGGGGATACATTCCTGCATGCAATGACCTAAACAGCTATGCTGGCAATGAATAGACTGTTAGTCTCAAAATTCCAGAGAAGAGTTAGAATTCTGTAAACTGCTATACTTGAAGCTATTTAATCCCATAATGGTATAAATTTGAACGTTTACACAATACTGCAATAGCATTTCTATCTGGATACCACACCCCATCTGATTCACATTGTCATGAAACAGGACTTGACAGCAGAAGAATCCAGAGGAAGGCATTGTTTTGGTTTGTAGATTTTCCTGAATAACTATGTCTCACAGACATGGAAAGTATTCAAGAATCTGAGAGAACAGAAAGATAGCAGTCACAGTTCTCTACAGTTCACCACGTAAGGACGCCAGTGTGAGCTAATGCTGTCATTAAAGAGGGTTTTAATGAAGCTGAAAGATTTACCTAATGTTTGCTAGAAAGAAGGATCTCCAATTCATCTGTCGCTTTATGGATTAAACACTACCCAGATGGAACAGTGGATGACAATCTGGGAAGAGCTTTAGATTAGAGTGTCTCCTTACATGATAGAACAACATATGACTGTGAAGGGACATTTTTGTTTGTTTTAAATATTAAATGAGATATCTTTTATAATTTCAGTTGGTTGAAATACTGAAATAGTGCTTAGTCAATGTTGCTTTTCATTTCTTTCTTACATTAAGAGCCTTAAAGCTTGAAACATGTGTAATCCTTTCAGTCAGTCACTGGAGGGTTTTTTTGTAATTGAACTCTTTGGGGATTGTAACATTCCTTATTGTATTGAAACCAAATTGGATCAATCCTTTCAATGTTGGAAATGTATTTTCAGCTTGATTGAATCTTCTGAATCAGGCAACACACCAGAAAATGGCTGTGACTGAGCCTGAAATTTGGTCCTTCACCATAATTCCTCAATTTCAAATAATAGTGCCAACCTATTGGGTCAGGTATTGGGAGGGAAAGATGTCCCATTAGAACATGATGAACCATGACCAATCAACAGTGTTCTCTCAACAGTTTGCAGAGAGGGAAGGGTGACCAATATTATGGGAGTGAGAGGTGAAGGAAAGCTCAGAGCAGGTCAACCCACGCTGTGTGGCTCAGATTCAAGCAGTGCATTGTGAGAGGAGCCTGGGCTACAGTGGGTCACTGTTGTGGGGAAGAGAATGAATACTTTATAATCGGTACAAGGAAAATGGTGCCTCTCCTTCCCTCCCCTACACCACTCCTCACTGTGAATCATTTGAAACTATCTAGTAGACCTTTGTCTGGGGAAAGGTGAGGGTGTGCATAGCCCTTCAGTCGAGATCTCCTGGTATTGAATCCCACATGCTGTGGCTGAGCTTGGTTTCCTCTTAGCAAATTTACTAATGCAGTGAATTTATGACAGAGCGGGTTGTGAAGGGCAACATTTGGTTTTCAGCAACAACGAAAATGCGCTGTTTACTCTCACATTGAAGAAATAAAAAGCAAAAGTAATTGTAAAAACATGCTCAATCATGCTGCTAAATTTTATGAAAGAGATATATTTAGGTTCTCCTGCTGTGGGTCTGTGGTATTTTGCAGCATGGAGTGGGTGGACGTTGTGGGGGTCGGGGTGTGGAATGAGCCTGGTTTTATGGAAGTCAACCCTCCCTGCTAAAGTTATACTATCCACTCCTTATTGCAAACCAATATCCAACAACGTTGTTGATTCAGCCACAGAGATTGCAAAAAAAAAACAAGGTTTTTCAAAAAGAAAGTTTCCAATCAACCTTAATTAAGATTTTTTTTAAAAATCAGCAGAGTGGGAACGCAATGCCTGGAATTATTGAATTATTTAAATAGTATGATTGGAGAATAGATCCATAGTTAAAAGAGTAAGAGCAATCTCTGAAAATACAGCCACGGAATTGGGGGTATTAAGCACATGTGTTTAATGTCAGGATTCATTGCTCGGGCAAATGGGAATTACAGAAATTAAATCATTTATGTTATAGAGGAATTGACGGACAGCAATGATGGACGTCACACTGAGGAGATCCACAGAAAATTTAAATGAGGCAACATATCTGTCAACCTGATTCCTTCCAGTGTCACGTCAGTCTCTTTTATTAATAATAATAAAGGTCAGTGCTGAAAATATGCTGAGTGTCCCTGGAGATTCTTGAGTGCACTAGACGCATTTCTGCTGTTTGTTGATTCCCTTTAGCGTCACACTGCTGCCGTCAGCATTTGCAAGATGTTGTCTCTTCAGGTATATCCAACTCTAAGGAAAAAGTTGAGTTTTACCCAAAGTACACATTGTTCAGCTGCAGGACAATGTCATACCAATTAGACAGATTAAGTACAGAAATCATTTGGAGATGCTGGTGTTGGACTGGAGTGTACAAAGTTAAAAATCACACAACACCAGGTTATAGTCCAACAGGTTTAATTGGAAGCACTAGCTTTCGGAGCACTGCTCCTTCATCAAGTGGTTGTGGAGTACACAATTGTACTCCAAAACTGTATCTTACAATTGTGTACTCCACAACCACCAGATGAAGGAGCAGCGCTCCAAAAGCTGGTGCTTCCAGTTAAACCTGTTGGACTATAACCTGGTGTTGTGTGATGCGTAAGTACAGAAAGTACTGAATATCAGAGGGACCTTGGTGCGCACATCCACACATCCCTAAAGGATAGCTAAGGTGGTTAACTTAGAGCCAAAAACCTGCAGATGCTGGAATCCAAAGTGGACTCGCAGGAGGCTGGAAGAACACATCAAGCCAGGCAGCATCAGAAGGGGGAAGTGTCAATGTAACCCTTCCTGAGGAAGTTGGCATATGGGGTGCTTGCTTTTATTAATCGAGACTTAGTTTACAAGAACTGGGAGGAAGTGCTGAAACTGTTGGTTTAGTCCACAATTGGAGCATTGTGTGCAGTGTCTGGACACCACATTATAAAAAGGATGTGATCATATTAGAGAGGGTGCAGAGGAGATTCACCAGGATACTGTCTGGGCTGCAGGGTCTGAACTTTATGGAATGGTTGGATAGATTGTGGGGGAAAAGTACAATTAAAGCTTTGAGTCCAGTGACCCTTCTTCAGAACTGAGATCTGAAGAAAGGTCGCTGACTCTGTTTCTCTCTCCACAGACGCTGCCAGACTTGCTGAGTTTCTCCGGCAATTTCTGTTTTGGTTTCATGTTTCCAGCACCGCTGTTGTTTTATTTTAATGGATGAAATTGGGCTGTTTTCCTTGGAACTGAGAAGGTTGAGAAGGGACTTGATAGAGGTGTATAAAATCATGAGGTGCACAGAGACAGTGAATAGGAAGGCACTTTTCCTCTGGTGGAGTGGTTAACAACCCAAGGTGGGGCATAGATTTAAGGTAAAAAAAAAGAAGGCTAAGAGGAATTTTGAGGAGAATTGTTTTTATTGAGAGGATGGTAGGAGTCTGCAAGGATGAGTCAGTCAGAAACTCTCAAAATATTTAAGCAATATTTAGATATTAATTTGTGTTGCCATAGCCAAGGCTATGAGCCAACAACTCAACAATGGGACACATGTTGTCAAGCCTTTCTGCTGTGTAGGCGATGGCTTGGTGGTATTATCGCTGGGCTATGAATTCAGAAACTCAGCTAATGTTCTGGCGACCTGGATTCAAATCCTGCCCTGGCGGAAAGTAGAATTTAAATTCAGTCATAATCTGGAAATAAGAAAGGAACGGTGACTATGCGACCATTATCGAAAAGTGTGGCGCTGGAAAATCACAGCCGGTCAGGCAGCATCCGAGGAGCAGGAGAGTTGACGTTTCCAGCATAGGCTCTTCATCAGGAATCCATGAAACCATTGTCAATTGTCAGGATTAGCCCGTCTGTTTCACTAATGAAATCTGCCATCCTTACCTGGTCTGGCTCACAAGTGACTCCAGACCCATAGCAACGTGGCTAACTCTGAACTGCCCTCTGGAAATTAGTGAAGGACAATAAATTCTGGTCCGGCCAGTGATGCACGCATCCCTTAAATGAATTTTTAAAAATTTTTGTTGACCAGCATGGATACAATGGACCAAATGACCTTCTTCAGTGCTATAAATATCTGCTTTCGGAGCGACACTCCTTCATCAGGTGATAGTGGAGGGCTCGATCGTAACACAGAATTTATAGCAAAAATTTGCAGTGTGATGTAACTGAAATTATACATTGAAAAATTAATTGTCTGTTAAGCCTTTCATCTGTTAGAATACAGTGATAGTTTCACTTCTTTCGTGTGTAAATCACAAAACCTTTTTTTTA
>NC_057719.1:81846656-81849402 GCF_004010195.1 Chiloscyllium plagiosum
TGTGACGTGAACCCAAGGTCCCGGTTGAGGCCGTCCCTATGGGTACCGAATTTAGTTATTAGCCTCTGCTCGGCCACTTTCCTCTGCTGCCTGTCCCGGAGTCCACCTTGGAGAATGGTCACCCGAAGGTCCGAGGCTGAATGTCCTGGACCACTGAAGTGTTCCCCAACTGGGAGGGAACCCTCCTGTCTGTTGATTGTTGTGCGGTGCCCATTCATCCGTTGTCGTAGCCTTTGCTCGGTTTCCCCAATGTACCATGCCTCCGGGCATCCTTGCTTGCAACGTATAAGATAGAACAACGTTGGCTGAGTCACATGAGTACCTGCCATGTACAAGGTGGGAGGTGTGCCCACGCGTAATAGTGGTATCTATGTCCACAATCTGGCAGGTCTTGCAGCGTCCACCGTGATAGGGTTGTATGGAGTTGTCCCGAGAGCCGGGCAGTTTGCTACGAACAATGATCTATTTGAGGTTTGGCAGTTGTTTAAAGGCAAGTAGTGGAGGTGTGGGGAAGGTCTTGGTGAGGTGCTCATCCTCATTGATAATGTGTTGCAGGTCACAAAGAACATGGCGTAATTTTTCAGCCCCTGGGAAGTACTGAACAACGAAGGGTCCTGTGTCACTCGCAGCACGTGTCTGTCTCCTGAGGAGGTCATTACGGTCAACAACCTGGTGTTGTGTGATTTTTAACTTTGTACACCCCAGTCCAACACCGGCATCTCCAAATCATGACTACTATCGACACCACTAACCGCTGGCTTAAAGTGGAGAGGATCTCCAAGAAGATCGTACATATCGACACAGACATCAAGTTTCTACAGGAATGCAGGCAAGCAGGAAAGATCCAGAAAGGATTACGGATCACGAACCCACTTAGGTCGACCTACAACACAGACTACGCAGAGAGACTTTGCCACCGCACCTCTCGTAAACTCCTCAATTATCTCGTGCACCAACTCTACAGCAGGTGCCACAACCTTGAAATTCAGATGGAGTCTACACTCACAGCCCGCACACAGGATACATCAGTACAATTAGGTGACATTGCCAAACAGACAAGGCGACAAAACTACACCACATACATGCACGCCAAGAACAAAAAACTGGAGAAGCTTGGCATTCTTACCAGTAATAGCAAAGCCCGCCCTGGAACCACAGTAGACAACATTATCACTGCGGGGAAGTCTATTGTCAACTTATTGGACCACACCCTTCGACCGGAAGAGATTGAAGTCCTAAGTAGGGGTCTCAACTTCTAACCCACCACCAAAATGGACCCGTTGGTTCTGGCAGCAGACACAGAGGAGTTCATCAGACGAATGAGACTCCGGGAATTCTTTCAAGGTGCCGGCAGTGATCCCACTGATGAACTAGAACAGTCATCCACAGGGATCTGTAGAGGAGCGACCAAAGAAGGTGTCCACATGGACCCCACCGGAGGGCCGCTGCCCTGGGCTTGACATGTATGCTCAAACTGTCAGGAAATATATAAATGCCAGATTCAACAGCCGTACCCATAAGGTAGAGCAAAACATCACCCGTTCCCAACGCAATGCCATCCAGGCTCTCAAAACCAATGACAACATTGTCATCAAACCAGCAGATAAAGGAGGAGCCGTTGTCATTTAGAATAGAACAGATTACTGCAAGGAAGTGTACTGACAACTAAACAACCAGGAACACTACAGGCAACTACCAGCTGATCTGAGCAAAGAACATACCCGAGAATTAAACACACTGATCAGAACTTTGGATCCAGTCCTTCAGAGTTCCCAACGCGCCCTCATCCCATGTACTTCTCGTGTAGGCGACTTCCACTGCCTTCCAAAGGTACACAAAGCCAACACATCGGGACGTCCCATCGTGTCGGGAAATGGGACCCTATGTGAGAATCTCACTGGCTATGTGGAAGGTATCTTGAAACCTATTGTACAGGGGATCTCCAGCTTCTGTCGCAACACTACGGATTTCTTACAGAAACTCAGCACCCACTGACCAGTCGAACAGGGAACATTCCTCGTCACAATGGATGTTTCCGCACTCTACATCAGCATTCCCCACAAGGATGGCATCGCAGCAACAGCCTCAGTCCTCAACACCAACAACTGCCAGTCTCCAAACACCATCCTACAACTCATTCGCTTTATCCTCAATCAGAACGTCTTCACCTTTGACAACCAATTCTTCATCCAGACACATGGAACAGCCATAGGGACCAAATTTGCACCCCGATATGCCAACATTTTTATGCACAGGTTCGAACAATATTTCTTCTCTATGCAGGATCTCCAATCGACAAAGGCACCAGGTACATTGATGACATTTTCTTCCTCTGGACCCATGGCGAGGAGTCACTGATAAAACTACACAGTGACATCAACAAGTTTCATCCCACCATCAAACTCACCATGGACTACTCTCGACTGTCTGTCTCATTCTTGGACACGTGCATCTCCATCAAGGACAGACCTCAGCACCACATTCTACTGCAAACCCACAGACAACCTCACAATGCTACACTTCTCCAGCTTCCACCCAAAACATATTAAAACAGCCATTCCCTATGGACAAGCCCTACACATACACCAAATCTGCTCAGATGAGGAGGAACGTGACAGACACCTGGAAGTACTCAAGGATGCCCTCAAAAGAACGGGGTACAATGCTCAACTCATTGACCGCCAGTTCCGACGTGCCACAGCAAGGAACCGTAATGACCTCCTCAGGAGACAGACACGGGCTGCAA
>NC_057719.1:81849445-81849771 GCF_004010195.1 Chiloscyllium plagiosum
TTCCCCACACCTCCACTACTTGCCTTTAAACAACCGCCAAACCTCAAACAGATCATTGTTTGTAGCAAACTGCCCGGCTCTCAGGACATCTCCATACAACCCTGTCACAGTGGACGCTGCAAGACGTGCCAGATTGTGGACATAGATACCACTATTACGCGTGGGAACACCTCCCACTGTGTACATGGCAGGTAATCATGTACTCAGCCAACGTTGTCTATCTTATACGTTGCAGGCAAGGATGCCCGGAGGCATGGTACATTGGGGAAACAGAGCAAAGGCTACGACAACGGATGAATGGGCACTGCACAACAATCAACAGACAG
>NC_057719.1:81849882-81861400 GCF_004010195.1 Chiloscyllium plagiosum
GGACACAGGTACACACAGACACGCACACAGACACCCACACACACCCTTATAGACACACACACTCCCACATGTACCCCCTCACAGACTTAAGACACTCTGCACTCACTACATACACACACATTTTCTCACATTCTCACACTCACAACCCCCACCCCAGACACACACACACACAGACAGACAAAGACCCACATGCACACATATATTTTGTGGGGTGAATTTGTACTTGCAGAGTTACATTGCACTTTGCTCAAAAACTGCATACATTCATGTAGAACTCTGAGCTCAAAAACTGCATGAATTTATGTAAAACTCTGTTATCTCACTTTTTAGATTAGAATCAATCTAAACATAAGGTCATAGACAGAGAACACAGGGGGCTAACACCTTCAACATATTTTCTAGCTATCATCATTGTTAACAGCTAACCCGAGAATGCAGCTTTAAAAAAAAGGTTTTGTGATTTACACATGAAAGAAGTGAAACTATCACTGTATTCTAACAGATGAAAGGCTTAACAGACAATCAATTTTTCAATGTATAATTTCAGTTACATCACACTGCAAATTTTTGCTATAAATTCTGTGTTACGATCGAGCCCTCCACAATCACCTGATGAAGGAGCGTCGCTCCGAAAGCTAGTGTGCTTCCAATTAAACCTGTTGGACTATAACCTGGTGTTGTGTGATTTTTAACTTTGTACACCCCAGTCCAACACCGGCATCTCCAAATTATAAATATCTGAGTTGCCAATAGCTGTTGAGTAGCAACCTAAGTATTTATAGTTGTGACTATGTAGTATATTAACACATGGAAGTGTTTCAATGCACTTCAACAACCTAGGGTTTGCAAAATATCACAAATTGCATCTCAGGAGCATTGATAAACAAAATCATACTGAGCCAAAGAAGGAGATACAATGACTGGTCAAAGGATAGGTTTAAGGAAGGTCAGAGAAGTCTAGAACGTAGGATCTTGACAGCATAAGGCACACACAGATAGAGGCAACAGAGTTACAGATGCTTGATCGGCCAGAGTAGGGAAACAGCAGAGTTCCTGGAATATCGTAGGACAGAAGGAAGTTACAGAAATAAAATTGCAGATTTTTAAAATTCATTTGTGGGACTTGTGAGACTGGCCAGCGTTGCTGGCACATGCATATTTGCTCTTGAGAAGGTGGTGGTGAGCTGCCTTCTTGAACCGCTGCAGTCCACCTGCTGTGGGTTAAAGAAGGAATTCCAGGATTTTGACCAAACAACTGTGAAGGAACAGTGGTGTATTTCCAAGTCAGGATGGTGAATGGCTTGGAGAGGAACTGCAGGTGGTGGTGTTCCCAAGTACCTGTTGCCCTTGTCCTTTTAGACGGAAGTGGTTGTGGGTTTGGAAAGTGCTGTCTAAGTATCTTTGGTGAATTTCTGCAGTGCATCTTGTAGATAGCTGAAAATGTGGGAAACAAAGCAGAAAATATGACTTGATTTGATTTGATTTGATTTAATTTATTATTGTCACACATTGCCTAGGTACAGTGAAAAGTTTTTGTGTGAAATACAGGCAGATTATACCATACAAAGTGCATTAGGATATTCGGACAAAGCGACAAATATAATGTTATGGATGCAAAGAAGGTGCACAAAGAGCGACATCAACTATAAATTTGAAATGCTTTAGAAACTGTATGTCTAATATGACTGCTATATGTACTTGTGTGTTTTAAATTACATGTAACAGGAGAAAACCGTCAGTTCTTCGAGCATTTTGCCCCTTTCATTGAAATCATGCAATCTACCTAAATCCATATAGCGAAGTTTACTCAATTAATAAATGTGTGGAACAGAACTGAAACAGGGTAAAAGGAGACCGGAAGTTGAAATTTTTCATTTTGTATTCATCAGATCTAGGACCCAAAAAACAGACGTAAAAGAAAGAGACACCATTTTATATACTGTGAGAAGACAGCGCTAATTGTTTGGTCCAACATTGGCAAGGAAATGTATTAAGAACAGTTAACAGTCAATCATAATTCTCAGACCAGACAGGTAGATTCTAATTGATTTGTTCAGAGCATTGCCATGGGGATGTAGCAGAGTTTGGCTGTATGCATGAGGGTGATTGGTCCATTCAGCCCATGCTAGCTCTCTGCAAGAGCAGTTTAGCCATCCCACCTTCTTTCCTTTATTCTGTAGCCTTGCATTTTCTTTTCATCCCCATTCCCCACTGTAAGCCATGATTGAAAGTGCCTCCACCATACTCTCAGACAGTGCACTCCAGATTTGAACCACTCACTGCATAAGATAGGTTTTCCTTGTATCAGCTTTTGCCAATCATTTTAAGTCTGTGTTCTCTGTTTCTCAACTCTTCCATTGAGTAGTTTCTATCTGCTTTGTCCAAATCTCTTACAATTTTCAACAGATCTGTCAAATCTGTTCTCAATCTTAACTTCCTTAACTCAAAAACAACCCACTCTCCAATATATGAGCTTTTTAATACTTCTGATTACTAAAATATCTGCTAATCTTCATTTTACAATTTTAATATTGTCTAAATTGATCACAAACTTGATTGGCATTTATAGAAGCAAGTTCCATTGTGGGTTTCCTAAATTCATGCAGATAGGTCAGACTCTAATTTTTAAACCATCCTTTCTAGTCCAACATTCCTCAACTTGGGGAAATAGTCTGTCTATCTACGCAATCCATGACCTTTTATTATAATTGACCTTCTAGAAATGTTTCAGTTTGAACTGAAAGTATCTTTAGTTGTGGTTTTAAAAAGTGGATCTTTTTGAGGTTTCACAAAAGTTATAACATCAAATAGATCACTTACACATGGAGTAAACACATTAAAAAGAATTTCCAGACAACGGGGAAATAAACCTTTGATGAATGGTCAATCTGATAGTGAACAATCAGTTCATTTTGTGATTGGTGTGGAAAGACAGCTCTCTTTGGCAATGGACGAGTTAATCGGCTTTAGGTAGACATGAGGCTGATTGGAGTCAAGAGTGTGTTGCTGGAAAAGCACTGCAAGTCAGGCAGCATCCAAGGAGCAGGAAAATCGACATTTCGGGCAAAAGCCTTTGACTCTAATCTCCAGCATCTGTTCACTTTCGCCATGAGGCTGATTGGAGACAGGAGGCCATGTAATGGCACTTCAGGAGTGTATCCAAATAGTGATGGCAATGCTGCCGAATGCGTATTCTATAAATGATCCACTGTTCACCGTGATCATCTTCATTTACCACCATCCAGAAATGTCTTCAGTGTATCAGCTACCAATGTTTCTATCTTGCTTTGACCCTTTGCCTTTATGCTGGATGAGCTCCAAATTTCTCTTCCACTGATACACAGTACTGCTGACCATCTGCAGGCATAAAGAGATACTGGTAAACTGCATTGCCAGCAATAGCTAACGAAAAAGAAAACCTTACATTTATGTAAAACCTCTCACAATCTCAGGACATCCCAAAATATTTTACAACTACTTATGGCAGCCAGTCTGCACACAACAAGGTCTCACAAACAGCAATATGGTCATGACCAGGTCAAATGTTTTAGTGCTGCTGGTTAAGGGATAAATGTTGGCAGAGACATCAATAATCTCCACTTACTTTTCTTCAGGTAGCACCTTTATAGAAACCGTTACAGCTACCTGAGAGGGCAGAGATTGATGCCAATTTAACATCTCACCTGATAGAAGCCACATTCAACAATATGCACTCCACTAGGACTGGACCAGTTTAGATTTATCACTGGGGAGGAACCTGAAACCATGACCTGCTGATTCAGAGTTGACAGCCCTGCACACTAACACATCAAGCAAAGGCCTACAGGGAAATAAAGCCTAAATACATAAACAGGGAGATTCACAGAAAAAAAAATCTGAACTACAAACCAAAGCATTTCCTTACACACAAAAAAAATCAGAAGATTAGAAATGAGTATGAATGCAGTTGGAAGATTGAACTATGAAATGCCACAAAGATAGCAGATATAGCAGTGATGGTTAACCTTTATTCCCAATGTTGTTACAAGTCTGGAAGCAATTAGCTACACTCAGTTGGTCCTTTGATGGACCAATATCAGAATTGCAATATGGTTGATGATCGAACCAGATATTTTATATTTTCTTAAGACTTCCACAGTTGCCCTAGCCAAAATGCTCATGGATAGGGTCTTCAGTAGGATTTAGGGACTTTGAGCCTGTTTGTGTGCAGTTGCACTCACTTTTACTTATTGCTGTGTGTGCCTCATGAAACAGTGAAGCTCACTGGTGAACATCATCTGGCTAGTGCCAGTGGACTGGGGCAAGACATGGGGGTTCCTATTTTGTAAAGAAGTTAAGAAATTGGACACTTGTGTTTTCAGGCCTGTCTGTTTTACATCAGTCTGTAAAACTGGAAAGCATTATGTGGGATTTGTTTTATGATCACTTAATTAGAGAGCAAAGTAGACATTAAGAGTTCTCAGCATGGCTTCAGAAATGAAAGGTTCTACCTCATTAACTTAATTGAATTGATTCCATGATATGGCCAAATAGTGGTAATGCCAGCCTTGCTAATGCTGTGCATTCGATTTCCAAAACTATTTTTGACTAGGTGTCCCATATGAGAGTTATTAGAACATAGAACATAGAATAGTACAGCACAGGGCCTTTGGCCCAAGGTGTTGTGCTGAGCATTTATCTTAATCTAAGATCAACCTAACCTACACACACCTGAATTTACTGCCGTTCATGTGCTTGTCCAGCAGTCGTTTAAATGTCCTAATGTCTCTGACTCTGCTACCGCCGCCGGCAGTGCATTCCATGCACCTACCACTCTCTGTGTAAAGAACCTACATCTGACATCTCCACTGTACTTTCCTCCAATCACCTTAAAATTATGACTCCTCATGACAGCCATTTCTGCCCTGGGGAAAAGTCTCTGGCTATCTACTCTATCTATGCCTCTCACTACCTTGTACACCTCCATCAAGTCGCCTCTCTTCCGTCTTAGAGTCATAGAGATATAGAGATGTACAGCACAGAAACAGACCCTTCGGTCCAACCTGTCCATGCAGACCAGATATCCCAACCCAATCTAGTCCCACCTGCCAGCACCCGGCCCATATCCCTCCAACCCTTCCTATTCATATACCCATCCAAATGCCTCTTAAATGTTACAATTGTACCTGCCTCCACCGCTTCCTCTGGCAGCTCACTCCATACATGTACCACCCTCTGTGTGAAAAAATAGGTCTCTTTTATATCTTTCTCCTCTCACCCGAAACGCCGACTCCAGGGAAAAGGCTTTACCTATTTACCCTATCCATGCCCTTCATACTTTTGTAAACCTCTATAAGGTCACCCCTCAGCCTCTGATGCTTCAGGGAAAACAGCCCCAGCCTGTTCAGTCTCTCCCTATAGCTCAAATCCTCCAACCCTGGCAACATCCTTGTAGATCTTTTCTGAACCCTTTCAAATTTCACAACACTTTTCCGATAGGAAGGAGACCAGAATTGCACACAATATTCCAACAGTGGCCTAACCAATGTCCTGAACAGCCACAACATGACCTCCCAACTCCAGTACTCATTACTCTGACCAATAAAGGAAAGCATACCAAACACCTTCTTCACTATCCTATCTACCTGTGACTCCACTTTCAAGGAGCTATGAACCTGCTCTCCAAGATCTCTTTGTTCAGCAACACTTCCTAGGACCTTATCATTAAGTGTATAAGTCCTGCTAAGACTTGCTTTTCCAAAATGTAGCACCTCTTCTCTCCAGTGTGAAAAGCCCTCGGTCACTCAACCTCTCTTCATAAGACCAATCCAGGCAGCATCCTGGCAAATCTCCTCCTCACCCTCTCTAAAGCATCTACATCCTTCCTATAATGAGGTAACCAGGACTGGACACAATATTCCAAGTGTAATTTAACCACGGTTTTATAGAGTTGCAGCAAAATCTCGCAGCTCTTAAACTCAATTCCCTGTTAATGAAAGCCAAAACACCATACGCCTGCTTATCAACCCTATTAACTTGGGTGGAAACTTTGAGGGATCTATGTACATGGACCCCAAAATCCTGCTGTTCCTCCACACTGTCAAGAATTTTGTCTTTAATCCCATATTCAGCATTCAAACTCGACTGTCCAGAATGAATCATGTCACATCTATCCAGGTTTAACTCCATCTGTCACTTCTCAGCCCAGCTCTGCATCCTGTCAATGTCTCTTTGTAGCCTGCAACAGCCCTCAACGCTATCTACATTAATTGGATTGCATTTGTTTTGTATATTTTTTAATGAACTCAAGATGTCGACCAGATGCTTTAAGTGCCAATGGGGGCTTTCTGAAGTTTGGTCACTGTTGTAATGTGGAAAAAGCAGCTACAAATGTTTACACACAAGGTTCTGCAAGCAATGATAATCAGATAATTAGATATTGAGTTGAAAGAGAAATATTGGTCAGGACACAAGGGAACACTCCTTTCTTCTTGTTCAAGAAAGGGAACAGGCAGATAGTGCAGGGATGTCATGTGGCTGTTCCCCTCAATAATAAGTATATCGCTTTGGATAATGTTGAGGTGTACAACCTACCGGGGAAAGCCACAGTGGCCAGGTCTCTGGCACTGAGCCTGGCTCTGTGGCTCAGAAGGGAAGGGGGGTGGTGGAATAGAAGAGCGATAGTGATAGGAGATTCAATGGTTAGAGGAACATTCCAGAGTCAGGGATGCCTCGGATCGAATCTACAGGATTCTTAAGGGGGAGGGGGAGCAGTCAGAAGTCGTGGTACACATCAGTACAATTACAGCAAGGAAAAGGGAGACGAGGACCTGAAAAGTGAATATAAGGACTTACGTTGGAAACTAAAAGGCAGAATGAGCATAGTAGAAATCTCAGGATTACTACCGGTGCCACAGGCTGATGAGGCTAGGAATAGAGAGTGAGTGCAGTTGAATACGCAGCTGCAGAGCTGGTGTAGGAGGGATGGCTTGAGATATGTGAATCATTGGGATACCTTCTGGGGAAGGTGGGACCTGTATAAGGAAAACGGGTTACACCTGAACTGGAGGGGCACCAATATCCTGGGTGGAGGGTTTGACAGAGCTCTTTGGGCGGCCTTAAACTAGTTTGACAGGGAATGGGAACCAGAATGGGAATCAGAAGATGGTGAACAGGCAGATACAGTGTGCAGGGAGTCCGTGAGGAAGGATTGACAGTTGATAGGGCAAAGTTGCAGTGGGTTGAAGTGTGTGTCTATTTTAATGCAAGAAGTATCAGGCATAAGGGTGATGAACTTAGATCATGGATCAGTACTTGGAGTGACGATGTTGTGGCCGTTACGGAGACTTGAATGTCGCAGGGACAGGAATGGTTGTTGGATGTTCCAGGGTTTAGATGTTTCAAAAGGAATAGTGGTGGGAGGTAAAAGAGGTGGGGGAGTGGCATTGCTAATCAGGGAGAGTATCACAGCTGCAGAAAGGGAGGTCATCGAGGAGGGTTTGTCTGCAGAGTCAGTATGGGTGGAAGTCAGAAACAGGAAAGGAACAGTCACTTTATTGGGAGTTTTCTATAGACCCCCCAATAGCAACAGAGACAAGGAGGAGCAGATTGGGAGGCAGATTTTGGAAAGGTGCAGAAGTAACAGGGTTGTTGTCATGAGTGACTTCAACTTCCCTCATATTGATTGGAACCTCCTTAGTGCAAATAGTTTGGATGGAGCAGATTTTGTCAGGTGTGTCCAGGAAGGATTCCTGACTCAATATGTAAATAGGCCAATAGAGTGAAGATCATATTAGATTTGATGCTTGGCAACAAACCAGATCAGGTGTTAGATGTCTTGGTGGGAGAGTATGTCGGTGATAGTGATCACAACTCCCTGACCTTTACCATAATCATGGATAAGGATAAGAGCAGACAGCATGGGAAAGTATTTAATTGAGGGAGGGGAATTACAAGTTTACGTGGAGCATAAATTGGGAATAGATACTCTCATGGAAATGCATGACAGAAATGTGGAGGTTGTTTAAGAAGCACTTGCTTCAAGTACTGGATAGGTTTGCCCCACTGAAGTAAGGAAGGGATGGTTGGATGAAGGAACCTTGGATGAGAAGAGATGTGGAACATCTAGTCAAGAGGAAGAAGGAAGCTTACTTAAGGTTGAGGAGGCATGGATCAGACAGGACTCTAGAGGGTTACACGGTAGCCAGGAAAGAACTGAAGAATGAACTTAGGAGAGCTAGAAGGGGGCATGAAAAAGCCTTGACAAGTAGAATTAAGGAAAACCCCAAGATGTTCTACATTTAAGTGAGGAACAAGAGAATGGCCACAGTGAGGGTAGGACCGATTAGGGATCATGGAGGGAACTTGTGCTTGGAGTCAGAGGAGGTAGTGGAGGTCCTTAATGAATACTTTGCTTCAATATTCACTAATGAGGGGGACCTTGTCATTGATGAGAACACCTTGAAACAGACCGATATGCTCAAACAGGTTGATGTTAAGACAGAGGATGTTCTGGAAATCTTTAAAAACATGAGGATAGATAAGTCTCCTGGGCCAGATGGGATATAACCAAGGTTGCTACAGAAAGTGAGGGAAGAGATTTGGTGAAGATCTTTGTGTCCTCACTGTCCACTGAAGTACTACTAGATGATTGGAAGGTGACAAATGTTATTCCCTTGTTCAAGAAAATGAATAGAGATAACTTAGGAAATTACAGACCTGTCAGTCTTACGTTGGTGATGGGCAAATTATTGGAGAGGATTCTGAGAGACAGAATTTATGATTATTTGGGAAACCATAGCATGGCTTTGTGAGGGGCAGGTCATGCCTCACAAGCTTTATTGAATTTCTTGAGGATGTGGTAAAACACATTGATAAAGGGAGAGCAGTGGATGTGGTTTATATGGATGTTAGCAAGGCGTTTGATAAGGTTCCCCATGGTAGGCTCATTCAGAAAGTAAGGAAGCATGGGATAGATGGAAATTTGGTTATCTGGACAAAGAATTGCTAGTCCATAGAAAACAGAGGGTGGTGGTAGATGGAAAGTTTTCAGCCTGGAGCTCAGTGACCAGTGGTGTTCTTCAGGAACCTCTGCTCTTTGTGATTTTTATAAATTGGATTTGATGTGGTTTAGTAAGTTTGCTGATCTCATAAAAGTTGGTGAAGTTGTGGCAAGTGTGGAGGGCTGTTGTAGATTGCAATGGGACATTGACAGGATACAGAACTGTGCTGAGAATTGGCAGATGGCGTTCAACCTGGAAAAGTGTGAAGTGATTCATTTTGAAAGGTTAAATTTGAATGCAGAATACAGGGTTCAAGGCAGGATTCTTGGCAGTGTGGACGAACAGAGGGATCTTGGTGTCCACATCCATAGATCCCTCAAAGCTGCCAACCAAGTTGATAGGGTTGTTAAGAAGGCGTATGATGTGTTGCATTTCATTAGCCTGGGGATTGAGTTTAAAAGCCGTAAGGTTATGCTGCAGCTCTATAAAGCACTGGTTAGAGCACCCTTGGAATATTGTGTTCAGTTCTGGCTGCCTCATTATAGGAAGGATGTAGAAGTTATAGAGACAGTGTGGAGGAGATTTACCAGCATACTGCCTGGACTGGAGGGCATGCCTTATGAAGAAAGGTTGACGGAGCTAGGGCTTTTCTCATTGGAGTGAAGAAGGATGAGAGGCGATTTGATAGAGGTGTACAAGATTATGAGAGGCATAGATACAGTGGATAGCCAGAGATCTTTTCCCAGGGTGGAAATGGCTATCACAAGAGAGCATAGTTTTAAGGTGATTGGAGGAAGGTTTAGGGGAGATGTCAGAGATAGGTTCTTTATACAGAGAGCGGTGGGTGCATGGAATGCACTGTCAGCAGTGGTAGTAGAGGCAGATACATGGGGGCTATATAAGCGACTCTTAAATGAGAGTAAAATGAAGGGTATGTAGGTTAGTTTGATCTTAGAGTAGGATAAAAGGTTGGCACAACATTGAGGGTGGAAGTGCCTATGCTGTGCTGTACTGTTCTATGTTCTAAGTACAGCATGGTGGCTCAATGGTTAGCACTGTTGTCTCACAGCACCAAGAATCCAGGTTCAATTCCAACCTTGAGTAACTATCTGTGGGGAGTTTACACATTCTTCCTGTGTCTGCATTGGTTTCCTCTAGGTGCTGTGGTTTCCTCCCACTATCCAAAGATGTGCAGTTGAGGTGGATTGGCCATGGAAAATGCATGGTTACAGGGATGTGGTCGGTCTGGATGGGATGCTGTTTGGAGCTGCATGGATGCAGACTCAATGGGCTGAATGATGTGCTTCCAAATTGTAATAATTATTCTATGATTCCACCTAAGAGAGAAATTGGGGCCCTAGTTTACATTTCATCCCAAAAGTTGATACCTCTGTTAGTATGGAGTTCCCTCGGTGCTGCACTCAGAGTCAGCCTTGATTATGTGATCCTGGGTGGGGTTTTAGTCCAAAATCCTCAGTTCAGGCTGTGCCATGCTGACACCTCAATAAAATCCCTCATCACCCAATTCTGCATCGCACCAACCTCTGTGCTGTAGAAACCTTCACCCATCTCTTTGTTATCTCTAGACATGACTATTCCGCTGCCCTGATGACTGGCCTTCCCCTGTCAGCCTTCTAGAAATTCAAGGTTATTCAAAACCCTTCTTGCCTGTATTCTATCATGCAACAAATCCTATTTAACTCTCATGCCTGTACCTGCTGGCAAATTGACTCCACATTTGGCAAAGCCTCAATTTAACATTTTCCACCCATATCTTCACTTCTTCTTGGTCTCAATTTTCCCTATCTCTGTAATCCCCTGCAGCCCTGTTAATTTTTCTGCACTCCTGTTTTCATAATCATTCCAATTGGTTTGCTCAGCCGTTTGTAACCATAACCTCACTGCTCAGATTCTAAAACTCTGGAATTCCGTCTCTAAACATCTTTATCTCCCTTGACGCTCTTCAAAAACAACATCTTTGATGAGATTTTTGAATATCCACTCTAATATCTCAATTGTAGTTTGGTGCCAAATTTTGTTTGATATCTTCCTATGAAGTACCTTTGTATGTTTTAATCTATTAAAATGGCTATTGATTGCAATTAGTTGTTTTTTTATTCACTCATGGGCCACTATTTATTGCCCATCCCTAGTTGCCCTTGAGAAGGTGGTGGTGAGTTGCCTTCTTGAACCGCTGCAGTCCATGGTGCTGCAGGTAAATCGGCATTGTTATGGACCAGGCCAGACCCCCTCAAAACATTTCAAGAAAGTAATCCAGACCCTAATTTGCCAGTTGTTTTAAGCAGGTGTAAAGTGGATATTCCATGAAAGGATCAGCTGGTCAAACCACTTAGTTTTAAATAAAACAGAATTTATTCACAAGATTAGAACATAGAACATAGAACATAGAAAAATACAGCGCAGTACAGGCCCTTCGGCCCTCGATGTTGCGCCGATCCAAGCCCACCTAACCTACACTAGCCCACTATCCTCCATATGCCTATCCAATGCCCGCATAAATGCCCATAATGAGGGAG
>NC_057719.1:81861426-81870978 GCF_004010195.1 Chiloscyllium plagiosum
CCCCAAGTGCCTCAGCTTTTCCTCATACGATCTTTCTACCATACCAGGCAACATCCTGGTAATCCTCCTCTGCACCCGTTCCAGTGCCTCCCCATCCTTCCTATAGTATGGCGACCAAAACTGCACAAAATACTCCAGATGCGGCCGCACCAGAGTCTTATACAACTGCAACATGACCTCAGGGCTGTGGAACTCAATTCTTCTACCAATAAAAGCCAGTACGCCATATGCCTTCTTCACCGCACTATTTACCTGGGTGGCAATGAAACACAAACAAAAGGGAACAGAATACCGAATAACGTAACCTATCCGAAAACCCAACTGATGATCCCAAGTTAATGATACTGTTCCCAATACTTGCAATAATCTCCATAAACACCCCTCGGCACAGAAGGTAAAATCAAACACAGGGTCTTACACGATGGACATCAGAGAGAGAGTAGTAGCCTGGACCTGCTTTCTTTGGACGCAGCAGCTTTGTCCACACTAATGCTAAAAATCCAAACCAAACCAGAGAAAAGCTGAGCTGGGAGCACTGGCTACTCCCACTTCATTGTACAAGTGTTATTTTTCAAAACTCAAAAGCCTTCTGCCTGAGGCAGTATCTGTTAGCTATTATCAAATTGGCCCTAAAACCCTTCAATCCCAGACCTTTTGGAGTCTCTGTCATTTATGCCCTCTCTGAAAAAAAAAACCTAGGGCAGCATAACCTTGTTAAAGGAGCAGCTTCGTCACAGTATCCATTGAGGAAAAAACTGCTCAAAATATTCAGGCAGAGCTGATGTGGACTCAGGTTTTCCTGTCTGTGTCACAAGACACTGCTCAAATCCAGAATATCCATGTGCATTTTATGCATTAGGTACCGTCCTGGACATACACACAAATATGCGGTCTTTCTGTACACCAGGCAGTTATTAAAGGGAGCTTCTAAAAGCTTAATCATTTGTCAGCATTCCTATCTGAGAGACAAAAGATAGAGGGAATGGGGGAGAGGTTACCTGCTTGGGTGTTAGCCATGGTTCAGGGAGAATATACTTGCCTGGAAAACAGGACACAGAAGGGAGGAATCTTCTGGGCCCACTCAGAGGTTTTTGGAAGGTGGTGACAGTAGTGTATGTGATGGGATGAGGGCAAAGTTGGGGAACTTATTTAAGAGTGAAAGGGAATATCTGCTTGCTGACAGCGAGGTTAAAAGTTTACAAGCAAGTTCTCAGGCCAGTTTAAGCAGGTCCGGTTTGGCAAGATAGGAACCACGTTCTGCATTCATTAGCATGCCACAAATACTAATTAACGGCCCAACCTGCTGAAGTTAAATCCACAGGTGCAATCTTGTTTTCCAAAGTATTCCAAATTTTCCACGCGTGCTCAAAAACCTGGCTATGGATACATGAGGCATGTACCTGGCAGAATGGACATCCAAGCTCTGCTGAGCACAAACCTCTTCAAGACTTTGCCTCCTTCATACACAAGAAGTCACTTTATGCACAGATCTGGGGTGAAGCCTCTCTGTGCAAACCAGCCTCACGGGAAGGCTCAGACTGGTTTGTTGTTAAGTACTTCTTGTATGTTTTCAGTGTGATCCCTGGCAGATGTATGAGAGGCAGTGCCATTGTGATGCCAGTCATACTGCATGGGTGCTGCAATGTAGTGTCAGACAGTGATTGCACATGATGCACCTGTTAGAGATGCCTAGCACCTAATCTTCAGTCCCATGTGGTGGCAACGTTACAATGCTGAGCCGTGCTCACGAAGCATTGAGTAGAAATTGGTCTGCACTCTGGCAGAGAGCAGCAGATCATTTATCCACTTGCAGTGCTGAAACCAGGTTCCCTTGAGAGCCCCATTAATGCTGAGTTCCGCTGCCACCTCTGTCCAGAATGCCTTTGTCAATCAGAATGGCCATTCCCAGGAAGAAGCATTGCCCTTTTCTCCTGGGCAGCCATCAGAAGAACATCTAAGGTAGCATTAGAGTCGTTTAGTACGGAAACAGTCCAACTAGTCCATGCCAACCATAATCCCAAACTAAACTAGTCCCACCTGCTTGCACTTGGCTCATATCCCTCCAAACATTCATATACTTATCCAAATAACTTTTAAATGTTGTTACTGCATCCACCACTTCCTCGGAAAGTTCATTCCACACACGAACCACTCTCTGTTTAAAAAAAAATTGCCCCTCATGCCTTTCTTAAATCTTTCTCCTCTCACCTTAGAAATATGTCTCAAGTCTTGAAATCCCCCACCCAAGGGAAAAGACACCTGCCATTCATCTTATCTATACCTCTCATGATTTTATGAAACTCATCAACCTTCTATGCTCCAGTGAAAAAGGTTCCAGCCTCTCCTTATAACTCACACCTGCCAGTCCCAGCAACATCCTGGTAAATCAATTCGAAAGCATGGCATTGCTTTTTTGCCTGGTCTATCACCAAGGTGATGAAGCAGATGTTGAGTGATGCTCCTGGGCAAATGTCTGGGTGCCTTTTACCTTTGGTCTCTGGATGTTGGACCCTGGAAGTGTGGGAGGTGCCCAAAACCTCCTTCCCCCTAATCTGTAAAATGTGAAATTTTACCCACACATTAATATGTAATGAGTTGCAAAGAACGTCATGGTACACCCCATTCCAGACAATGCCCCTGCCACTGTTTGCACACTCAGTTCCAAAGATGAAAATTCCACCCTGTGGGTTGTAGCCCCTATAACCCTCTATCCACTCCACTGTTCCCCAAATACAACATTCAGAGATACCACATTCCAGGGAGTGCCTACAGAAAGATGGGCGGCACGGTGGCACGGTGGTTAGCACTGCTGCCTCACAGCGCCAGAGACCCGAGTTCAATTCCCACCTCAGGCAACTCTCTGTGTGGAGTTTGCACATTCTCCCCATGTCTGCGTGGGTTTCCTCTGGGTGCTCCGGTTTCCTCCCACAATCCAAAAATGTGCAGGTTAGGTGAATTGGCCATGCTAAATTGCCCATAGTGTTAAGTGAAGGGGTAAATGTAGGGGAATGGGTCTGGATGGGCTGCGGGTCGGTGTGGACTTGTTGGGCTGATGGGCCTGTTTCCACACTGCAAGTAATCTAAAGATGCTTGCAACCTGAGTAATATTTTACAAAGTCTTAACTATGGTGTACCTTTAATGTGAGATTTGAATACCTACCATAGAGGTCAAAGCATAACCCACTGTGATATGCAGTCCCAATAATTCTGTATATCATGCCCTTTTATTGCCCTCATAATTTCTGCCAGAATTGTTTTGGAGCAGCATTCAACACTTCAAGGAGCTCTCTTGATAACAGCTTCATTCCCAGTCCAACTTTTTTTTTGTCCTTATACATTCTAAATCAGTTTTAGATTAAGCCCTTCCAAGTTTTCAACCAGGTTCAGGAAAGATTTTTATATCATAAATGACCTTCAGACTTGCATTTAATTATTCCAGTGTTCAATACATCAATGTAAAAACACTTATACTTAATGATCTTTGCTGGCAGTTATTAGTTTTCCTTAAAATCTCTGACCTCCTGACGTGTGCTGACCACTATTCAATTACAGTATAGAGAAGTAAGACAAATATATTAAGATGGTTGAGATCAGCAATAAAATAAACTGCAGGGATGAAGTCAAGTGAGACTGTAAAGGAGAGTGACCAAAAGGGCATTCAGTGTTCCAGGGCGAGGAGGTATCCAAAAAGGTAAGGGAAGAGGATAGGGGAGATGTGAGAAGGCCAGTGAGACAGGACATTGAAGTGGGGGGGGGGGGTGGAGATTGGGGCGCGGTTGCAGAGGATTGCAGAAGGAACAAATTAGCAATGAAGAGTGCGATAAGGAGGCAGAGAGAGAAAAGCAGAGGGAATTTATAACATGGAACTTTACCAAGTACCAATGGGCCATTCAACCCGATTGTCCCACACCATTATTTATGGTCCAGATCCCTTTCTCTTCATCCATCATAATTATTTAGCTTTGCTTTAAATATTATCAAAAGTATTTACTCCACGTAGTAGCAAGTTCCACAATCTAACCAATCCATGGGTAAAACAGTTTGTCCAGAATTGAATCTAATGGATATTTATAACCTGACTCTGAACTGTGCCCAGAAGTGGCACCATCTTCTCTGTGTCCATCCTACTAAACTCCTTCATAGTTTCAAAGACATTTCACAGCATCACACTACACAATTCACATATCAGCCTTCCCTTTGCCAGATTTGTCCTGATAGTTCAAGTATTACAACAGGGAAGAAATGGAGAAGTGAGTAAGAAAAAGAAGGAGATGAGGAGAAAAAAGAGGAATAGCACTTGGAGAGATGAAGCTAGGGAATGAGATAAAGGGGAGGAGAGAGGAGGGATCCTTTCTTGAAGGCTTGAAAGAGTAAAGTTAGAAGCTATAAGTGATATCTTGCTGGTACACCTGTGTGTGCAACTCTCTAATCAGTAGTTATGTGTGATAGCTGGCATTCTAGAAACTGCCTTCATCGTGTTTTTAGGGGATTAATTTACCCAGTGGAGCAAGTCAACATTGTTAAATTCATGAATGTTCTTTGAATACTTCTAACATTCACAATGATAAAAAAACAAATTTTCAATTAAGCCTATAGTCAACAATCAAGCAAAATTCAGGAATTTCTTTTAACCATTCATGAGATTGCAGTTTCAGTTGGCAGTTTAGGAAAACAAACGCAATGTTAGCATTCATTTCAAAAGGAAGTTTACAAGAGTAGAGATGTACAGCTGAGGCTGTATGAAGATATGGTCCAACTACATTTAGAATATTGTGAGCAGTTTTGTGTACCATATCTAAGGAAGGATGTGCTGGCCTTGGAGGAGATTCGGATGAAGTTTACAAGAATGATCCTAGGGATGAAGAGCTTGTCATATGAGGAGCAGTTGAGGACCCGAAGTCTGTACTCAATGGAGTTTAGAAGTGTGAGGAGGGATCTTGTTGAAACATACAGAGTACAGAGAGGCCTGGATAGAGTGGACATGGAGACAATGTTTCCACAAACATGAGAGACTAGGGCTCAAGAGCATAGCCTTAGAGTGAAGGGATGACACTTTAGAACTGAAATCAGGAGGAATTTCCACAGCCAGAAGGTAGTTAATCTGAGGAACTCATTGGCAGAGAGGGCTGTGGAGGCCATGTCACTGAGTGTATTTAAGATTCGGAGATAGAGATAGATAGATTCTGAAAAGGGGATCAAGGGATACAGAGAGAAGGTAGAAGAATGGGATTGAGAAACATATCAGCCATGGTCAAATGGCAGAGCAGACTCAATGGAGTGAATGGCCTAATTCTGCTCCTATATTTTGTGGAATGCTGCTGGCAAGGCCAGTTCTTTTTCCAACCCTACTTGCTCGGGCAAAGGTGGTGGTGGGTCACTTACTTGAATCACAGCAGTCCATCTTTGTAGTTATACCCACAGTGTCATGAGGAAGGGGATCGAAGATTCTTGACCATGCGACAGTGAAGGAATGATTATATGTTTCTAAGTCAGGATGGTGTGGAATTTGGAGGGGAACCTGCATGTTTCTATGCATCTGCTGGCCTTGCCCATCTCGATGACAGAGGTCATGGGTTTGGAAGGTGCTATCTAAGGAGTGTTGGTGAACTTCTGCTATGCATCTTGTAGATACGTACACACTGTTGCTACTGGGCATGGGTGGTGAAGTGAATTTTTTAAGTTTTGGATCTGGATTACTTTGTCCTGGATAATATTTGGCCCTTCAAACCTGCTCCACCATTCAATAAATTATGGCTGATCTTATTTTAACCTCAACTCTACATTCCTGCATCTCCCCCTATAATCTTCCATCCTCTTGATAATCAAAAATATATCTACTTGCTTTGAAGATTTAAGGAAGGGAATTCTCACAGCAGAGAATTCAGAAAAAATGTTTCCTCATTTCTATTTTAAACTATGACCCCTGGTTCTAGATTCTCTGACAAGAGGAAACATGCTTTCAACATCCACCTTGTGAGATCCCCTCAGGATGTTATATGTTTCAGTTAAGCCACTTCTGATTCTTCTAAACTCAATAGGATACTGGCCTAGTCTGTCTAGCCTTGCCTCGTAAGTCAATCCACTCATTCCAGATAGCAGTCTAGTAAACTGACTCTGAATTGTTTCCAATGCATTAACATGACATTGAGCTTCCTGAATGTTGTTGGAGGTGCACCCATCCAGGCAAGTGGAGAATAATCTATCACACTTTGATGGTGAACAAGCTCTGTGAAGACAGGAGCTGAGTTACTCACCACAAAGGAGCCAAGATACAGAGGTGAGGTGAAAGACACTACCTCTGAACCAAGCAAGCATTTGACCAAGTGTGACATCCATGTGTCCTCATAATAGGACAACTGGAATGTGCAATAAATGCTTGACTTGTCAACAATGTTCAGATCCCTGGAATGAGTATCACAAACACTCATTGATGAATCAGATTTGATCCACTTGCTTGATGGGAATGGTAGATTGGCGGATATGGCAGGCCACAACTGATGACTCACAGATCATAGATTTCCAGTTTTGAGTTATGAGATCTGATCTGAATCCATCCCATTTAGTGTCACACGATGTCACTGAGGGTGTCCTTTTGCTGAAGACAAGACTTTGTCATCACAAGGACTACACAGTGTCGACACTGCTACCAAGACTGTCATGGTCATATACATCTGTGGGGGTGGATTGGTGAGCACAAGGTCAAGGTCACTTGTGTTGGTTCCTTCATTACCTGCTTCAGGACAGTTCTGGCAGATAAAACCTTCAGGACCCAGGCAAATCAGTCAGTAGTGCTGGTACTGGACCAGTCACGGTGATGGACATTGACGTCCCCATCCGTGATTGCATTCTGTGCGCTTGCCACCCTCAGTGTTTCTTCCAGGTGGTGGATTACTGAGTCAGTGGTTGAGAGATGATGGTAAGTAACCCATAAACAAATTTGACTAAAGCTATGAAACTGCATGGAATCTGCTATCACCATTGAGAACATCAAAGGCCATTCCCTCCTGACTCCATTACGACTGCCGATGGCTTTTTCCTGTCTCTGGGCCCTGTTCATATCAACGGAGAGTGATGGGGGAGTGGATGATTCAGTGAGTACAGCTATGTCAGATAGTAGATGAAGTTTTGATCAGTCCAAAGGACAGCTCTCCCAATTTTGGCAGTTGATTAGCCTCAGATGTTGGTGAGGTCAGGAGGAGAAGATTAACAGGCCACTGTCAGATCCAATGCCCAGTTCGATATCAGGAGAGACTCAGTGATGGAGTGGAGTTGATCGTGAGGGTGTGGGGGATTGCTGTCTTGTCAGGTGAGATAGCTGAAGACATCAGCTGTTGTACAAAAAAATGTAAGAGAAGGAAATTCAAACCCTGAACCCAGGGGTGGCACAGTGGTTAGCACTGCAGCCTTAAGGTGTCAGAGACCCTTTGATTCCCACCTTGGGCGACTGTGTGAAGTTTGCACATTCTCCCTGTGTCTGTGTGGGTTTCCTCCCACAATCCAAAAATATGTGCTGGTCAGGTGAATTGGCCATGCTAAATTGCCCGTAGTGTTAGGTGCTTTAGTAAATATAAGGTAGAGGAGTGGGTCTGGGTGGGTTACTCTTTGGAGGGTCGGTGTGGACTTGTTGGGCCAAAGGGCCTGTTTCCAAACTGTAGGGAATCTAATCTTAAAAAAAACTCTTCAACACATTACTCATTCATCAGCAAGCAATCTCGTAGGAAGTCTCCTGTTTAATTTTTTAAAGTCCTAGTCAGCTTGAAGAATATTCACAGTCCAGTGCACTACATTGAGAAAACCCAGGTACATATCCACTGCTACGACTGTAAATTGCTATGACAACTCCTGCCACAACCATTACTGATTGCTCTTATTACTGTGTCTCCTGTTTCTATGAATGACCCTCTGGCTTCATATAGAGAGCTCACTGGGGGAAACAATGGTGTCATGTCTCCTCAGATACTTGGGGTAATATCAAAACACCCCTCTCCCCAATATAGCTAACTCTTCCAAGGGACCGCTGTCTTCTACTGTGGTCCCCAAGCCACAGAGCACAGCATGTAATTCATGGTGCAGTACCGAGGGGTCGATATACAACCCATTGTCCTAAATTGAAATCAACATCCAGCTGCCCTTTCAGGTGTGAGACATGGCACTATTTCAAGGGAGAGGCTGGAAATCTCACCAGCATCCTCATTTGACACAGGATTCTGGGTAATCCAAGATGGAAGATGGGAAAAATTTCTGGCTGTAACAGCTGCTCCTTTTTTTGAGGTATTTTAGGTGCTGGAAGTGATTTCCTCGAATTCCAGGAGCAGCAATTACTGTTTTATATGCTGTTGCATTGTTTTGGATCTTTGGGAAAAAAAAGTCAAAACATTAGCAGTTTCAAAAGGGAGAAGAACAGACAAAGGAAGCACATGGTGAGGTCAGTGCAGGAGAGAGAGAAAGAAAGAAACTGATTGAATTCATGTATCGCTGGACATCGGAGTGCGTCTGGGAAAATTAACAACAGTGAAATTCACAACTGATCTTGGAGGAACTGTTGGGTGAAATTCACAGCACAGAATCAGATAAGTGTATTGTTGTTTTAAGTGTGACCTATAAAAAGTCTGCAGTAGTGAGTAGAGTGGGTTCTTTCTTGATTATCAACATTTTCTCACAGAGGGTGGTATGTGTATGGAATGAGCTGCCAGAGGAAGTGGTGGAGGCTGGTACAATTGCAACATTTAAGAGGCATTTGGATGGGTATGTGAATAGGAAGGGTTTGGAGGGATATGGGCAGGTGCTGGCAGGTGGGACTAGATTGGGTTGGGATATCTGGTCAGCATGGACAGGTTTTCCGAAGGCTCCGTTTCCATGCTGTACATCTCTATGACTCAATCTATGACTCTATCAAGATTGATCTATCGATCAGGATCCCCCAGTCGGACTATTGGTAATAAATTGCTGTTTGCGGGAGTTCACTGCATGGAAATTGTCTGCCTATATTTCTCAATATTAAGACAGTGACTATATTGATTGACTGGTAAAATGTATAGTTCATATAATTATGATAAACTCCATATCAACCCAAGTTTTACCTTTTTCTCTCTTCCCTTTGTCTCTACTGTTCTGTCTCCTTCCTATAATAATCCTGAGCAGGGCATTAAAACCCAAACCAGTCCCACCACCCAATCTTTAATTATTTCTACCATTCTTTTAAGCCGGGGTGGCACAATAGATACTTCGTTCTGGTGCCTTGTATGATGTGATTTTGATTTTATTGTCACATGTATTTCACAATACGAATACAACAAAATACAGTGAAATGCTTTTTCAATTGTCGCCACGATATGCTGCTATTTTGAATAAACGGAAGCCAACCTCCAATCCGTGGACTCCATTTACACTTCTCATTGCCACAGAAAAGCTGCCAATATCATCAAAGACCCCTCCCATCCCAGTAATACGCTGTTCCAACTTCTTACGGTAGAAGATACAGAAGCTTAAACACACACACACACAGACACAGACACACAGACACTCTCTCACACACACTCTCTCTCACACTCA
>NC_057719.1:81871270-81879877 GCF_004010195.1 Chiloscyllium plagiosum
CACACACACACACCTCCCAACAGGTTCAAGCATGGCTTCTTCCTTGCTCTTAACTGACTGCAGAAAGGACCTTTTTAATTTCTAATAATGTTGATCTTACTAATGTCGATCTTGTTTTGTGCACCTCCTGTGCAGCCATAACCTTGTATGCCTCACTCTGTTTAAAAACTCTATGATCTGTGATCAAAATCAGGTGTCTGGAAAACATCTTGGGTTCATTAGGTGAGTTTTAAGGGCAAATGGTTAAGATCCTGTCACCCCAGGTGCAGGCCTATTGATTTTTTCAAGTTTGCAGAGTACTCAGAATATATTGTCGGGCCTGCAACCTACAGAAATAGAGCGTAGGTAGCTGGTCTTTTCCCGAAGGTGGGGGCTTTCAAAACTAGGAGGCATATTTTTAAGATGATTAGACTCCCTACAGTGTGGAAACTGGCCATTCGGCCCAACAAATCCCCACCGATGAGTAACGCACCCAGACCCATTTCCCTCTGAAAAATGCACCTAACACTCTGGGCAATTTAGCACAGCCAACTCACCTAACCTGTAAATCTTTGGACTGCGGGAGGAAACCGGAGCATCCGGAGGAAACCCACACAGACACAGGGAGAATGTGCAAACTCCACACAGACAGTCGTCCGAGGCTGGAATCAAACCTGGGACCCTAGTGCTCTGAGGCAGCAGTGCTAACCACTGAGCCACCATACCACCCCACGAAAGGAGAAAGATTTCAAAAGATGGACCTGAGAGGTACCTTTATCACACAGAGGGTGGTCTGTATGTGGAATGAACAGCCGGAGAAGGTCCAACATTTAAAAGACATTTGGATAGTTACATTAATAGGAAAAGTTTAGAGGGATATGGGCCAAATGCAGGCAAGTGAGACTAGTATGGCAAACTTGGACGGCATGGACAAGTTGGACCGATAAGTCTGTTTCCGTGCTGTATGACTCTGTGGGCAGGAGGTTGTCTTGAGTTTTCATTCCAATAAAATAGCTGAAGTTCATTGGTTTTAACTTCTGCTTTGCCCAAGAGATTACTTGGCCAAAAAAGTGTGTTACAGGAAGAATCTAATGTATGAGCAGATACAAATGGGGGCTGGGCTGGAGGCGGTTTTGTGTCCTCAAGTCCTATTTGGGATAGCTCCAACTGGAGCATTTTTTTGTGGAGTCAAATGCATCTGATTGGATTCCAACTGGTTTTACCTGATGCTGGGGACATCTTTGCAACTGAATCCCTCTGTGCTGCTGCTTTCCTGTTATTCTAATAAAGGGTAATTAGTTCTAATCAATATAGCTCAATATAGAAATGCCTTTTGGAGATTTTTCACTACCCTGACCAATTAGCTAATGAATAGCACACAGACCTGATTATGACTGCTTGATGTTGATGTTTACCTCAGAAAATCAGCCCACTTACGCTGCTCAGCCGAGTAAATCTCTGGCAACCAGCCAAGACTATTCACAATTGTGAAAAGCAAGCCAGCTAAAGCTGGATTCCATTTCTCGTAAGTGAGTGTGACCTTGGTGAATTTAGACAAGTGGAACAATTCGATGAACCTTCCAAGTGAATCTCTGAGTCTTGAAATCTAATCAGCTGCTGAGTTACCTAAAAACAAAATGCTTCAGCATTTTCTATCAAAATTCCAACCTTACAACCGTGCCCTTCACTCCATGCAAGCCTGCAATTTCTGATTAAACCTGATTAGTAAATTAGATATTTCTAGGCAGACTGACAACTAAACCATTCTGAGGTATGAGACAGATCAGTCATTCAATAACCCATATCCTACCTTGTGTCTTCACTGTTTAAGACTCTTCTGCTGGTCTAACTGGGGCCACAAATCCAAGGACCTTCTTAACTCTCTTGGACAGGCCTTCTCAAATAATCTGCAGTCTTTCAAATGTAAGCCTTTCATCTTTTCTTCATTCATCCCTCAGCTTACCCAATCGTCACTTCAGTTTTAGGTGCTCACTTTGAGTGATGTTTATTGCGACAATAAAATTATTTTTACAGTCAGATTGATTGAGATTGACATAGAGTTAAAATACATACGTATAATTTTATGAAGAAACTTGCACTTATCTGCTATTCAGTAATTGTGCCACAATATTACTGATCTAATAGTCTGCAGTTCTATGGGACTCCTTAAGTTCAGAATGATTGACAAGGCTGTGGAGAGAAACCACAGATAGTGACTCAAAGTTTCTTTTTCTTCTTGTACATCTTGCTTGTTGTGTTATGTACCATGGTGAGTATATCAGTATACCTTTGAGAATTACAGTATGTCAGTATACCTTAGTTAAGAGAGAACTCATCATGCCATCAGTGTGTCATAGTATGTGGCCTATGGATATAAAGATCACAAACTCCATCTTACCTCGAATCATTGGAAGCAAGATGCTCTGTGTAACTTACTAGCTTAATACTAGCTCAGGCAATTATGTGCCTATGATTCTCATATTTTTGTATAATAGTTGGCTGTAATGAATATCTATTGGATTCTTTAACAATACAATATCCACACCCCCAGTTTCTCATGAAACAGGTGTTAATGCTAGCATTGCCCTAGGAAAAATACCCTCCTGGAGGCAAACACAGACTACTGGCTTTAACTGACCAACATTAGCAACCATCCCTTCAACTACCAAGATCCTAAGGTTCTGAAATTCACTCCTCTTTAAGATGCTACTTAAAATCTAATATTTAAACTCTACCAAAATTTTTTTTGAGGTTGTATCAATTGAAAATTTTCAAACTGTGGCAGATATATTGTGGTTAGAAAAGTCTTAAGGACTTTTATTTTCTTTATTTTTCCATGGGATCTGAGCATCATTGGTAAGGTCAGCATGTATCACCCATCCCTAGGTGTTCTTGCAAGGCCAATTCAGAGTCAGCCATATTGCTGTCGATCTGAAGTCACACATGGGCCAGCAAAGGACAGCAGGTTGCATTCCCTGAAGTACATTAGTGAACCAGATAGGTTCCTACATCAACCAAGGATAGCTGTGATCCCAGATTTATTAAGCACATTCAAAATCACCCAATGCTATGGTGTGATCTGAACCCATCTCCCTGCAGTATGTCTCTGAAATTCTAGTTGAGGCACATGACCACTACAGCATCGTCACTGTTCATTTTGAGGATTGAAAAGCCCACCCAAATGAGATTCAAAGAGTCAAAATATAGAATGAATTGAGTAGCAGAACAGAATTCAAGCTCAGTGGAACAACTCCCCTCGTTCCTCTCTTCTGTTGCACCCTTGAGTTAAAAGAAAGCATTTCCTCTTCATTGAAACTGTTATAAGATAATCAACAATTGAATATTTCAGCATGCTAAATACACTTAGAACGTTCAAGTTTCTCATTCTGAAAACATTCAATCTCATTAAACTTTAGATTCAACTCCTCTGAAGCCTTTTGACTTCCAAACAGAAAGCAGTATTCCATAATTGAACATTCCACTTCTGCATTTCCTTTCCCCAAGGAATGAGTGATTAAGGTTGACGAGGAACGTAAGGAATGTAAGCACATTAAAGGAACTGATGGACAACTCCCAGTACTCCTGTCTGTTTGAATAGTAGTGGAAACATACTGCGGGATTTTATGGAGCCAGCCTTATGGAGTATATCTTCTTCCCACATTGTTTCATCTAGCACACAGCACAGAACCCAGATTGCAATTTGAGTCCAGGCTTGCTGGGTGTGGCCTCCTCATCCAGTCAACAGGGACTCCACCTCTTTTTCTTGCATCATTTTAAACTGGGAAGGGTGCAACAATGATTCACAAGGACGTGCTGAAACTAGAGGGTCTGAATTATAAGGAGTAGCTGGATAGGCTAGGACTTTTTTCCTGGAGCATAGAGAAGGCTGAGCGGCAACCTTACAGAGATTTACAAAATCAGGAGGGGTGTAGATTGGGTGACTAGCCAACGCAGGTCTTTTAGGCGAAAGTGAGGACCGCAGATGCTGGAGATCAGAGTCGAGAGTGTGGTGCTGGAAAAGCACAGCAGGTCAGACAGCATCCGAGGAGCAGGAGAATCGACATTTCGGGCAAGAGCCCTTCCATCAAGGAAGGTCTTTTCCCTAGGGTAAGGGGAGTTCAAAACTAAGTTTAAGGTGAAAGGGGAATGATTTAAAAGGGACCTGAGGGTCAACTTTTTCACACAGTGAGTGGGATGTATGTGAAATAAACTGCCAGAGGAAATGATAGATGCAGTTATAACATTTAAAAGACATTTGGACAGGTACATGGATAGGAAAGGTTTAAAGGGATATCAGCAAAAGTCAGGCAAATGGGACTAGTTCAGTTTAGGAAATCTGGTCAGCATGAACAAGTTGGGCTGAAGGGTCTGTTTCTGTGCTGTATGACTATGACTGTCTATGACTCCACCTCTTTGCCCAGCAGTACCTGCAGATCCCTGTCCTGGAAGAGGGGAGCTACTCTGTATCATAGCCAGGGTCCCTCACCCTAGTGTGAGGGAAAGTTCCTAGTCTACAGCCTCTGAATTAGTGAGCAGTTCAGCTTTGAATAAGCCAGAAGGTTCTCCCGACTGTCCAGCCTGGCAACTCCCTGAGAACGACACTCAATAGCTTGGTAACCTAAGCAGTAAGGTAAAGAGTGGAAGGTTGCACAAAGAAATCCATCTCAGCCTAAAACAGCCTATGGAAGTCCATCAGCCTCACTGCAAATGGGAAAATTCTGCCCACTGTCACTGCTGTAGGAAGTGTAACCCCTCATTTGAGCATAGCAAGGTCACACAAACAACAACGTGACATTGTCTGTTTTATCAACACAGGATAAGACAAACATTATCTGCATATCTGGGTCATGATTCCGCTGTCAGCTAATGCCATCTAAACAGGTCAGCTGCCCACTGATCACATTGCTGTTTGTATTGTTTTGTTCAAACTGCAATGACCCATAGGTCATTTCACTTCAAATGCAAGTGACGGACCTCATGACATTACCAAGACACAATAAAGCTGGGCATAAATTCACCATACAACATTTAATTCCAGCAGTTTATAAAAAGCTTTTGGTGACCGAGTTCACAGCCCTGCCACGTCCAATTCAAAACATTGTTGATTCAAGCACCAGCTAGGAAGAAGTAATCCACCTAACATGCACATTTTTGGACTGAGGGAGGAAACAGGACTACCTGGAGGAAATCCACGCAGACAAAGGAGCTGACCCACCTTGATGAGCTAGCACAGTATTGAAGCTATGTTGCAGTAACAAAGATGCCACTTTTTAAAATCAACTCTTGAACCAGGGCCCCAATTGTCCTTTCAGGTAGATGGTAAAGGATCCCTAGGCACTAAATTCTATAATGCAGGGTCACACAAGAACACAGCCATCACATATTAGAAGAACTACCTGTATTACCATCGGCTGTGACCATAAGAGTGGATGTTGCTGTCTGCAACTGGGCTGCCATACTTCATGTATTACAGTTGTGACTACGCTTCTAAAATTGGCTGTGAAAGTGCTTTGGGATGTCCTGGGGTTGTAAAAGTGATTGTTTAGGTGGCGTTACCACACACACAAAGAGTGGAAGACCCTGTCTATCAGAACAACGTGGACCTGCTGGCCAACTGAGTTAAGAGCAGAAGTAAGCATGTGAATAGAAGAGAGGGAGTACAGCACCAAAACTGTGGGTTGGATCGATCAAGAAATCAATCTTCAACGGTGCAGATTAATTGTCAGCAACAGAATGGGGCAGGAATCGGAAAGACTACTTTGCGGGTTGAGTCACAAAAGTGCTGGGACATCAAATAATCCAGTGCTAATGTGAATTTAACGGGAGCCCTGGTCATCATTTGAGAGTAATTAAACAGCTAGTAATGACAGATGAGGTTTTAAGGCATTCATTTACTGACAGCTCATTGCTATCAGGCTCATATACAGCTCAATGTGAGATGAGAGGGAAATTAAGTCTAATGTTACATGTTAACCCTTTGAGAACAATGGGTGTAACACTATATATATTCCAATGGCTTACTTTGTGGGAGACACTGGACTCTGTACCGCCTCTTTTTTACTCACTAACTGAGCTAATTAACGATAAAAATTACACTCCAGGCATGCGCCCACACAAAGATGAGAAGTGCACACAATTCCAAAGTTTATACAATAGCTGACATTTACATATCCCCAATGACAACCTGCAGTAAAGAAGGCAGAAAGACTACTACATTAATCAATTGACAACACTGATTTTGTAAGGGGGGGATTTTGTCCTGCACCTCCAAGCACTTCACCTACTGTGTCCGTTGCTCTCGATGTGATCTCCTCTACACTGGAGAGACAGGACGCAAACTTAATTTCAGAGGACACCTCCAGGACACAGGCAGCAAACAACACCACCACCCTGTGGCCGAACACTTCAACACCTCCCCGCCCACTCCGCCAAGGATATGGCAGGTCCTGAGCATCCTCCACTGCCAAATTCTAGCCACCCGACGCCTGGAGGAAGGACACCTCATCTTCCACCTTGGGACCCTGCAACCACATGGGATCATTGTGGATTTCACCAGTCTCCTGATCTCTCCTCCTTATCTCAGATCCAACGCTCCAACTCGGCACCACCTTCTTGAACTGTCCTACCTGTCTATTTCCCTTCCGACCTATCCACTCCACCCTCCTCTCTGACCTATCACCATCACACCCCCCCACCTTCATCTACCTATTGCATTCCCAGTTACCTTCCCCCCAGCCCCAACCCCTCTCCCATTTATCTCTCACCCACTTGAGCTCACCCCCACATTCCTGACGAAGAGCTTATGCTCGAAACATTGACCCTCCTGCTCCTCAGATGCTGCCTGATTGGCTGTGCTTTTCCAGCACCACATTTTTTGACACTGATTTTGTTAGTACTGCTTGTGTAGAATACCGCTGTGCAAACAATATCCTTCCTCAACTTCCCATTCTCAGAGCTTTAGGATAAGAGGCAGGAAATTTAAGACAGAGATGAGGAGAAATTATTTCTCCCAATTAAACAAAGAAGAACAAAGAACAAAGAAAATTACAGCACAGGAACAGGCCCTTCGGCCCTCCAAGCCCACACCAATCCTAATTCTCAATCTAAATCTGTCACCTATTTTCTAAGGATCTGTATCCCTCTGCTCCCTGCCCATTCATGTGTCTGTCTAGATATATCTTAAATGATGCTATCGTGCCCGCCTCTACCACCTCTGCTGGCAACATGTTCCAGGCACCTACCACCCTCTACGTAAAGAACTTTCCACGCATATTTCCCTTAAATCTTTCCCTTCTCACATTGAACTCGTGACCCCAAGTATTTGAGTTTCCCACTCTGGGAAAAAGCTTCCTGATATCTCTCCTGTCCATAACGCTCATAATTTTGTAGACCTCAGTCAGGTCCCCCTCAATCTCTATCTTTCTAATGAAAGTAATCCTGATCTACTCAACCTCTCTTCATAGCTAGTGCCCTCCATACCAGGCATTATCCTGGTGAACCTCCTCTGCACCCTTTCCAAAGCATCCACATCCTTTTGGTAATGTGGCAACCAGAACTGTACGCAGTTTTCCAAATATGGCCAAACCAAAGTCTTATACAACTGTAACATAACCTGCAAACTCTTGTACCCAATACCCCGCCCGATGAAGGAAAGCATGCTGTATACTTTTTTGACCACCCTATTGACCTGCGTTGCCACTTTCAGGGAACAATGGACCTGAACACCCAGATCTCTCTGTACATCAATTTTCCCCAGGACTTTTCCATTTACTGTATCTGTGGAATGGCCATGTATCTATAGATGCTGAGACATTGAAGAAATTTACGAAGGAATTAGACAGATACTTAATCAGTAATGGATTAGAGGGTTATGGAGAACAGGCGAGAAAGTGGAGTTGGGGCTGAGATGAGATCATATCCAATGGTAGAATAGGCTTTAGGAGCTGAATGGCCTACTCCTGCTCCTATTCAATTCCAAGAGGAATGCTTCCACAGGCCACCTATGTTTGGAGGCAACACATTCCAGCACAAATCACTCGAAACAGTAATTCACAGCAGCCAAATGTTTTAATCCAAATTACTGAAAGTTTAGATAAGTACAAAAAGAGTATCAAAACACGCAGATGAACTCCAGCAGCTGGAGAAACAATCTTGTTGTAAGTAGTTCTTGGTCCCATTAAGTAACACTGCTGGGCCCCTTCATTTTGTTGAGTGCGTTTAAGCTATGGGAGAGAGGTCACACAGCTTACGGAAGAGGGAGGAGAGACACAACTATTCTCAGCAGGAGGTCATACTGGCCCAGTGTCTTGAATGAGCAATTCTCCTGTTGCTAGGAGCAATGCTTGAGATGGCTTTGTTTCGGAGGCTGTGACTGAAATCTTCCAACTGCTCCAATCCCAAATGCAACCTCAAAACAGAGCTGGCACACTTTATCCAAGCTGTTAAGGTCACCATGGCTCTTAACATTTGTGCCTCTGGCTTCTTCCAAGTTGCTGTGAGAGATATCAGTCGTTTTTAATATACTGTTGCATACAAGTGCTCTACACAATCCCGCTTTCCAGATTCAATCTGAGTGAGTATGACAGTTTGCACTGAATGCAGGCTTAGCTACGGGGCATGGTGCATATG
>NC_057719.1:81880377-81897887 GCF_004010195.1 Chiloscyllium plagiosum
TGTAAGATCAAGACTGGGGAAGTGACAATGGGAGTGATTGACAGAGTGTCAGTTCCAGGAATACAGTCTGTTCTTGGGAACAATTTTGCAGGATCCAAGGTAGGAGTGACACCCCTTTTTGCGGAGAAGCCAAAGGAAGACCAGGGAACTGAGGAGTTAAAAGAAAAATACCTTAGAATTTTTCCAAACTGTGTAGTAACAAGATTCCACTATCATAAGTCACAACAAGAAGCAAAACTTGAAGAGAAAGACGAAGGAGTTGAGGTTTAGCGGATACCCTGTTTGATTTAGCAGTGCAGGAACAACCTGAATGGGCAGAGAGTCAGGGAAGAAGTGTTTAGTCCTGAAAGGCTAATGGACTTACAACAGAAAATAAATAGATGAGACTATAAAAGATATATATATTGATGCATACTCAGAAAATTATTCAGAATGTATTGCTGAAGGTTATTATCTTAAAGGTAGAATCCCAAGACGAAAATGGAGACCGTGGCAGGTTAGTGCGGAGGAGAAATGGACGGAAGTGCACCAGATTGTGTTGCTGGTAGCATACAGACAGGAAGTGTTATGGGTAGCACATGAACTATCTGTAGGAAGTCACCTAGGTGTGAGGAAGACTCAGGCTAAGCATTTCTATTGGCCTGGACTGCACAAGGATATGGTTAAATTTTGCCATACGTGTCATAAGTGCCAATTGGTAGGTAAGTCACAGGCACTATTAAAACCAGCACCTTTGTTGCCAATTCCCATATTCAAAGAACCTTTCACGTGGGTTGTGATCGATTGTGTAGGGCCCCACCCTAAAACTAAAAGTGGGAACCAGTACTTGCTAACCATAATGGATGTGTCTACCACAGACTTCCGGAGGCAATTCTATGACAGAGTATTAAAGCAAAAAAGGGTTGGAGAAGATAATAGCTTTCTTCATGCGATATGGGCTACCCAGAGAGATTCGGTCAGACCAACAGTCTAATTTTACTGCTAGGCTGTTTAAGGAAGTCATGGATAGCTTAGGCACTTTAAATCAAGTGCGTACCATCCTGAATCCCAGGGAGTTTTGGAAAGGTGGAATCAGACCCCGAAGACCATGTTAACAGCATACTGTCAGGATTACCCGAATGATTGGGAGGAAGGTTTACCTTTCGTACTGTTTGCCATTAGAGGTGCCCCAAACGAATGGACTCAGTTTACTCCCTTTGAGTTAATTTTCAGACATGAAGTGAGAGGACCTTTGAAATTAATTAAAGAAAAATTGACAGGACTGAAGTCAGCAATTCACACTTGGATTATATTTCTGAAGTGAGTTAGAGATTAAATCGGGTAGGTCAGTTCGCTGAACAGCACCTGAAGAGGGTGCAGCATAGAATGAGGCCTGTGGTAGATAAAAACTCTTAAAATTTGGATGTTTTCCCATGGGGATGACATATTAGTATTGTAGGTAAAAACAATGACTGCAGATGCTGGAAACCAGATTCTGGATTAGTGGTGCTGGAAAAGCACAGCAGTTCAGGCAGCATCCGAGAAGCAGTAAAATCAACATTTCAGGCAAAAGCCCTTCATCAGGAATACAGGCAGAGTGCCTGCAGGGTGGAGAGGAGGGTGGGGGTGGGGAGAAAGTAGCATAGAGTACAATAGGTGAGGTGAAGGAGGCCCAGGACCTCCATGTCCTCGGCAGAGTGGGAGGGGGAGTTGAAATGTTGGGCCACAGGGCGGTGTGGTTGATTGGTGCGGGTGTCCTGGAGATGTTCCCTAAAGCGCTCTACTAGGAAGCATCCAGTCTGCCCAATGTAGAGGAGACTGCATCGGGAGCATCTGATACAATAAATGATATTGGTGGATGTGCAGATAAACTTTTGATGGATGTGCAAGGCTCCTTTAGGGCCTTGGATGGAGGTGAGGGAGGAGGTGTGGGTGCAGGTTTTGCAATTCCTGCATTGGCAGGGAAATGTGCCAGGACGGGAGGGTGGGTTGTAGGGGGGCGTGGACCTGACCAGGTATTGTGACCAGTGATCGGAGATCCTTTCAAAGCCAGGTTTAGTGGTCCCTATCAAATTGAGAAAAAGTTACGTCAGGTAAACTGTCTGGTAAAGATGCCAAATAGAAAAAACTGTATCGGGTATGTCATGTGAATATTTTGAAATCTTATTATAATAGAGAGGGGGAACTGGAGAAACAGGTATTAGCTACTGCCCCTCAGAGTGAGGAATCAAATCCAGATGTCATGGAGTTTGATGTACCTCAAAATATGTTAAATGATAAGGATGTCCTTGAGGAGTGGGACAGGTTAGTGAACTATCTGTCTCAGGAGCAAAAAACCCAGTTGAAAGGTTTGTTACAACACTATGAGGACATAGGCAGGAATAAGATGGGGAGGACCGATACTATTGTGCATAGGTGGAAGTAGGGAATGCTGTTCTGATAAAACAACACCCCTACAGACTTAATCCTCTCAAAGCCACACAGGTCTAGAATGAAGTGAATGCAATGCTCAACGAAGATATCATCGAACTGAGTCAGAGTGAGTGGAGTTCGTCAATCATGTTAGTTTCCAAATCTGACGATACTCAACAATTTTGTGTGGACCATCGGAAATCAATGCCGTAACAAAATTGGACTCATGCCCAATACTGAGATTGGAGGACTATAGTGAGAAAGTTGGACAAGCCAGTTACATCACAAAGTTGGACTTACAGTGTGGTTACTGGCAGATATCTTTATCAGAGAAAGTGAAAGAAGTTTCTGCATTTGTAACCCCAAATGGGCTATATCAATTCAAAGTGATGCCATTTGGAATGAAGAATGCACCAACCACATTCCAAAGACTTGTGAACAGAGTTGTGGCTGGGTTAACAAACTGTGCACTTTATCTGGATGACGTAGTGATCTTTAGTGAGCCATGGAAAGATTACATGATCATTGAATGCGCTCTTTGAATGATTACGAGAAGCAAAACTTAAAGAAAATAGAATTTGCGAAGGCAAAGTTGACATTCTTGGGACATAACATTGGTCATGGAAGGTTGACCCAAGGAAAATGAAGACAAAGGTCATTGAGAAATTTCCACAACCAACCTCGAAGAAAGAGGTGCTTCGATTTTTGGGACTAACAAGATTCTACCTGAAGTTTGTTCCAAACTTCAGCAACGTGGTGGCACCACTAACAGAGTTACTAAAGGAGAACACAAAAATTTCAGTGGACAAAACAATGCCAGAAGGCATTTGAGAATTTAAAAGCTGTATTAACCACCGCACCAGTTTTAGTTACACCATATTTTTTTGAAACCCTTCAAAGTTACAATCAATGCTAGCAATATAGGAGTTGGAGCTGCACTGGTACAAGAAGATGATGATGGAGTTGAATAGCCATTTGGCTACTTTTCAAAGAAACTCAATACCTACCAGAGAAAATACTCTACCATTGAACAGGAAGTATTGAGTTTGGTACTGGCTTGCAACATTTAAGTGTTTATGTGATGAACAATGTGTCAGAGACAGTTGTGTACACTGACCACAATCCTCTTACATTGTTGGAACAATTTCAAGACAAAAACATTAAACTATTTTGTTGGAGTCTTATGTTACAGGCTTTTAATTTACAAACTGTACATGTTGTGGGTCATAAAAAGTGATAGCAGATGTGTTATTGTGGATTTAAAGGAAAAGTATAGATAAGATTGGACAGATTCCAATGTTTTATAACATATATATGTGTATGTGTGTGTGTGTGCAGAAATTAATATGAACATAGATAAATGTCCTATTTCAATGTAACGGGATTAAGAATTAGAAAAAAAAAGTTGTCTTTTCATTATCATGGTTCATTTTTCTCATAAGGGGGGAGGTGTTATGAAGTTGAAGGCATGTACTGTACCTTTAAGAGAGAGAGTAAATGCTGTTCTGAACTGTGAGCTAGCACGCATCTGTGATATGACTAGATAGCAGTCTCAGAGTATACTGGAAAATTGAAAATATGTATCATTTGGCTGTGAAATGGATACCTGAGTTGGTTGCTGTTTTGACAACAATTCAACTTTAACCAATCAGTTTAAATTATGCCCCAAGATACTAAAACCCAATTTAGTTTGAATTTATTGTTTTGCCAACATCGAACCAATGAGACAATCCGATGTTGGGGATATAAAAATGCAGGCATTTTCAAAACTGGAGACAGAGAAACTGCCATCAACACAGATCCAAGAAATTAGGAAACACTCTCTATCAAAGGTACTTGTTCATATGAATCACATTCGCAGTAAACGAGAAAGGTGACCCAGGGAGATCTTCAGCCGGAAGCCAGACATTGAAGATGACAGTCACTGTATGCTCTTGAAATTAAGTTGATGTAATTTTAATAAGTGTCTTACTGGAACAGTATATTGTTACAGAATTGGAGGCAGTAATAAGCAGTTAAGAGAAAGAGGGGGCTTAAGTTGTGAATAGTTGTTGCTTAATGTTCACTTTTAGAATTAAAAATAAATTGATGTTATTTTCTTTAAATAGTGGAATTTGGGAACTCTCTGTCACTCATATTTTAACAGATTACGAAGTAAGCTGAGCTTTACTGGGTGTTTGGGTTAATTAACAGATGAGTTCACCGCTGTGTTGTAACACTCGGAAAGTTCATACCACCCACAAACCATTCTCAGTGTAAAACATTGCCCCTCATGTCTTTTTAAAACCTTTTTCTGCTCACCTTAAGAATATGCCCCCTTGTCTTGAAATATCCCTCGCTAGGGAGAACACAATGGTCACTCACCTTATATATACCCCTCATGATTTTATAAACCTCTATGAGGTCACCTCTCAACCTTGTACACACTAGTGAAAAAAGTCACACTCTATCCAGCCTCTCCTTATAACACAAACACTCCATTCATGGCAATAACCTAGTAAATCTCTTCTGAACCCTCTCCAGCTAAATAATATCCTTCCTATGACGGGGGACCGGAACTGGACACAAGAGACCTACCAGCATCCTTTACAAACTCAACATGACATCCCAATGGTCTGAGCAATGAAGGCAAGTGTGCTCAAATGCCTTCTTAAACAACCTGTCTACCTGTGACACAAATGTCAAATAATTATCTACCTGAATTCCTAGTTGCTCACAGCTGAGGGGTCAAAGAGGGTGAATGGAATGGGAGAGAAATGGGAATAGGCGGTGGCAAGAGATGAGTGAGAGGAATGCAGGAGAAGATAGAACAATGAGGATGAGGGAATGAGAGGGACAATATGAGTGGACAATGAATGAGAGGGTAATGAATGAGAGGGGTAAAAGAGAAGGACAATAGACAGAAGAGAAAAGAGGAGATGGGAAGAATGAGAATGAGGCAACAGAGAGAGAAAGGAAAAAGGTATGAGAGGATCATAAGGAGAGATCGTGGAGAGAGAAGAAAGCAAAAGAGGAGAATGAGAAGGGGCCAAGAGGGAGAAAATAAAGGAGAGGGGTGTGAGGAATAAGACTGAACAGGAGTTAAGGACAAAGGGGTGAGATAGGGAAATCTAAAAGAGAAGGAAGAGAGAACAAAGATAACTAGGGAGGGTGTAAGAGGGAGAGGCAAGAGGCCAAGAGGGAGGGGCTGAGAAGGAAGGGGGCAAAAGAGACTTGTAAAAGAATACAAAGAAAAAGATGCTTCAGCACCTACTCACTGTGGGTGTACTGGCCCCCAACAAATCACAGTGACAGTGCCATCAAGCAGCAGAAATGGGGGCTGTGGTTGCACCATTCCATCACGTCCAACATAAACTGCTACAGAAACAAAGTGCTCCCTACAGCAATCAGTGCAGCTAGACAAAAGGCAAGCCATTCTTTTGCATGGCTGCTGCTTCATATGCACTCTATGGTTTGTCAACACGTAACGATGTTCATGTGTACATTGGCAATCAATAACCCACTTCAGAAAATGGCTTCCCTTGTTCAAATTGTTTGACACAATGCCAGAATAAATATTCCGGCAGAGCATTTCAAAAATATTGGAAAGAAAGATTATTTACTCAACTAAATTGCTTCTTCCACAGCAAATAGAGGTAAATCATCTCTGTCTGCGCCCACTCTCCACTTGTTTGCTTGGGATATTGAAAATCTAATCTAATTTATATCTCCAAAGCCCGGTCTGTTCTTTTGGAAACATTCCACTCTGCCTGCCGTGAAAACTGCAATTAAAAAGCATTTGGCAAAACTTTCTCTCCCGAGAATGCTCTACTTGTTCAGGTGCATGCGCAAAAATAATTCACAGACTGGAGACATTCCACTACAAAACCTATGCTCTTTCCCCATGTTTGGCATTGACAAGCCATCCACTAGCTCCCCAATGTTGAAATTCTCTCCGTGGCATTGCTCCTCCCTATCACTATCACCACCTCCAGCCTTTCACCTCAGTGTATCTCAAACCTTGACCTTCTGAGTGCCCACAATTCTACTCCATTACTGGTGGCCAGGCCTTCTGTTGTCTCATAGACACTAAGTTCAGGAGTTCCGTCATACATTTTGCTGCCTCTCTCTCCTCCTGTAAGATGGTGTTTATGAAGCGATCTGTTCGAGCAAGCCTCTGACCTACCATGTCCTTCTCTGTCAAAGTACAAAAGTTTGTTTGTAAACACCCCTGCAAAGCAGTATTGGATGCTTTACTCTGCAAAAGGCACAATAAAAATGCAAACGAGTGTTTTTCTCTTCTCATTATCTTTCACTCCCACCCAACGTTTATTTATTCATTCATGAGATGTGGGCATCGCTGACTAGGCCAACATTTATTGCCCATCCATAATCGCCATGGAGATGGTGGGCTATTTTCCTGTACTGCTGCAGTCCTTGAGATGTACAGATGCCTACAGTGCTGTTAAGTAGGGAGTTCCAGTATTTTGAGTTGGCAACAGTGAAGGGTCGACAATGTAGTTCAAATTCAGGATGATATGTGACTTGGAGGGGAGCTTTCTGGTGGTGTTCCTATACAACTGTTGATCTGCTATTGTAGTCACAGCATTTATACAGATGGCCCAGTTCAGTTTCTGATCAATGGTAACCCCCCCAGTCAGGGATTCAGCAATGGAAATATCATTGAAAATCATGGGGCATGGATTGATTTTCTGTTGAAATGTTCATTGCCTGGCATTTGTGTGATGTGAATGTTGCTTGCCACTTATCAGCCCCAACCTGGATATTGTCCAGGCCTTGCATTTGGATACAGACTAAGTGCTAAACATTATGCAGTCAATGAACCTCCACACAGCTGACCTCATGATGGAGGGAAGGTCATTGATGAAGCAGATGACGATGGTTGGGCTGAGGACACTAACCTGAGGAACTCCTGCAGAGATGTCCTGCACACAGCCATCTTCTTTTGTGCTAAGATTGACTCCAAACTGCAGAGAGCTTTACCCTGATTCCTATTTATTCCACTTGTGCTCAGGCTCCTTGATGGCACACTCAGTCACATGCTACATTGATGTCAAATACAGTTTCACCTCCCCTCACCACTGGAATTCCATTTTTTGGTCTATTTATGGATCAAGGCTGTAATGAAGTCGGAAACTGAGTGGCTCTGGTGGAACACAAACTGAGCGCCACTCAGCATCATTTTATTCATGATCGAGAATAAACTGACAGGGTGGGAATTGGGAGAAAGTGAGGACTGCAGACGCTGTCAAAATGTGTGGCGCTGGAAAAGCACAGCAGGTCAGGCAGCATCCTGACAGGTCAGGGAGGACAGGTGACTTTTCAGGCATAAGCCCTTCATCAGGAATCAGGTAGTAATTGACCATGTTGATTTGCCCTGCTTTTTATGGCCAGGACATAGCTGGATAACTTTCCACATTGTTGAGAAGATTTCAATGTTGTAGTTGTGTTGGAACAGCTTGGAGAGTGAGATGTTGTAAAGTAGTAGATGGAGTGCCAATCTCATTGGGTGGATGGTGTTGAGCTTCTCAAATGTTGTAGGAGCTACACACAAATCAAGAGCATTCCATCACACTTCAGACTTGTGCCATGTAGATATTGGTGAGACTTCGAGTGGTCTGGCAATGAGCTATTCAGGGAATAAGGAGCTTCCATCCCGCACTTGTAGCAACATTACTCAGGCCAGAAGAAGTCATTGATCGGAATTGTATCCTTTGTTTCTCGCACCACAAATGATTCCTGATCTGCTGAGATTTCCAGTGTTTTCTGTTTTTATGTACGAGGCTGGTTTAATTAAGCTTCTGCTACCGAAAGCAACCGGTGAAAGATAGAATGGGAGCCAATGAGTACACACTTTTGCGTTTATTTAGAGTTGCACTTTACAAGTATACCACAACAAGCAAAGATTTAGTCTGTGTCTATTTAAGATGAATGCTCAGTTAACATCCACCACATTCATACCACTGAACACAATTAATAAATAGCAAATGCCAACTCCACTTCTCCCACTGTCTCTCATCCATTCCCTCTGCTCCCTTGAAGATCGTTGATAGTGACAAGTTCAGTAGCAGTAATGTCTAATGTAGATAGTTACATTTCCCCCTTGTTTGAGATGGTAAATTTCTGGTGATCGTATGGAACTTATTGTTACTCGCCACTTATCCTAACCAGCCTGAACATTGTCCAAATCTTACCGCAAGAGGGAACTGGCTGTTTCATTATCTGAGGAGTTAGAACTGGAATTAAATACTGTGCACTCAATGAACAGCCTCACTTCTGATGGACGGAGATCATTGATGAAAGCTAAAGGTGGTAGAACTCCGATCACTGCCCAGAGGAAGTCCTACAGAAGTATCCTCTGACTGAGATCACTGACAGCCACCTAACACACCACCTTAGTGTTAGGCATTATTCCAGAGTGGATTTCTCTCTCACTCGCAATGACTTCAATTTCACTTGGAATCCTTGATGGCACATTTACTAAAATACTGTCTTACTGTCAAGGAATGTCACTGTCATCTCACCTCTGCAATTCTTAGTCCATTTTAGGACCGGAGTAAAAGGTCAACATTCCCTATAACCCTGCATTTCCCATGGCTAATCCACCTAGTTTGCACATCTCTAAACACTATGGGCAATTTAGCATGGCCAATCCACCTAACCTGCATATCTTTGGACTGCGGGAGGAAATCAGAGCAGCTGGAGGAAATCTACGCAGACACAGGAGAATGTGCAAACTTCACACAGACGGTCATCCAAGGATGGAATCGAACACAGGTCCCTGGCACTTTGAGGCAGCAGTGCTAACTACTGAGCCACCACTCCACCCACGTTATGGAGCACAGGTCTTCAGCAGTGCAGTGAGGATGCTGTCAGGACCCGTTGACCTTTGCTGTAACTCATCAGCTCAGTCAATTCTTGGTATCACAGGCAATGAGCAGAATTGCCTGAAGACTGGGGAACCACAGCACGAGATTGAGATGAATCACTCCGTTCTAACTGGAGTGGTTGCAAATACTTCAGTCTTGTCTTCTCTAATCATTGCGTTAACTGATAGTCTCTGTCGAGTTTAAACATATTAAATGGGACAGGTAGCTGTGCAAGTGAAAATTCAACACCTTTGTAAGAAGAATAACAAAGTTGAGAAGAAGCAGTGACTCTTCCATCCACTGCTACAGATCTAAGCTTCATGTCAAGTGCACAATGAGTCTTTGTCATGTTATAGAACATCGTAATGGTTGAACAACAGAAGAAGGCATTGGAGGGTTAAAGATGACGCAGTAACCATTCATCCATTTCAATTTCGTTGTCCATTGAACAGGAAAAGCACTCAATAAATCTAAATTATATGCTGCAAGGAAACAACTGATTAAACATGGCTGTAATTGCTTCTAAATAATCTGATATATGTTGGATTTTAAAGGGAGTCTGGCTCCGTTTAATTAGACAGAACTGGCTCATGAGGCAGCAATGAGTAGTTATCAAGGAATTAGTCTCTCTCCTTAGAGGCAACCACAGAGCTCAGTCAATGGAATCTCTAAAATGGCTGGGGTAAAAATGCACAGATATGCTTAAGAATGGCTTTCTTACATTCAAACAAAAACAGTAATTAAAAGCTCTCAAATCAGACTTAGACTGAGGCTCAGTAGACTGAGGCTCAGGAGACATATGAGACAAATAAAATTTCCCATTTCTCCCCTGTCCACAGCCAGCATCTCTCCAGTGGCTTTTGAACAACTGGCAGTTTGGTACAAGCTCATACTAATCATTGTGATCATCATTGCTCACTGCAAAGCCTGATGGGTAGGCTGTCATGGGTGAGGTCAGGTGACGTGGCCAAGCACGCAGAGCTGTCTTTTACAGATGATGACGGATACTGCTCTGAGCATTTTTCAATGTCAGTGTGTTGGATATAAAATTCCTGCAATGTGTGCCCAGACCCTTTGGGAGACTTTGTGGCATCACATTCATAATGAAATATAAATTGCAAGAAAAAAGTGAACCCTTCAAACTCCAATCCCATTAAATGGGCAGGGTGAAGTCCCGAAGATGCTGGAAATGTGAAACAAAATAGAATGTGTAGAGAAAATACATTCGATAAGATAACATTATTGGGCCAGAGCAGAAGGTAGGGTTTGGGCATGTGCAAGGGCAGGTAGAATTGACTTTTCAAGTGTGAACCCACCAACTCAACAATTCATTGCATTTATATAGCGCCTTTAAGATAAGAAAACATTTCGAGGTGCCTCAAAGGTGTATGAAAGTTTGACTCCAGACCACATGTAGCTGACCAAATGGTTGGTCTCCAGTCCAGAGATTGCCCCCCAGTTAAGAGCATAAGGTGTTGGAGGTGATATTAGAGGAGCTCACAGATCTCTGAGGCTTGCGGGGGCTGAAGGAGGTTAAAAGAGGAAGGTCAGAGAGGGAGTTGAAATAAAGGATGAGAATTTCAAAATCAAGTTGTTGCCAGAATGGGAGTAAATGTAGATTACTCAGCAAAAGGGGATGGAGGATTGGCTGATTTCTAAAATGTTCTCAAACCTCTCACGTTCATAGCATTCACCTTTTCTTTCAGTTTGATACCAACCTTAATTTCATTGGTTAGCCATGGATAGATCATCCTTCTCAGGGAGGTTTACTTTCCCAATAGAAACAGTTTTGTGGAGAAGTCTGAAATATCATTTTGGTGTCTTGTCCTAATTTCTCTTTATGTCACTTGATGACATATTTTGTCTAATAACATTGCCCTGTAAAGCACCTTGGAAAATATTTACCAAGTTAAAGGTTCTACAAATGATGCAAGTCATTCTCATGGTGAACTATGTCCATTACTCCATTCATAACACATGAGGAGATAGTCTATGTCCAGACTGTCTAGTTTTAGCAAGACAGAACCACGACAAAACTTGACTCTTAAAGACAGTGATATGTCTTCAAATACCTCAGCAAAGCAGGAGAATTTTGAAGCAAACTTTGAAGCAAATGGTGTACATGTTACACTTATAGGCAAAAGTGGGTACTGCAGGTTAGATTAGATTACTTACAGTGTGGAAACAGGCCCTTCGGCCCAACAAGTCCACACCGACCCGCCGAAGCGCAACCCACCCATACCCCTACATCTACCCCTTACCTAACACTACTGGCAATTCACCTGACCTGCACATCTTTGGACTGTGGGAGGAAACCGGAGCGCCCGGAGGAAACCCACGCAGACACGGGGAGAATGTGCAAACTCCACACAGTCAGTCGCCTGAGGCGGGAATTGAACCTGGGTCTCTGGCGCTGTGAGGCAGCAGTGCTAACCACTGTGCCACCGTGCCGCCCAGGTGCTGGAGATTAGAGTCAAGATTAGAGTGGTGCTGGAAAAGCACAGCAGGTCAGGCAGCATCCAAGGAGCAGGAAAATCGACGTTTCGGGTAAAAGCTCTTCATCAGGAATGAATGGTATGCCTGATATTTCTGACATTCCAGACGAAGGCCTTTTGCCCGAAACATCGATTTTCCTGCGCCTCGAATGCTGCCTGACCTGCTGTGCTTTTCCAGCACTAGTCTAATCTTGTTACACTTACAGCAAATCATGTCAATTAACAGGTAACCTCTGTTTTTACCCCAGTGACAGCAATCATTCAAAAGAATGCAGGCTATTTCCAAATAGGCAAGTTGGTTCTGTTTATTTCTTGATCATAAATTGAGATCACATCAACTGAGAAAAGGGTGAAGTTTAATTTAGAGAACAACCTAATATAGTTGAGTATTTCAGAATTAATGAAGAAGAAAATCATTTAAAGCACCTCCCAGCAATGCAGGAAGCCATTCGTCCCATGGTGACTGTGCCAGCTCATTGAAGCAGCTCCAACTAATCCCACTCCTCGGCCCTTTCTTCGTGATCATGCAAACTTTGCCTTTTCAAGTACATCTCCCTTTCAAAAGTTGCTATTGAAACTGCTTCTGCCATCCATTCAGGCAGTAGCTATCAGATCAGAATAACTCATTGCATTAAATCAAAAATCACACAACACCAGGTTATAGTCCAACAGGTTTAATTGGAAGCACTAGCTTTCGGAGCGATGCTCCTTCATCAGGTGAAGGAGCGTCGCTCTGAAAGCTAGTGTTTCCAATTAAACCTGTTGGACTATAACCTGGTGTTGTGTGATTTTTAACTTTGTACATCCCAGTCCAACACTGGCATCTCTGAATCATTGCATTAAAATCACTTCTCATTTCCCTTATGTCAAATAACTTCAGACCTGCGTTGTCTGTTTACTGACCCTTCCGACACACACAATTTATCCTTATTTAATCTATCAGGGCTCACCATGATTTTGAACACCCATTAGCCTTCTCTACCCACTGAAGAACAATATTGCTCCTCCACCTTATCAAACAGATGCTTTTGATCCTGAAACGATTCTGGTCAATCGTTTCAGCTCCCTTCCCAAGACCTTGTTATCTGTCCTAAAGTGTGGTGCCATGCATTGGACACAAAACTCCAGCTGAGATCCAGTAGGTTGTACTCATACTCTCTGCTATTTCCCATAAAGCCAAAGATCCTGTGTACAATTTTGAATCGCATTATCAATTGTCCTGAGGAAGATACATTTCTTATCATTCCTTCTGTGTGAAATGTCCTCAGTATTTTCCCCTTGAGGCTCAATTTTGCACATTATTTCCTCTGATGAAAGGCTTTTGCCCGAAACGTCAATTTTCCTGCTCCTCTGACGCTGCCTGACCTGCTGTGCTTTTCCAGCACCACTCTAATCTTGACTCTGATCTCCAGCATCTGCAGTACCCACTTCTGCCCAGCTATGGTCTGACCAGTGCCTTGTACAGTTTTAGCAAACCTTTCTATGTTTACACTCCATTCTCTGAGAAATGAAGGGCCAAAACTCCATTTGCCTTCTGTATTACCGGAGGATAGCTTTTTCGAGATTTATGCATGACAATTCCCAAATGTCTCTGTTCTACAGCTTTCTGCAGGCTTTCTCCATTTAAGTAATATACAGTCCCTCTCTTCTTCCTGGCAAAGTGTATAACCTCACACCATATTCCATCTGCCAAGTTTTTGTCCACTGACGTAACCTGATTATATGTCTCTGTAAATTCCTCGTCATTAATCGGATGCCCCAATAGGATGGACAACACTGGCCAGACCTATTCTGGAAGATGTCATCAGATGACCTCCCGCCTTTAACCATCACCCTTCCCCAGCCCCTCATCCATCCCCCTCCCTCAGCCATCTGCCATTAGCTGCAGCATATATCTATCATCATGGAGCCCTGGCTGCTTGTCCTTGTTTTGACTTTGAAGCATCTGGTCACCCTCACTCAAGACTAGGCACAGTGACCAGTATTATTATCTCTAGGTCAGAAGCTCTGGCTTCAAGGCCCACCTCAGTGTCTGATAACTGTAGATGGTGCATCGTAACGCAGCTAAGAAGGAGGTTTCTCAATCTTTAACCCTTTTCAGTAGGCGTAAGGCAGACTTAGGAGGAGGAGAGTTTCCTGACCAACCAGAACTCACTTACCAGCTTCAAGGATCCCCACTCAAAGATTCGAAGCAGGTCAGGCTCTTGCCCCAGGCACATGTCATTCATCTTCCAACGCTGGAAAAAATAACCAAAAAAAAAGCAAATCAGATGTTCAGGCAGAAGCACACATCAAAACAGAGTTAGTATTTCAGGCTGATGGCCTTTCATTAGAACTAAAGATAGATAGGAATAAAACAATCTTTAAGGCAGTGAAAGAGGGGAGGATGCAAAGTAAAGACTGTGATGGGATTGAGGGTAGGTAAGATTAAATTTTTTGATGCAAAAGCAGAGTGGTGATTGGTACAGTGAGGAGTCAAGGGATACATCCTGATGAAGGATAAATTACATCCTTAAGGAATATAAAAGAAAACAAGATAAGGCCAATCAAGCAACACTAAACACACAGAACAGGATGGCGGCAGAGATTATGATTGGAATTTACTGAACACAGTGTTGAGACCGGACAGTTGTAGGGGTCGCTATTGCTGGGATACTGAGGCACGCCGAGGATTGAGAGTTCAGATTGGGACCCAGGTGCAATGTTCAAGTGACAGGAATGTCAGGGTCGTGTTTGTGGGCTGAGTGGAGGTGCTACATAAAGTAATCACTGAGTGTGTGTTTGATTACACCCCCCCCCCCCAACTGTAGAGGAGACCCCATAGTGAGCAGTGGCGACAAGAGACTGCATTGAAAGGCCAGAAGTAGCTCATTGCTTTACCTGGGAGGAGTATTAGTGGAAAGGCAATCCCTGCTCTTGTGCCTTAGAAAAGGGAGAAGAGTCATTTGAAGGAGGGGACATATAAGGGAGAAACTGAAAAATAAACCAGGGTATCGTGGAGGGAATGGTCCTTTTGGATTGTTATTCCCACTTCCTTTCGCCCTTCAGATAGCTGATATGCTGTGATTTTGAGATAGTCACAAAGGGAGACATTGCAGTAAGTGCAGTGAACGTCTCCCTGCAGTCTGCCTCAGAGAAGATTATTACAAGGAACCTCCTCAACTTCCTCTTCCCAGGGACTGAGGAATTCCTTCCAGAGTCATAGTGCAGGTCCGTACAGCCAGAGGCACTGTGTAATGGGTTAAGGTGATGGAGGGTAAACATATTCACATGGGCAAAGGGGAGAATGGCCTTTTCTCCTGTTCAAGTGCTACAGAATCTTTTACCCCCACATGAGGGGGCAGTAGAGCCTCGGTTTAATATCTTCAAAAGTCGGCACCTCCAGCAATGCAGCACTCCCTGGAGTGTCAGCAAGGACATTGTGCTCTCTGGCAAACAGGGCTCTCAGTTTAAACGTCACCATTAAAAGGTGGCATTTGTTGACATTGCAGCCAGTCCTCCAGACTACCCTGGATTTTCAGCCTCAACTTTTGTCCTCAAACTGGTGCCTAAGAAAGTAGAGAGCTACCCACTGAACCTTAGCTGACGTGCATTTGAACAGCTCATTAACTCACTGGAATACAGCCTTGGGATGCAGACAACAAAAGAATTTGCTCCTACGTTGCCTCTGATCAAACAGAGGCTGAGACAACCACAGAGGTACTGAACAGCTGGTGAACATGCAAGTTTTACCGTTTAACATTTAATACAACCTGACATTTCATAGCAATATATTTCCCCTTTAAAATAAAATCCCATTCAGGTTCTGCTTTTGCACATTAACGATTAATGGCCGTCAGTACTCTATAGTAAGTGGAGATTTCTCATGGCACTACAGTCATGCAGTGCTGAGCCAGTGACACTGTGCAGTGCACTCGGTTCTGGTGGCACCCACAAGCTAAGTGAGCAACATAGTTAGCTGCAGCTGCTCAAGCTAATGGCCGGCTCAGTGACACGTCAGTGTTTATTAATGGACTCCTTTCAACTTCATTACTGGGGCCCAGAGTGAGCTTTGATTAACTTGACAGCTCCGCTGTCTCACAGAATTATCGGCAGACTCCACCGAGTTAAGGGTTTGGTGACCCGTGAAGGTTATTCAACAGAATTGGTGACCCAGTTTTTGAAAGGGCCTCTGTTTTCCATGAGACAGAATAATAAATGGACCCACGTGAAGAAACGAACTTCAGAGCTTGGACGTTCCAAAGCACTTTGCAGCCCAGCAAAGTATTTCTGAAATGCAGTCACTGCTGAACACAAGAAACGGGAGCAGCAGAAATACAATGCCTTGAGTCTGCTTCACCATTCAATATGACAATGTCTGATCATTGACCTCAACTCCACTCTCCTGCCCAATGCCTGTAACCCTCCGTAACTTCGAACCCAACTATTTATCAACATCAGTCCTGAATAAAGTCATTGGGCACTCTGGGGCAGAGAATTTCAAAGATGTACAACCTTCTGAGAGGATAGCTGAGAAGGTGTTTCCATTTCAATATGGTACAAGTACTAGGGGAGGAAGATTAAACTGTTCTGGGCAATAGGTGCATAGACAGTGAGAGGATGAACCTTAAAACACAGCCAGCTGCCCGAATGGTGGAAGCAGAAATGATTACAAAGGAATTTGGATGGGCATTTAAATAAATCTGTAGGTCTGCGGGGATAGAACTGCGGGGACTATGGGAGCATCAGGACTGCTGTACAAAGAGGATTAGATTAGATTAGACTCCCGACAGTGTGGAAACAGGCCCTTCGGCCTAACCAGTCCACACTGACCCTCAGAAGAGTAACCCACCCTCTGACTAATTGACCAAACACTATGGCAATTTAGCATGGCCAATTCACCTGATCTGCACACCTTTGGACTGTGGGAGGAAACCCACGCAGACACAGGGAGAATGTCCAAACTCCAGACAGTCACCCGAGGCTGGAATCGAAACTGGGACCCTGGCGCTGTGAGGCAGCACTGCTAACCACTGAGCCACTGTGCCGCCCTATAGGATCTAAAATACTGGCAATGACAGATTCTATACTGTCCTTCAAAGCAGTGGCATGGGATCTTTTCCATCTACCTTGTTCAAGCAGATGAGGCCTTGGTTTATTCGGAAGATACAATCTGCAGCAATCCCTCATTAATCTCAGTGAGTTTCAATCTTCACCTCTATCCTCATGTCTCTGCACTGAGAGTTAATCCCACACTGGCTGAGTCAGATACGAGAGTGCTACTGTCACTCTTATTAAGTGTCTTTCATAAGCAGAAGGCTTCCCGAAGATCTTTGCAGCCTTTGCTCCTTTCAGTACCCAGTTCGGATCCGAGGTGAGTGCAGCTGACAGTCACAGGTTGCCACCTCTCACGGCGACCACTTACTAACTCACCTTGGCAAGTGCCAACCTGTTTGGGGAATGAAGGCCTTCCTCCTCTCACAAACTGGCTGCGTCAGCATCTTCACTATCCGGGCTGAAAATACCAGAGCCCTGCCAGCGTCTGCACGCTCTCTCAGATTTCATCCTGACTGGTCCTTGCTCCAGCTCTGAGGAACCTCCAAATCAGTTAGAGTAATAGAGTCATAGAGATGTACAGCATGGAAACAGACCCTTCGGTCCAACCCGTCAATGCCGACCAGATATCCCAACCCAATCTAGTCCCACCTGCCAGCGCCCGGCCCATATCCCTCCAAACCCTTCCTATTCATATACCCATCCAAATGCCTCTTAAATG
>NC_057719.1:81898230-81898984 GCF_004010195.1 Chiloscyllium plagiosum
GGACCTTACCATTAAGTATATAAGTCCTGCTAAGATTTGCTTTCCCAAAATGCCGCACCTCACATTTATCTGAATTAAACTCCATCTGCCACTTCTCAGTCCATTGGCCCATCTGGTCCAGATCCTGTTGTAATCTGAGGTATGCTTCTTCGCTGTCTACCACACCTCCAATTTTGGTGTCATTTGCAAACTTACTAACTTCCTCTTATCGAAATCATTTATGTAAATGACAAAAAGTAGAGGATCCAGCACTGATCCTTGTGGCACTCCCCTTGTGGTCACAGGCCTCCAGTCTGAAAAACAACTCTCCACCACCACCCTCTGTCTTCTACCTTTGAGCCAGTTCTGTACCTAAATGGCTGTTCTCCCTGTATTCCGTGAGATCTAACCTTGCTAATCAGTCTCCCAGGGGAACCTTATCGAATGCCTTACTGAAGTCCATATAGGTCACATCTACTGCTCTGCCCTCCTCAATCCTCTTTGTTACTTCTTCAAAAGACTCAATCAAGTTTGTGAGACATGATTTCCCACACACAAAGCCATGTTGACTATCCCTAATCAGTCTTTGCCTTTCCAAATACATGTACATCCTGTCTCTCAGGATTCCCTCCAACAATGTGCCCACCACCGACGTCAGGCTCACTGGTCTATAGTTCCCTGGCTTATCCTTACCATCCTTCTTAAACAGTGACACCATATTAGCCAACCTTCTGTCTTCTGGCACCTCACCTGTGACTATCGATGATACAAATAT
>NC_057719.1:81899028-81917301 GCF_004010195.1 Chiloscyllium plagiosum
CCCTGGCTTGTCCTTACCATCCTTCTTAAACAGTGACACCATATTAGCCAACCTCCTGTCTTCCTACACCTCACCTGTGACTATCGATGATACAAATATCTGAGCAAGAGGCCCAGCAATCATTTCTCTAGCTTCCCACAGAGTTCTGGGTACACCTGATCAAGTCCTGGGGATTTATCCACCTTTATGCGTTTCATGACAAGTCTCGCTTCCTCCTCTGTAATATGGACATTTTGCAAGGTGTCACCATCTATGTCCCTACATTCTTTATCTTCCATATCCTTTTCCACAGTAAATACTGATGCAAAATACTCCTTTAGTATCTCCCCCATTTTCTGCGGCTTCACACAAAGGCTGCCTTGGTGATCTTTGAGGGGCCCTATTCTCTCCCTAGTTACCCTTTTGTCCTTAACGTATTTGTAAAAGTCATTTGGATTCTCCTTAGTTCTATTTGCCAAAGCTATCTCATGTCCCCTTTTTGCCCTCCTGATTTCCATCTTAAGTATACTCCTACTGCCTTTATACTCTTCTAAGGATTCACTCGGTCTATCCTGTCTATACCTGACATACGCTTCCTTCTTTTTCTTAACCAAAACCTCAATTTCTTTCGTCGACCAGCATTCCCTGCACCTACCAGCCTTCCCTTTCACCCTGACAGGAATATACTTTCTCTGGATTCTCGTTATCTCAATTCTAAAGGCTTCCCATTTTCCAGCCGTACCTTTATGTGCGAACATCTGCCCCCAATCAGCTTTTGAAAGTTCTTACCTAATCCTGTCAAAATTGGCCTTTCTCCAATTTAGAACTTCAACTTTTAGATCTGGTCTATCCTTTTCCATCACTATTTTAAATCTAATAGAATTATGGTCACTGGCCCTAAAGTGCTCCCCCACTGACACCTCAGTCACCTACCCTGCCTTATTTCCCAAGAGTAGGTCAAGTTTTGCACCTTCTCTAGTAGGTACATCCACATACTGAATCAGAATATTTTCTTGTACACACTTAACAAATTCCTCTCTATCTAAACCTCTCTATGGCAGTCCCAGTCTATTATTGGAAAGTTAAAATCCCCTACCATAACCACCCTATTATTCTTACAGATAGCTGAGATCTCCTTACAAGTTTGTTTCTCAATTTCCCTCTGATTATTAAGGGGTCTATAATACAATCCCAATAAGGTGATCATCCCTTTCTTATTTCTCAGTTCCACCCAGATAACTTCCCTGGATTTCCAGGAATATCCTCCCTAAGTACAGCTGTAATGCTATCCCTTATCAAAAACGCCACTCTCCCTCCTCTCTTGCCTCCCTTTCTATCCTTCCTGTAGCATTTTGTTAGAACAGAAGAAATCTCCCACTGTATCGGAGGGCTGAGGTCTGAGGGAGCAGTCCAAGGTCCAAGTTCAGCTATGGAGTGAGCGAATGTTGGAGGTTGCGTGAACCCTAACTGAAAGCCCTTGGCACGAAGGAGGAACATTAATTGCACAGTACTTCAGGCTGAAAGGATTTGAATAAGTTGCCACTCAGATTGGGCAATGCTGCCACAATGAGCAAGTATCACAAGGTCCAGCAAGGATGAGACACAGAATCACAAAGGTTAAAGGGAGGCTGGCATAATCAGAGAGGGGGGAGCCAGGGAAATCACACAACCAGTCATTTAAAGTAGGTAAGGGTTGGGCAATTTAAATAAATTACCCACTCTGCTCTAACATGGAAATTACATATTAGAAAATCCCCTGCTATAGCCATGAAGGAGTGGGAATGCTCCACTGAAGTTAGAAATTGTGAGAAACCCCTCTAGAACAACAGCAAGGTGTGGGAGAATCACCATTCCTTCAAAGTAGATATTTTTAAACAAGATTTTTTTTTAATAAATGCTATTTGCACTAGAAAATCCTGGCGACAGAAATAGGATAGATTTGAATAATACATGCAAGTATACAATTGGAGTATAGCAGGTAAAAAGCCAAAAAACTGTAATTGTGGAAATCTGAAACAAGAACCGAAGTTGCTGGAGCGACAGGGGAGGGGAATGTGTTGTGTATCTTGCTTAAAGGGTTAATTTTAATTAAGTACAATGAGCACCGCCCACTCTGATGATGCCATGTGGGCAACTGTTTAAAATAGGATCTTGTGGGAGAGAAACACAGGGCAAATCCTCCCAACAGTCTTTGTGGTAATGTTGAGCCTATTCTTATAGCCTGAAAATAGTTGACAAGACTCAATAAACTATATCTTGTTCACTCTACAAGAATCCTCTTGTTAGACCAGAAAGCAGCAACCCTCACACACAACAGACCATGTAAGCATTGAAAGGACACACACTTGGAAGGTATGGCTGACAAGACACACAACATTTATCCCAATAATGCTTCTGGACCACACTGTCTGCAAACGTACTGCCAAATGTCCGACATCACAGTACTGACTACACATCAAAGTTACTTTGCAGACCATAAAGTGCTTTAGGAAGTTCAGAAGCCATGAAATTCGCTGTCTGGGCATATGTCTTCCTTGATCTTATTTTAAACTCTTAAGTTTTGATCCCAGTAATACATTTTTTTTTGTCTTTGGAAAATTAAAACAACACTCAGTTCTCTTACCATACAAACGCAGCTAAATGAGCCATCTAACAAAGTGGGTTTTATCACAAAACTAAATGAACCATACAAGCAGGTTGGGCAATTAATCTTTATAAAGTGCTACTCCAAGTCCAAAAGTCATGGCTTATTAGGCAAAATGCTATTAAAGAAAATAATTATCACAATCTAAACAGTTTATTGGGTAACCAAGCAGAAAATGTGCATTTAGGGCAGGTTGTAGAGCCAAAAGAATCGAATACAGCTTTAGGCTTCAATCTCTTGCATGTAATCTGCTCTTCTCCCTTTATACGGTCTGAGCCCCCAGCAGTCAGACAGAAAGTTGTAGCCATGTGCATGCTGGTGTAACGGTGATGTTGCTGGCTTTGTGATCCAGAAGCCAGGATCATTAATGCATGGAATGAGAGCTCAAACAAACAAACTCCAACGCAAACCCATGGCTCTTTGACAACTCGAATTCAGATTGAAAACAACTGAAATATTGGAGTAAAAATTGATCAAGAAGGGGTTAGACTGTTCATAAAAAAAACCTAAGTGGAATAGAGAAGGAAACACGTTGCCTTTATCTGATCTTTCCTACATGTGCCTCCAGCTCTACGCCACTGTTTACCATCTCAGTAGTAGCTGCAAACAAAAAGGGATAGGCAATCTTGGATGCCAACTTTTTCAGTGACATTTTGATCTCCACCCCTACCCCATCGGAGAAAATGGATTTTCTTGACCTAGTCTATTGAATGTTTTGAACATTTTCTCAAGAGGAGCTGGAAGGTAATGTTGCAGCTGTATAGGACAGTGGTTAGGCTGCTTTTAGAATACTGCATTCAGTTCTGGTCTCTCTGCTATAGGAAGGATGTTGTGAAACTTGAAAGGGTTCAGAAAAGATTTACAAGCATGTTCCAGGGTTGAGGGTTTGAGTTGTAGGGAGAGGCTGAATAGGCTGGGGCTATTTTTCCTGCAGTGTCAGAGGCTGAGGGGGTGACCTTATAGAGGTTTGTAAGATCATGAGGGACATGGTTAGGGTGACTGGACAATGTCTTTTAGCCCGAATCCAAAACTAGAGGGCATAGATTCCAGGCGAGAGGGGAAAGATTTAGAAGGGACCTAAGAGACAACGTTTTCATACGCAGGGTGGTGCATGTATGGAATGAGCTGCCAGAGGAAGTGATGCAGGCTGATACAATTACAACATTTAAAAGGCATCTGGATGATTATAAATAGGAAGGGTTTAGAGAGATATGAATCAAATGCTGGCAAATGGGACTAGATTAATTTAGGATATCTGGTCGGCATGGACAAGTTGGACCAGCAGGTCTGTTTCTGTGCTGTACAGCTCTATGACCTCAATGAAATCACCCCTCAATGCGATAAGCTCAAGGGAGAACAAGCCAGGTTTATGCAATATCTTCTAGCAAGTGCTCACTATCACCTGCCAAGTTATCCTTCACGAGAATGTGATGCTCAAAACTTAACGCAGTACTCCAAATGGTAAACGTTATGCAAGCTTGATTAATGCTGCAGCAAATAGTGGAAATAACAGAACATCGCTACAAAAGGGAATAAACAGCCTGGATATTAACCCAGATATTTTTCTGCTATTGCAGAAGATGTTTTGATGTCAGGTCACCCTCTCATTTACATGCTACTTGACCTCGGCCTCTGCCAGCTTATTCTGCAATGGACACTCAATGGCCCAAACAATTTATAAAGAAGCACATGACACAAGTGGGTTAGCAACCCATCACTGGCTGCTAGCACAGACTTTATAGTTACCAGTTCTCACTGATCTATTACGCTGCCTGTATTTAAACAGTCTATCCCAACCCTAGATGTCCACATGCTGTAACAGTACTTTGGAACTGTAGGGACTAGAATTTGGGAAACATGGCTACCAATTTAAAAGTTGCAAGGTCTCTCATATTGGGTGTCTCATCCCAATTAATGACTGGGAAAGCTGTTCTAATTGTACCGAGAGTGGGCTAAATGTTGGCATGGACTCTGGCAACACTTCCTTATTCTTCTTCACATAGCACAACAATTCACCTCTGTTAGCAAAAGGGTCCTGGGCCTAACTTCCCATTTGAAAGGTGGCATTTCTTACAGCACAGCACTCCTGGTGTACCTTAGCAAAGTGTCAACATCCACTTTCTAACACCTTGTGCTTCTGGATAGGATGCAAACCCATAGAGATTCTGGCTGAGAGGCGACAGCACTGACAATAGAGTTAGGATTGCAATTTGTTTTGGCAGACTGAGATGCAGTCAGCAAGTCCTTTACAATTGGAGCTTTGGAATCAAAACAGTTGGCTTCCCACCTCATTGTTGAGAGACGAAGGACAGCAGCAGGAGGTCCAGGGAGCTTCATGGACAGGCTGAGGATCCATGGATATCATTTGCAGTGGGAAGGAGGAGTCTATGTTAGAACTCCTATGACTGTATTGGGAATAGGCTGGAGTTCTTAGAAGTGGTTGAGTAAGCATTTTGCTGCCCAAGCTTCTGTTTGCTTATTGGGAGCAAATCCTGACGTCTATCTCTACATGTTCTCCTAATTCCCAATAATTCATTAATTGCCACGGGAGGCATAAATTCCATGATTTAACAAAAAAAAAGCAGGAAGATGTTTCTTCAGTACAATTAACAAAGAGCTAAACTATACCACATTAATGTGTAGCTTTAAGAAATGCAAAATGGAGAATATTGTTTTCATTTATTGATAATTGTGCAGAAACATCTTAGGTGGCAGTAGTGGAGGCCATTGGGAAAGAGGCCGATGGATGGGAGCAGTGAGGGAATGTGGGGAGGGTGGTGGGGTGTGACTGTGAGACTGGGGCAGTGCCAGGAGGTGTTGCAGAAGCAGCCCAGCAGTATGAGAGGCCAACGTTATAGACATTACGTGGTTGCTGCATCTGACAAACAGTAATTTGTCATGGTTAAACAAAGATGGAGTTAATTTTGCCTGTAGGTGCCATGGAAATCAAAACAAGAGATGGTGGGGAAAATCTTGGTGAAGATACTGAGGGACAAGGTATATGTACATTTGGAAGAAAATGGACTGGGTTACTGACATGCAGCATGGTTTTGTATGGGGAAGGTCACGTCTCACCAACCTGATTGATTTTTTTGAAGAGGTGACAAAGATAATTGATGAGGGAAGGGCTGTGGATGCAGTTTATACAGACATTTGTAAGGCATTTCTACAAAAACTAAAATCACAAGGGATTCAGCGTGTGCTGGCTAGATGGATACAAAACTGGCTTGTTCATAGAAGATAGAGGGTAGTAGAGGAAGGGTGTTTTCCAGAATGGAAACCGGTAACTAATGGTGTTCCAATGGGATCAGTCTTAGGTCCTCTGTTGTTTGTAATATATATAAATGATCTGGAGTGGGTGTGGGTGGTCTGATTCGTATATTTGCAGATGAGACAAAGATTAGTGGAGTTGCTGATAGTGCCAATGATTGTGAAAGAATACATCAGGAAATAGTGACTTGGGCACAGAAATGGCAGCTGGAGTTTAATCCAGACAAATGCAAGATGATGCATTTAGGATGATCAAATTTAGGTGGCAGAACTCTGAGGGAACAATAACATACAGATGGATCTGGGTGTGCAGGTCCACATTACCCTAAAAATGGCAACACAGGTGGCCAAGGTGGTTAAGAAGGCATATGGCATGCTTGTTTTCATCGACCAGGGCATGGAGTACAAGAGTTGGCAAACCATGTTGCAGCTATATAAAACCCTTGTTCGGCTACATTTGGAGTACTGTGTGCAGTTTTGGTGTGCAGAGAAGATTCATCTGGACGTTGCCTGGTCTCGCGGGCATTGGCTGTGAGGATAGGTTAAAAAGACTAGGATTGTTTTCACTGGAAAGATGGTGGCTGAGTGGATGCCTGATAGTGGTCTACAAAATTATGAGAGGCATAGAAAGGGTAGATAGTCAGAGGCTTTTTCCTAGGGTTGGAGTTTCTATTACAAGGGGACATAGGTTCGAGGTGAGAGGGGGAAAGTTTAAGGGAGATGTGTGAAGGAAGTTTTTCATGCAAAGAGTGGAAGGAGCCTGGAACACACTGCCAGAAGCAGGCACATTGGGGACATTTAAGAGGCACCTGGATGGTTACACAAAAAGGGAGGGAATAGATGGATGGAGGACCAAATAAAGGCAGAAGGTTTGTTTTTTAGTTTAGTTCGGGCATGATGATTGGCACAGGCTTGGAGGGCCGAAGGGCCTGTTACTGTGCTGTACTTCTCTTTTGTTCTCTGATTAAATCAGAAAAGCAACTGGAAATACACTTAAAAAGTATGAAGGAAGGCTAGAGGAGTGGACTTAATGGGCACAATAGGCTCAATCCAACTCAGGAACAGATGTCATCAACACAAACAATCAAGTCTCTTATTCCTTTTCTTCTGAGCAGCTGATCAGCTGGTGGATTCAGGCAATTTAGAAACAAAAGTACATAATGGATTGTCCCAGCAGGAACACAGAGGATGGATGCAGATGTTCCCAGGACTTGAATAGAATCAAAAAGTCATAAAATGGTTGCAACACAGAAGGGAGCCATCCAGACTGACATTTCTATGCCAGCTCTCTGCAAGACTTCTCCATCCGTCTTTTCCCTGTAGTTCTGCAAACATTTTCCCTTTTCAAGTTCCTTTTCAAGAGTCCCAAGTGACTCTGCCTCCACCATCCTTTCAGACAAACCATTCCAGATCCTAACCATTTATCACATATGTGAAAAACAATCCATTACTTCCTTCGCTATTTGCCTTATTTCTGGGTCTCTGTTGTTTGGTCAATGGGAATAGTTTTACTCTATCTCCTCTAGCCGGGCTCCTCAAAATTTTGAAAACCTCGCAACTCAATCTCCTCTTGACTTTTGATCCATTAAAGGGAAACAACTTTAATGTTGTTATTCCAATTTAGCCACGTCACCAAGTCCCTCATCCTTGGATTTGTGCCCCCAAACCTATTCTGCACCCTGTCAAAAGCCTTTACGCATTCTTCTGAAAGTGTGGTGTCCAGGGAGTGATGCAGTACTTCAATGAATGAATCATTTATGAAGGTTCAACATACCTTTCTTGATTTTTCTCTCTATGCCTCTGTTTTACATGCCCCAGTATTCACCATATGACTGTTTTAGCATTTTCCCAACTTATCCTGTCACCTTCCATGATTTGTTGCACATACCTGTATACCTGTTCCTACACCCCCTTTATAATTGTATGCTGATTCACCTTTCTTAAATTAATTCACTTCACACTTTTCTGCATTAAATTGTATCTTCCATATACGCACCCATTCCACCAGGCTATGTATTCTTGAAGTCTGTCATTATCATCGTCACAGTTCACAATACTTCCAAGTAACTTGTCATCTGCAAATGTTGAAGTCATGCCTTCTACAGCCAAGTCAAGGTCATTGATGTATATCCAAAATATATCCAGAATGCAGTGTTCCCACTGCTATTCCTTAGGAAACACCACAGCTTTCCCCAGTCCACAAAACAACTGTTCACCACTACTATCTGTTTCTTTTCAGTCATCAACTTTCAAATGCAATCTGCTGACTGCTACTTTTATTCCATGAACATAGAACATAGAACATAGAAAAATACAGCGCAGTACAGGCCCTTTGGCCCTCGATGTTGCGCCGATCCAAGCCCACCTAACCTACACTAGCCCACTATCCTCCATATGCCTATCCAATGCCTGTTTAAATGCCCATAAAGAGGGAGAGTCCACCACTGCTACTGGCAGGGCATTCCATGAACTCACGACTCACTGAGTAAAGAATCTACCCCGAACATCTGTCCTATACCTACCACCCCTTAATTTAAAGCTATGCCCCCTCGTAATAGCTGACTCCATACTTCAACTTTGCTGAAAATGTTATGTACCATTTTATCAAATGTGTTTTGGAAGTCAACATATGTTTCATCAACTGCATTACCCTTATCAACCCCCTCTGCATTTTCAATGCATCCACACACTGGCTTTCCTTACTTAATCCACACTTGTTCAAGTGACTATCAACTTCATCTACATTATTGTTTCTTAGAAGCTTTCCCACCATCCAGATTGAAATAACTGCACTGCAGTTTTGGGATTATATTTGCACCCTTTTTAAACCAAATGTGTAACATTTGCAATTCTCCAGGCCTCTAACAACATTTCCCTGTCAAAGGAGGCTTGGAACATTATGACCAGTGTGTTTGACCCTTACTTCCCTCAGGTTCTTCAGATGCATTCCCAGGCTTGTTTATGACTCGAAAACAATCTTTTTAACACATCTTCCGTATCAATATTTAGTCCACCTTGTGACTCATCTGTTTTCTTTTCCACTATAACTTTGCAAGTATCTTCTCCTTTGGTGAAGGCAGATGCAAAGTATTCATTTAGTAGCCCAACTATTTCCCTCTGCGTAGATCCACTTTTTCATTCCTCATCAGCTGAGTTCCTCCTTTTATTACTTATACAGAAGATTTGGGGATTTCCTTTTATGTTGGCTGCCAGTCTCTTCTCACATTCTCTGTCTTTCTCTTTAAACATTGTATATTCTGCCTGCTTCACACTTGCATTACCAAACTGACATCTAGTATACATGTACTCTTTGATCCGCTAACACCCCATCTCTTTCATCATCCAGGGAGCTTTGACTTCAATTGTACTATCATCCCTCTTGTGGGAATATACCTCAGCTATATTCTCTCTAGTTATCTTTTAAAGCCTATTGTCTCATTACAGTTTTGCTTGCCAATGTTTGATTGTCAATTTACTGAAGGCAGATCAGTTCTCACCTCAGCGTTAGTGGCTCTCCCCAATCAAGTAATTTTACTCTGGTTTATTTTGTGTCCCCTTTACAAAGCAAACCTCAGCTTTAGGATATAAGTCATAGAGCTGTACAGCACGGAAACAAACCCTTGCATCCAACTCGTCCATGACTACCAGATATCCTAAATTAATCTAGTTCCATTTGCATTTGGCCTATAACCCTCTAAACCCTTCCTATTCGTATACCCACGCAGATGCCTTTTAATATGTTGCAATTGTACCAGCCTCAAGCTCCTCTTTCATACACGCAACATCCTCTGTGTGAAAAAGTTGTTCCTTAGGTGCCTTTTATATCTTTCCCTTCTCACCCTAAACCTATGCCCTCTGGATTCCCCCACCCCAGGGAAAAGACCTTGTCTATTTACCCTAACCATGCCCCTCATAATTTTATAAACCTCTCTGAGGTTAACCCTCAGCCTCCAACGCTCCAGGTAAAACAGCCCCAGCCTGTTCAGTCCCAGTCCGGGCAACATCTTTTTAAATATTTACTGAACCCTTTAAAGTTTCACAACATCTTTCCTATAACAAGGAGACTAGAATTGAGTGCAGTATTCCAAAGTGGCCAAACCAATGTACTGTATGCCTGCAACATGACCTCCCAACTCATACAGGAGAAAGTGAGGACTACAAATGCTGGAGATCAGAGTCAAAATGTGTGGCACTGGAAAAGCACAGCATGTCAGGCAGTATCCAAGGAGCAGGAAAATTGATGTTTCGGGCACAAGCCCTTTGTCAGGAATGACTGCTATACTCAATGCACTGACCAATAAAGGCCAGCATACTTTTACTGTCCTATCTACCTGCGACTCCACTTTCAAGGAACTATGAACCTGCACTCCAAGGTCTCTTTGTTTAGCAAAACTCCCCAGAACATTACCATTAAGTGTGTAAGTCCTGCTCTGATATGCCTTTCCAAAATGCAGCACCTCACATTTATCCAAATTAAACTCCATCTGCCAGTCCTTGGCCCATTGGCTCATCTGATCAAGATCCCGTTGTAATCTGAGGTTACTTTCTTCACTGTCCACTACACCTCCAATTTTGGTGTCATCTGTAAACTTACTAACTATACCTCCTATGTTTACATCCAAATTATTTATTTAAATAATGAAAAACAGTGGACACAGCACCGATTCTTGTCATTAGTCATTGGCCTCCAGTCTGAAAAGCAACCCTCCACCCCAACCTTCTGTCTTCAACCTTCAAGCCAGTTTTGTATCCAGATGGCTAGTTCTCCCTGTATTTCATGTGATCTAACCTTGCTAACCAGTCTACCATAAGGGACCTTGTCAAATGCCTTGCTAAAATCCATATAGATAACGTCCACTGCTCTGCCCTCATCAATCCTCTTTGTTACTTCTTCAAAAAACTCAATCACATTAGTGAGATGCAATTTCCCATGCACAAAGTCATGTTGACTATCCCTAATCAGTCCTTGTCTTTCCAAATACATGTAAAGCCGGTCTCTCAGGATTCCCTCCAACAATTTGTCCACCACTGATGTCAGGCCCACTGGTCTATCGCTCCCTGGCTTTTTCTTATCATCTTTCTTAAATAGTGGCACCACATTAGCCAGTCTACTGGCACTTTCTCTGTGGTTATCGATTATACAAATATCTTAGAAAGGGGCCTACCGATCACTTTCCTAGCTTTCCACAGAATTCTAGGGTAAACCTGATCAGGTCCCAGGGATTTATCCACCTTTGTGCGTTTTAAACCATATAGCACCACCTCCTCTGTAATACGGACATTTTTCAAGATATCGCTATTTACTTCTCCATGTTCTATCTCTTCCATCTCCTTCTCCACAGTAAACACTGATGCAAAATACTCGTTTAGTATTTCCTCCATCTCCTGTAGCAAAGGCTTCCTTGCTGATCTTTGAGGGATCCTATTCTCTTCCTTGTTACCCTTTTGTCCTTCATGGTTTTATAAAATCCCTTTGGATTCTCCTTAACCCTATTTGCCAAAGCTATCTCATGTCCCCTTTTTGCCCACCTGAGTTCCCTCCTAAGTATAATCCTACTGTCTTTATATTCTTCTAAGGATTCACTCTATCTCTGCTGTCTGTACCTGACTGATGCTTCTTCTCTTTCTTGACCAAAACCTCAATTTCTCTAGTCATCCAGCATGCCCTACACCTACCAGCCTTGCCCTAACAGGAATATACTGTCCCGAAACTCTTGTTATTTCATTCATGAAGGCTTCCCATTTTCCAGCCATCCCTTTATCTGCAAACATCTGCCGCCAATCAGCTTTTGAAAGTTCTTGCCTAATACCATCAAAATTAGCCTGCCTCCAATTTCAAACTTTAACTTTTAGATCCGGTCTATCCTTTTCCAAAACTATTTTAAAATTAATACAATTATGGTCGCTGGCCCCAAAGTGCTCCCTCACTGACACCTCAGTCACCTACCCTGCCTTATTTCCCAAGAGTGGGTCAGGTTTTGCACCTTCTCTGGTAGGTACTTCCACATACGGAATCAGAAAGTTTTCCTGTATGCATTTAATAAATTCCTCTCCATCTGAACCCTTAACACTGTGGAAGTCCCAGTCGATGTTTGGAAAGTTAAAATCTACTCCCATAACCATCCTATTATTTTTCCAGATAATGAGATCTCATTACAAATTTGTTTCTCAATTTCCCACTGACCGCTGGGGGGGTCTATACAATAAGGTAAACATCTCTTTCTTATTTCTCAGTTCCACTCAAATAACTTCTCTGGACATATTCCCAGGAATATCCTCTTTAAGTACAGCTGCAATGTTAGCCCTAATCAAAAATGCCACTCACCATCCTCTCTTGCCACCTTCCTGTCTTTCGAATAGCATACATACCCTGGAATATTAAGTTGTCTGTCCTGTCCATCACTGAGCCCTGTCTCCGTAATTGATATGATATCACAGTCCCATGTTCCCAACCATGCCCTGAGTTCATCTGCTTTCCATGCTGAGCCTCTTGCATTGAAAGAAATGCAGTTTATCAGTTCTACCTTATTTTCTGCTTTGCTCGTGCCTGCCCTGACTGTTTGACTTGCTCCTTTTCTCAAATGTACCAGTCTCAGACTAACGTGTTTTCTCACTATCTCCCTGCTCCTCCACTTACTAGTTTAAATCCCCCTGCACAGCTCTAGCAAATGTCCCTGCCAGTGTGTTAGTCCCCTTCCAATTTATGTGCAATATGTTCTTCTTGTATAGGTCACTTCTACCCCAGAAGAGATTCCAATAATCCAAAATATGAACCCTTCGCCCCTGCACCAGCTCCTCAGCCACGCATTCATCTGCTCTATCCTCCTATTCCTACCCTCACTAGCTCATAGCACCTGGAGTAATCCAAATAATACAACCCTCAAGGACCTCCTTTTTAAATTACTGCCTAACTTGCTAAATTGTCTCCTCAAATGTGTACAATGACCAACTGCTGGTCCGTCTCCCCTTTGAGAACATTCTGCACTCTCTCTTAGATATCCTCAATCCTGGCACCAGGAAGGCAACACACCATTCTGATTTCTTGCTGTCCGCCACAGAAACATCTGTCTGTGCCACTGACTAGACAGTCCCCCAGCACCATTGATTGCCTGAACCTGACGTACCTCTCGTTACATTAGAGTTAGTCTCGGTACCAGAAATTTGGCTGCTGGTGCTACATTCCCCTGAGAGTCCCTGACCCCCTACTTTTTCCAAAACAGCATACTTGTTTGAGATGGGGATAGCCACAATAGACTCCTGCACTACCTGGCCACCTCTCTTACCTTTCCTGGAGTTAACCCATCTTCCGGACTGTGACTTTTCTCTTCCTACAGTTGCCCCCTAGCTCTTGTAAATTCCTCAGTGCCTCTAACTACAGTCCCAATTGATCAATGCGATCTGCTAGAATTCACAACCAAACACACTTCCTGCAGATAAAATCATCAATAACATGAAAACTCTCCCTAAACTCCCACATCCGACAGGAAGAGCATATTGCTCTACTAAAGCACATCTTTGCACCTTAATTAACTACAGACCTAGAAAATAGCACAGTCTTACTGCTCTAAAAAACATTGCTCCAGGCTAACTTAGCACTTACGTTCTATATTTTTAAAGTTTACTCAAGAGACACATCTCAGTAAAACATATAATCAAAAAAAGAACCCTCTCTATTCACTATTGTAGCTTTACAAAACACACAGTAAGGTTATACTTTAAAAAGCCACTTAGCTGTTCCCCTGCTATGACTTTCCCGCGCAGGTTTCTCCAAGGTCAGCTGTGAATTTCACTGTTTGTTAGTTTTACTCGGATGAACCGCCAGTGTCTGGAGTTCTTTGGTATCAAACAGCAGAGGCAGTAACTGTGCAGATTTACTCCTGGGTCGGACAGCAGTGTGGTTTCTTTCTCATTTAGATCACTTCCCATGTGGTGACTGCCACTGCCTTTGTCTGTCTTCCTCCTTTTTTGAAGTGCCGTAATTTTAATTTTTTTGATATAATAATCTATATCCCCCCCAATGTTCCCCTAATGACGTTTGATGTATCTGATTAACCTCACTATCCCAAAAACAAGCCCAGCAATACCTCTTTCCTTTCTTATCAGAAAAATATTTATCAAGAAAATTCTCCTGAACATGCCGTAGAAAACTTTCCCTCATGCCCTCTCTACCTTGGGTTGCCAAGATTCAACATTTGTCCATGAGTCACCAGGAACCAAAATGAATCTTCCAGACATTGCAGTGAGCAAACTCGGGAGGAGAATGGAAAGACAGTATTGAAATCATTGTTTTCCTTTAATGTTTTGTTTGAGCACTTTTTCCATTTATCAATGAAAATATTGAAGATGGAAAAGGAAAGCTGTTTGAGTGAGCCATTGCAGGTCAACCTGCTGGAGCCAGAGCTAGAGCCATGGAGGCTCCTCACGCCTTTATCTGTTTCTGTGAGCATAAAAGTCACCAACACCACCCCCATCCCACAGTCACTGGCACCGCCCCACATACACCTCCACCCTGCATGACCCCTCCCCAACTTCAAGATCTCCCCCACCCCACCTTGCTCCACCAACACAGCTTCCCTTAGCCCCCACTCACACCCCGATGCTGTTCCATGATCACCAATACTACCCCCATCCGCACCACCACCCCTACTCTGCCCCGTGGTCACTGATACCGCTCCCACCCCAGTCCACACCTCTTCTCCTCACTCTGCCCCACAGTCAATGACACCATCCACCTGGCTATTTCTTTTGTAAAGCTGGCTGTTGGTGGCAAGAGGTCAAACCTGGAGGAACACATCAAACTAGAGATCGCGACACACATGGTTCACTCTCAAACCCAGTCCCCACCCTCTCGAAGCTCTCCGTTTCACCTTCCCTCCACCCCAAACTATGATGTGTTTGCATGGGTCTCCTGTCTCCTAATAAACGGGACAATGGCTCACAGGTGGATTAACAATAAATTTACTGAATTCACAGCAAACTGCAGGAGGTAATTAAAAGCAATCAGATAGATAGGTTCTAGGGAAAGAGAAGGTGGTGGTAATTGGATAGCTAGACAGTACAGTCACAATAGGCTGTATGTTCTCCTTCTATGCTGCAAGATTCTACAAAGTAGAGAAGATCCCTTTTTGAGGAGCAGGGACTGATAGAATTTCCCAGATTAGGGTGGATGAGCTGATGAGTTTCCTGTTGTTTGGATGCATTCGTTGAAATAAAGGTGACATGCTATTAATTTATCCAGTATGCAGGAAATTGACTGACAAAGGGGTCAGGGAACATTAAAATGAACAAGCAAAGGAATATCAGATAGTGCTAGATGATATGATTCTGAAGGCGGAAGTGGGTAACTGCAGATGCTGGAGATTTGAGTGGTGCTGGAAAAGCACAGCAGGTCAGGCAGCATCCGAGGAGCAGGAAAATTGACTTTTCAGGCTTTTGCCCGCAACGTCGATTTTCCTGCTCCTCGGATGCTGTGCTTTTCCAGCACCACACTTTCTACCTGCCTCCTAACTCATGCCAAGGCCTATTACCCACATGAGCTACACTGGCTCCTGGACCAGCAACACTTTCCAATTTTAAAATGCTTAAACTTCCTTCCTCCATAACCTCCTCTAATTTTGGCTTTTTTTGAAGAATTCCTAATCTAAAAATTCTTGGTGTTTATGCTTTCACATGCCTAGGCCTAAGCTCTGCAATTCCTATCGAAACCTCTCTAATTCTACTTCTGATAACACGTTGTTTAATCTCTCCTTAAAACAATTTAGAAACTCCAACCAAAATGTTACGAATAAATTTGCCCAGGTGTCCTACAATACCGAAGTGGTCAAATCAATACAAACACAAGCCAGTACCAATGCAAAACAGTCCCAACTTTATTAGGAAGAAAGCTACAACAACATTTAACACTAAACATACTATCTCTAATACTATTTGGCACCTTAAAGATACAATACTTCCTGAGTCTCTTGTAGAGTCCACAGTCACTCTCCCTCTGGCTGGTCAGCTCATAAAGCCTCCAGAAGATTCCAAAAGTGAGGTCTGCAGATGAAACTTGTTTTTGTACCTGTTAGATGGTTTTCTGGAGCTTTCTATGGTTCTGGCCGATCAAGGAGATACACTTAATTGTTTGAAACAGAGTCAATCATTTGAATGACTTGCCAGCGTTTGTTTCTTTGTGTAACAGGACCCGGTATCTTTCAGCTTGGGTCCTCCTTTGTTTAGTGAATAAGTTGTTGGGGAGTTGTCTGTTCAGGATAACTACTGCCTTTGACATTATTTTAATGTCATTAGGACCTGGCGACTATGTTTGCAGTGTGCCTGGTGTGTGGGTTTTGTGATTTCAGGGTTTTACTTGGCCAATGTACCCAGCATCCCTTGCCGTTGGCCAAGTTAGCAATCTGTGCTTTAGCGGCCAGGAGGCTGCTGCACACTCCTGTGAAATGCCTTGTGATGTTCTTCAGCATCAAAGTTGCCATATAAATGCAATTTTTTGTTGTTGTTGCTTTACTTACCCCACTACCATCCTTGTTTACTGCATCCCAGCACTCCTTTGTCACAATCTCTTCCATCTGATCCTGACCCTTTTGTTTGCTCCTCTCCCTCCCTCCCCAAAAGGAAATCCCAGTTAAATTTGGAAATGAGGAAAATGCTTTGACTCATCGTTGACACTTCAAAATGGAGCTCCAGCACATCCAGGACTGTCATTTCCAAGTGTCACTGCTTTGTTTCCTCTAGATTTCCTGACTCCATACTCACTCAAGAATTGCTAAATTTCTACGGGTTGCATTGAAATGTCATTGATAGTTTGCCTGTGAGTGTTTCAAAGCATTTTCAGTTCCAATTTCAAAAAACAGTTCTGAATCTATTATATACACACTAGATATGATGTGGCTGTGCCAGTGTTAGACTGGAATGGACAAAGTTAGAAGTGTGTTGTATGATTTTCAACACTGTTAGATAGGAATTCTCAATGGGGGAAGAGTTTGCTGTTGTGACTAATTGCTCTGTGGGGCTGTGCTGCATTCTGTGTTCAACAGTGACATCTGCAGCTTAATTTGAGGAAAGTTGCTTTAGTAACCACAAAAGCAAAGTTGCAAAAGTTATTTAAAGAAGGAGAATATAGAAGAACCGAACTTACATTCACATGGTCCATGACCTCAGTAACTTCTGTGCCACTCGAGGGCCGTGTAAATGACCATTTTTAACAAGAGAATCTAGCCATCATCTCCTAAACACTCAATGGCATTACCCTCACTGTATTCCCCACAATCTACATCTTGTGGGTTACCATTGACCAGACTGATTATGACATGCTCTTCCTTAGATAAAGAGGAGAGAAAACATTTCAATGAATTACAGCTTTGGTCATAAAGGACCAAACCAGGCCAACCAGGTCTCTGGCACTGAGTCTGGCTCTGTGGCTCAGAAGGGAAATGGGGGGATGGGGGGAGAATAGGAGAGCGATTGTGATAGGAGATCAATGTTTAGAGGAACAGACAGGAGGTTCTGTCGTCGTGAACAAGACTCCCGGATGGTATGTTGCCACCCGGCTGCCAGGGTCAGGGATGCCTCAGATCGAGTCTTCAGGATTCTTAAGGGGAAGGGAGATCAGCCAGAAGTTGAGGTACACACTGGTACCAATGAAATAGTTCAGAAAAGGGATGAAGACCTGAAAAGTGAATATAGGGTGTTAGGTTGGAAACTAAAAGGCAGCAGAGAGCGGCGGGAGCTGGGTGGAAGTGAAGTCGGAGCGCAAAGCCGGTCGGGAAGGTAAGTGATTGTTATTTGAGTGGGTGTGTTCTAGACCCCAGGTCCTACAAAGTAGGGCCTCCCTCCTTCCCTCCTCCTCTAACCTAAATTAAAAGTCCATTGACTTGCCCCAAAAAGAGGGTCCAAGGAAATTCCTGTGGATTGAAGAGTGAGGCTTTAGCTCAGGAGTCTTTGACAAATAGGTTGAGTGAAGTGATTAGGCCACAGTTGAAGAGGGTGAAGACATGACTGGCAAGCTGGTTCAGCGTGCTATGTGCTTGATGTGGGAGGTCAACGACTCTGGTGTGTCTGGCTCGTATAAGTGTGGCAAGTGTGTGCATGTTCAGCTACTGACAGAGCATATTGCAGCACTGATGAAAGAACTCGAGGGCCTTAGGTTCATCCAAGAGAACGAGATCTTTCTGGACAAGACCTTCAGCGAGGTTATTACACCGACCATACCAGAAAAGAGCAGAAGAGAGCAGACGATGAGGAAGGCAGAGAGGAGACAGGTGCAAGAGACCCCGGGGGAAGTACCTGTCAGGAACAAGTTGAATCTTTTGGAAACAGTAGAGACAGATGACACTGCCAGTCCGCGAGGCGGCCAGGTCTGTCAATCAAAAGTTGGCGTGGAG
>NC_057719.1:81920308-81930315 GCF_004010195.1 Chiloscyllium plagiosum
TGAGTGGTCAGATGCATGGCAGGTGCAGTTTAATGTGGATAAATGTATGGTTTTCCACTTTGGTGGCAAGAACAGGAAGGCAGATTACTACCTAATGGAACCAATTTAGGTAAAGGGGCAGTACAACGAGATCTGGGTGTTCTTGTACACCAGTCAATGAAGGTAAGCATGCAGGTACAGCAGGTAGTGAAGAAGGCTAATAGCATGCTGGCCTTCATAACAAGAGGGTTAGGGTTAGGGTTGAGTATGGAAGCAAAGAGGTTCTTCTGCAGCTGTACAGGGCCCCTGGTGAGACCACACCTGGAGTACTGTGTGCAGTTCTGGTCTCCAAATTTGAGGAAAGATATTCTGGCTATTGAGGGAGTGCAGCGTAGGTTCACGAGGTCAATTCCTGGAATGGCGGGACTACCTTATGCTGAAAGACTGGAGCGACTGGGCTTGTATACCATTGAGTTTAGAAGACTGAGAGGGGATCTGATTGAGATGTATAAGATTATTAAAGGATTGGACACTCTGGAGGAAGGAAACATGTTTCCGCTGATGGGTGAGTGCCGAACCAGAGGACACAGCTTAAAAATACGGGGTAGACCATTTAGGACAGAGATAAGGAAAAACTTCTTCACCCAGAGAGTGGTGGCTGTGTGGAATGCTCTGCCCCAGAGGGCAGTAGAGACCCAGTCTCTGGATTCATTTAAGAAAGAGTTGGATAGAGCTCTCAAGGATAGTGGAATCAAGGGTTATGGAGATAAGGCAGGAACAGAATACTGATTAAGGATGATCAGCCATGATCATATTGAATGGTGGTGCAGGCTCGAAGGGCAGAATGGCCTACTCCTGCACCTATTGTCTAGAAATCGCAGGATCGTGAGATTAGGAACAGAGAGTGAGTGCAGCTGAACACATGGTTGCAGAGCTGGTGCAGGAGGGAGGGCTTCAGATACATGGATCATTGGGATATCTTCTGGGGAAAGTGGGACCCGCACAAGGAGGAGTTTGCACCTTACCTGGAGGCACCAATATCCAGGAGGTTTGCTGGAGCTGTTCGGGAGCGTTTAAACTAGATTGGCAAGGGGGGCTGGGAATCAGAGGCACAGATCAGAGAATGGAGTAGCTGGTGAACAGGTAGATACAGAATGCTGAGTCTGTGAGGAAAGATAGATAGTTGATAAGGCAAAGTTGCAATCAGTGTGATGGGTTGAAGTATGTCTCTTTTAATGCAGGAAGTTTCAGGAATAAGGGTGGTGAACTTAGAGCATGGATCTGTACTTGGAGCTATGATGTTGTGGCCATAACTGAGACCTGGATATCACAGGGGCAGGAATGGTTGTTGGATGTTCCAGGGTTTTGATGTTTCAAAAGGAATAGGGATGGAGATAAATGAGGTGGAGGAACGGCATTGCTAATCATAGCTGCAGAAAGGGAGGTCATCAAGGTGGGTTTGTCCACAGAGTCCGTATGGGATGAAGTCAGAAACAGGAAAGGCGTAGTCACTTTATTGGGAGTTTTCTATAGACCCCCCCCCCCAATAGCAATAGAGACACTGAGGTGCAGATTGGGGGACAGAGTTTGGAAAAGTGCAGGAGTAACAGGGTTATTGTCATGGGTGACTTCAGCTTCCCTAATATTGATTGGAATCTCCTTAGTGCAAATAGTTTGGATGGAGCAGATTTTGTCAGGTGTGTCCAAGAGGGGTTTCTGACTCAATATGTAAATCGGCCAACTAGAGGGGAAGCGTGTCAGATCTCTCGGTGGGAGAGCATTTCGGTGATGATCACAACTCCCTGACCTTTACTGGTAGGGTGAAGGAACCTTGGTTGAGATGTGGAACATGCCGTCAAGGGGAAGAAGGAAGCTTACTTAAGGTTGAGGAAACACGGATCAGACAGGACTCTGGAAGGGTTACAAGTAGCCAGGCAAGAACTAAAGAATGGACTTACGAGAGCTAGAAGGGGGCATGAAAAAGCCTTGTTGGGTAGGATTAAAGAAAACCCCAAGCCTTCTACACAAGGAACAAGAGGATGGCCAGAGTGAGGGTAGGGCCAATCAGGGATAGTGGAGGGAACTTGTGCCTGGAGTTGGAGGAGGTAGGGAAGTTCCTTAAAGAATACTTTGCCACAGTATTCACTAGTGAGGGGGACCTTGTCATTTGCGATGACACTGTGAAACAGGCTGATACGCCCAAACAAGTTGATGTTAAGGAGGAGGATGTGCTGGAAATTTTGAAAAACAAGGATCGATAAGTCCCCTGGGCCAGATGGGATATGCCCAAGGTTACAACAGGAAGCGAGGGAAGATGTTGCTGCACCTTTGGCAATGATCTTTGCGTCCTCACTGTCCACAGTAGTACCAGATGATTGGAAGGTGGCAAATGTTATTCCCTTGTTCAAGAAAAGGAATAGGAATAACCCTGGGAATTACAGACCAGTCAGTCTCATGTCTGCAGTGGGCAAATTATTGGAGAGGATTCTGAGAGACAGGATTTATGATTATTTGGAAAAGCATATTTTGATTATAGATAGTCAGTATGGATTTGAGAGGGGCAGGTCATGCCTCACAAACCTTATTGAATTATTTGGGGATGTGACAAAACACATTGATGAAGGTAGAACAGTGAATATGGTGTACATGGATTTTAGCAAGACATTTGATAAGATTCCCCATGGTAGGATCATTCAGAAAGTGAGGAGGCATGGGATACAGGGAAATTTGGCTGTCTGAATACAGAATTGGCTGGCCCATAGAAGACAGAGGGTGGAAGTAGGGGAAAATATTCAGTCTGGAGCTCAGTGACCAGTGGTGTTCTTCAGGGATCTGTTCTGGGTCACCTGCTCTTTATCATTTTTATAAATGATTTAAATGAGAAAGTGGAAAGATAGATTAGTAAGTTTGCCAATGACACAAAGGTTACTGGAGTGGTAGATAGTGTGGAGGGCATTTGTAGGTTGCAACAGGACATTGACAAGATGCAGAGCTCGGCTGATAAGTGGTAGATGGAGTTCAACCTGGAAAAGTGTGAAGTGATTCATTTTGGAAGGCCAAATTTGAATGCAGAATACAGGGCTAAAGACAGGATTCTTGGCAATGTGGAGGAGGGATCTTGGGGTCCATGTGCATAGATCCCTCAAAGTCGCCACCAAGGTTAATAGGGTTGTGAAGAAGGCGTATGGTGTTGGCTTTCATTAGCAGGGGAATTGAGTTTAAGAGCCGCGAGGTTATGCTGCAGCTGTATAAAGCCCTGGTTAGAATACATTTGGAATATTGTGTTCAGTTGTGGTCGCCTCATTATAGGAAGAATGTGGAAGCTTTAGAGAGCGTGCAGAGGAGATTTATCAGGATGTTGCCTGGACTGGAGGGCAAGTCTTATGAAGAAAGGTTGAGGGAGCTAGGGCTTTTCTCATTGGTGCAAAGAAGGATGAGAGGTGACTTGATAGAGGTGTACAAGATGATGAGAGGCATAGAGAGAATGAATAGTCAGAGACTATTTTCCCCAGGATGAAAATGGCTATCATGAAGGTGCATAATTTTAAGGTGATTGGAGGAAGGTTTAGGGGAGATGTCAAAGGCAGGTTCTTTACAGAGGGTGGTGGGTTCATGGAATGCACTGCCAGCAGTGGTAGTAGAGTCAGATACATTAGGGACATTTAAGTGACTCTTGGATATGTATATGGATGACAGTACAATGAAGGGGATGTAGGTTAGTTTGATCTTAGAGTAGGATAAAAGGTCAGTACAATTATCGAGAGCCAAAGGGCCTGTACTGTTCTATTTTCTAAACAGTAACTGAAAACCTGAACAATAGCAGTGAGACACCTCATAAGATGCATAAGTACAAGTTGTACTAGCTGTGCTAAGCAACAATCTGCATTTAAATAGTTCCTTTAATTCAGCAAAATATCCCAACACAACTTAGAAGCATTAACGTACAAAGTCACATCCGGAAATGTGAGGTCAAGTAGCCAGAGATTTGGTCTCAGAACTATTTTAAAGGAGAGTTTTGAATGAGGTATGAGGAATAAAAGGTGGTCAGGTTTTGTGCAAGTAAATCTGGAGCTAAGGGCCTAGATAGCTACAGTCACCAATAGTGAAACAATAAAAATCCTCTAGAGCCAAAGGAGGCAGTGATGTAGTAGTAATGTCTAGTTATCCAGAACCCCAGGCTAATGTTATGGGATCCCACTACGGTAGATGGTGAAATCTGAATTCAACAAAATTCATTTTAAAATTAGCCTAATGGTGACTGTGATTGTTTTTTTTTTAAAAGTATCCATCTGGTTCACCAACTGCCATCCTTACCTGATATATTCTGCAGCAATGTTGCTGATTCTTAAATTCCTTCTAGGCAATTAGGAATGGACAATAAAGCAACACCTACATCTCATGGGTGAATAATAAGAAAAGTACAATTGGAAAAGCACCTTTGCACAGTATTTTGTGTCTGAATTAATCTTTCTGCAATTGTTCTATTTGATGACAGACAATTTGATTTGAGAGATGTTATTCTTTCCATTAAATACCAAATGCACATATCACATATTCACACATACGTCATAGGGAAAGAGAGAGCCATATAAACACAGAGACATACACTTTGTAGGTATTCTGATTTGAAACAATGCCAAGTAAAAAAATTGGCTGAGAAATCCTTCTAAGTTCCACCAGAGGTCAGCAAATCTTTGCTATTAAAAGAGCACAATAGTTCCACACCGCACTGGCACAGTCTCCTCCAATGTGTCAGACAACGAGTCTTTACTTCGGACTACAGATATAGAGGTTCAGGGGAAGAGCAGGGGTTTGACATGACAGATGCATTCAGGACACTTATTTAAACAAGACATCAGGACAGTGACACAGTTAGAGAGAATAAAGCCTCCAGCTAATAGGAGACTATATCGAGGGAAACCAACTTTGCTGATTTACTTTGTTAGTCAACACAGCTAGCTTGAAATCCATTTAATTCAGAGAAGTAAGGTCTGGCAATACATTTTCTTGAAAAATGGTGCCTATTTTTTAATCATGACTTTAATCTGCTACACATTCATATCATTGAATTACATTATGTCCTGGAGACAAGGGCCTATGTTTTAAAGCACTGGCTACATGACACCCTGCCCGACCCAAGATAAACAGTACTGCTCACTGTGGAAATGAGCCATACCACAATAGTGCCCCATTCATGGAGATGGAGGACTACAACCTGGTATTGTGTCATTTTTTTTAAACTTTGCCCACTATCCAGGATGAAAATGTGTTGCTGGAAAAGCGAAGCAGGTCAGGCAGCATCCAAGGAACAGGAGAATCGACGTTTCGGGCATAAGCCCTTCTTCAGGAAAGCTTATGCCCGAAACGTCGATTCTCCTGTTCCTTGGATGCTGCCTGACCTGCTGTGCTTTTCCAGCAACACATTTTCAGCTCTGATCTCCAGCATCTGCAGTCCTCACTTTCTCCACTATCCAGGATAGCAATCAGATAAACTTTGGATTTAAAGAACTAAGTCTTAAGGAACATCTTACAAGACGGTGAAAGAATCAGAGAGATTTAATTTGGGAACTTCACAACTTAGAGCCCAGGCAGCTGACGCCACAGTCACCTATGGTGGAGTGATAACAATCGGGAATATACAAAAGGACACAGTCGGAGCAACACAGAGAGCCCAAAGGCTGCAGGAAGCCCAAAAGCCGGGAGAGATGAGGCTACAGAGACATGAGCTAGAGAATGCATAACTGCACCTAAAGAAGGCTCATGGTGAGAGTTTACATATGGGCAGGTTATGTAGGGTTACGATAGGAGGCCAATTCAGGAGATCACTATAATGGCCAAAGACCTGAAAAAGCCTGGATGCCTCATCATTCTCATTGGTAATGGTATTGGGAGATTGTGTGGCAAATGAGTCAGAGCTCCCACCTCAATAAATCTCCAGTGCTTGCTGCAGTGAGGTGCAATCATTAGAAATAAAAATCTGTCTTTTTTGCCCCTGGAAACCAAAACCCCTTTTGCCACAGAATCAAAATTTCCGAAATAATAACATACTGTAAACTTTCACCACATAAATACACTACCAATAGAGCAATCATCAGCTATTGGTTCTGCAAATGTCACAGAACCCACACTGAGCAAAGTGATTTGAACAAGAATTGGTGTTGCAGCTGAACCTGATGCCAATCCTGATGATCACAGGAAGTCTGAAAATCTAAGTCATTATTCAGGTCAGGTTCTCAGTGCACTGTGTATGTGATTTTTCCAAATCGTCATTTTTTGTTTTTCTTTTGTATAATAAACCCATCTGCCTTTACCAAAAGTAAACTGACAGCCTCTTTTGGATATGTTCAGTGGCTGACCACCACACTAACAAATTGTAAAAATAAAACCGATGGGTTCTGAGTTGTCAAGCACAACCATCAGCTGAGATTATAACACTCATCTCAGGTTGTGTTCCAGTCCAATCCCAGAGACGTGAACACAAGATTCAATTCTGAAATGTGAATGCCTTGGTCAGATAGCAATGTACAGTTGGAGGCACTGTCTTTTGACTAAAATATTAATCCAAGGTCCGACCTGCTCTCCAGGGTATATAAAACAGGCAGAAGAGTTCTCCTCAGTGTCTTGGCCAATATCTACCCTCATCAACGACACAACCAACATCAGCGGCACAAATTACCATGTCAATTGTAGACTGCTGTTTGTGGCAATTTGCTGTGTACAAATTAGCTGTCACTCTTCTAGCATGACACAATTATGAAACTTCAGAAGAGTACTCCTTAGAATAGTGCTTTGTGACATCCTGAGGTTGTGAAAGGCGCTATATAAATTCCCTTTTTTAAAAAAAGTGTTTGAACAATTGTAATGTAGGACATTGTGTTTTGCTTTTGGAGGTATGTTAATGCTGGTGAATGATAACCAGTCAGTTAGAAACCTGTGTTAGCACAAAGAGGTCAAAGGTCAGATACGTAATTCCTTGAGCATCTCAGCACCAAATTAAGAAGCACAGCCTCATATTTTACGCAAGTAATTTCTTTCCCTTTCTTGTACAAGTCATCTTCTGGGCATCAAGTGCAATTGCAAAATGATGTAGCAATCAAGTTAGCTTTTACACTGAGCAGAGAAGATTCAAACTGATTTCACATTTAAAAATTGAAAAGTTACTCGAAGAGGCAGCTCTTCTTTTTAATCTTTGACAAGAAATATTCATCAACTTTAACTCTGATTAGTCAGCAACTGTACACACGTATGGAAAGCACAATAAATCATCCCAGCCAACAAAATAAGGCAGGACAGGCAAAGCAAGTTCAGTCACCTAGAGTATCTATGGCACTGACATGCAATTAAAGGAGCACCACTGGCTCACAGTGTCAGGTCTCAGCCCTCCCGATCCCTGTGTTCTCCTCCTGCTCCCATGGCCCCCAACCGACTTTCCAAGATCTTCCACTTTTTCTTCACTTTCCACTCTCATCACTCTGCCACTGGCATCCCCACACCTTCAATCCTGACTTTTGGATTCCCACTCTAAACCAATTCATTCAAGTTTGATCACCCATCTTTCACTTGGTGTTGATTTTTAATGTAATTATGCTCCTGTGAAGGCATTGCTTAAATGCAAGTTGGCAAGGAGCAAAAGCTGATCGTTACTTAGAAATTCTTTACTAGCCGTGCAAGCTGACCAACTTGGAAATGGTTTAAGAAGCCTGGTTAGGCCATACCATGATAGCCACTCTAATATGGATATTGTAAATCAGCTGAGGGGTCTTAATGAACACCATAAAATTGTACACCTCCATCTCATAAAATTGTACAGCCTAAAAGAGGCCATTCATACCTATGCTGGTAAAGGCTGGGGCTGTTTTCCCTGGAGCGTTGGGAGGCTGAAGGGTGACCTTATAGAGGTTTATAAAATTATGGGGGGCATGGATACGATAAATAGACAAAAGTCTTTTCCCTGGGGTGGGGGAATCCAGAACTAGAGGGCATAGGTTTAGGGTGAGAGGGGAAAGATATAAAAGAGACCTACAGAGCAACTTTTTCACACAGAGGGTGGTGCGTGTATGGAATGAGCTACCAGAGGGAGTGGCGGAGGCTGGTCCAATTGCAACATTTAAAAGGCATTTGGATGGGTATATGAATAGGAAGGGTTTGGAGGGATATGGGCCGGATGCTGGCAGGTGGGACTAGATTGGGTTGGGATATCTGGTCGGCATGGACGGTTTGGACTGAAGGGTCTGTTTCCATGTTGAACATCTCTATGACTCTATAAGTTATCCAATTAATCCTTTTGCCCTGTTCTTCCCTCGCTAACCAGCCCAGCCAATTTTATTTTATTATTATGTATTGATTCAGTTTTGTTTTGAAGGTTATTAATGATTCTGCTTTTGCCATCTTTTCAAGCAGTGTGTTCCACATCCTAACATTTGCCTCTTCTGCTTTTATTGCCAACTTTCTAAAAGGCAAGTCCTCAACTTATCAAACAACTATCAGGAGAACTAGCTCTTCCCCAGCTTCACTATGGAGACACTGTCTTTAACTCTCCACTTAACCTTCTCTGCTTTAAGGCACAGAATAAGGTTCTCCACTCTCAGCATTTAACTGAATTTACCTCATTTCTCAAGCAACTCCCAAACCAGTAAATCTCATCTGCACCCTCTCTAATACTTTGACATCCAGCTTTAAGCTTGCCGCCAAGAATAGAATATAAGTCTCCGGGCCAACATGTAAAGATAGTTTAGTGGAAACCTCCATCCACCCTGTTTTGAACTGATCCAAACCCTTCCCAGGTCATCCTCCATCATATCCCAAACACATACGCACATCAATATGAAAGATAAGGTTGTATAATTTATTCAAAAATTAGTACATTGGATCTGTGGCTCACAGTTCAGACACCCGATGTAAAATCTCACCCGTGCAAACTGCTTCAGCAGCAAGCAATAGCAACCCATGGAAGATGGAACAAGAATCTCTCTTTACAATTCATGTCAAGCTAGGCCATTCCAAGATGTCCTAATCTTCCTCTGTGAAGATACAGCCACGATGTTCACCTGGACTCTCCAGAAATTCGCTCTTCAGGTTAACACAGTAACGTGGGCCCAGGCATCCAATCTCATGGTACAGTTAAAATACACCCAGCACTGAGTTGTGAATGAGCTCCTGATCATCAAGGTAAAACCTGCTCTGGTAGAAGGGCGTTTGGGATGGCAGTGGTGTCATCCTGTGTGACCTGCTTTGTCCAGGGCTCCGTCATTGGGGCCTAGGCTGACTGCGAATTAAAACTCGCCTTTATAAACATACAAAAAGTTCGCAGATGATAAAATAACTTTTGTCCATTTGCTGTTTCAGATCTCAGGACACGTGGATTCACCTCAGTTCTTCTGGGGATTCATTTGCCGAATGGAAAGGTACCCTCTGGACTGAAACTCCCCCCCCCACCCCCTCCCTAAGTGGCTACGTCACCCCACTTCCCTGGTGTCAGCTTCTCGCCTGTTACTTTGCCTCCAACCCAACCTCTGGAGGTAGAAGGTCCCCAAGGACTTTTTGCATCCACCTGCACCTGATCGGAGGCAGCTCCTCGTACAAATCAAAGCCAAAGGGTGACTCCACATTGGGCAACTTAAAGTGAAGCAGGTGTCTTCTCAGTGCCTAGATAGAGTAGAGAAAAAAATTTGAGCTTAATTCTTTAATAGCTTCAGTATCTCAAAAGGGCTTTACAGTTAATGTTGAAGTGTTATTGCTGTTTCAATAGGGAAATTTAAGAGCCAAAACAACAAATTATAATGGCTACGTAATTCTGATTTTGTTTTAGAGTCATAGAGATGTACAGCATGGAAACAGACCCTTCGGTCCAACCCATCCATGCCGACCAGATATCCCAACCCAATCTAGTCCCACCTGCCAGCACCCTGCCCATATCCCTCCAAACCATTCCTATTCATATACCCATCCAAATGCCTCTTAAATGTTGCAATTGTATCAGCCTCCACCACTTCCTCTAGCAGCTCATTCCATACACGTACCACCCTCTG
>NC_057719.1:81931173-81935377 GCF_004010195.1 Chiloscyllium plagiosum
TCAAAGTTTGGGAGAAGATTTGTAGCTCGGGTGCTCGTTGTTGTAGTTCTGTTGACCGAGCTGGGAATTTGTGTTGCAGACGTTTCGTCCCCTGTCTAGGTGACATCCTCAGTGCTTGGGAGCCTCCTGTGAAGCGCTTCTGTAATGTTTCCTCCAGCATTTATAGTGATTTGTATCTGCTGCTTCCGGTTGTCAGTTCCAGCTGTCCGATGCAGTGGCCAGTATATTGGGTCCAGGTTGATGTGCTTGTTGATTGAATCAGTGGATGAATGCCATGCCTATAGCAAAACCAATGTAGTGCACAAAATCCCATGCAAGGATTGCACAAAACACTACATAGGACAAACAGGAAGACAGCTAACGATCTGCATCCATGAACATCAACTAGCCACGAAACGACATGACCAGCTATCCTTAGTAGCCACACACTCAGATGACAAGCAACATGAGTTCGACTGGGACAACACTACTATTATAGGACAAGCCAAACAGAGAACAACCAGGGAATTCCTAGAGGCATGGCACTCATTTACACATGATCTACTCCCTTTATTCTCTAATAAACCTCAGATAGACCTCCCCTCAGCCTTGTTTCTCTGAAGTGTACAGTCCCAGTTAGCCCTGTCATGATAACTACAATGCTTCATACTGGGAATGGGTCCAGTGGCTTTCACCGGCACCCATTCCAGACCCTCAACATTACCAATCCCAAGAAGAGACTATTACAGGAAACAGCATTCTAAGTGAGACATGACCTAAGTCTTGTACGAGGACAGAAGAGGACGGGCATATGTTTGTATAAGGACAAGGACATGCTTGTTGGGGGTGGGTGGGGAGCATAATCTGCACTTAATAGCCCTCAGAGTGCTACAGCAAAGTAATACAGATTTTGGTAAAATGAAATGAAAACAGAAAAAAACCCACCTCATCTGTTAATAGGTAAGATTTCCGAAGCATGCTCTTCCTGGCAGCATCAAACGCCTGCAAAACAAGAAAATATAGTACAACAAAATGTGGAAAAGGTGATGCTCACTATCAACATTGAAATATTGCTTTGTGCTAACTGCTTTAATTTACTATAACTAAACACTCAAGCACTTCAATGGCATATTACAAATAAATTGCTTGTCTTTTGGACTTTTAACTGCATGATGACCGGACAAACAAACAGATCACTCTAAATCAGCGACTACAATGAAGCTCAAATGATGTGGATAAAGTCCATCAGTTTGCAAATTAGCTATGGTATAAATTATGTTAATTTCAGAGCAAAATCCTTATACTCTCAACACACTTTCTCTATACTTTGCATATGCAACAGAGTACACTTTAGAAAGCTAATCGCTTTTGACCGAGTTAAAACTTCTTTGTCAAGTGTTTCTGTGCCATGCTGATTTAACCCAAAAGATTGACTGATGGGTTGTGACTGGTGTTTCAAATAGATTGCTTTATCTGGAAAATGCAGGAACCCTGACCTAAACATTACATATCTTGCTAAAGCACTGTGCATGTTTCAGTTTCAGCCATATGAGTATCAAATTTAATCTTGCATTAGAGATGATGCAAGACATCTAATCCCTGTGGATTGCTGAATCTCACCCTGATAGTACGCCAGCACTTCTGGTTTGCAAAGATTACATTTCGTTCTCAATCCTTTCAAGGCCAAAGTATTGTTCCATTGAACAGACCAGCAGTTTAACAAAATTTCCCATTAGCTAATAACTTTGAGCTCAATGTGACTGATTACATAAAATGTACAGGACAAAAATAGGCCATCCAACTTGTCTTCTATATTCAATCATGAATGGAGAGCAGAAATCAACAACTAAGTGGAGGAGAAGGCTCCACAAACAACTCCATCCTCAGTCAATATGATGCTCCGCAAATCAGTGTGAAACACATGCCTCAAGCATTCATGACTGTCTTTAGCTGGACATACTGAGTGATCTACCTCAGCCTTCTCCTGCGATCTATAAGAGCATAGGCACCAATCCTCAGCCAGTTTGATTCACCATACATGATATCAAGAAATTAAGGCACCTGAAAGATTATGAGCTCTGACAACATTCTCATTCCAGTGTGGAGAACGGTGTTCCAAAAGTAACCATGCCCCTCACCCAAGCTGTTCCAAGCTTAGCCAAGATGTACATTTGCATCTGCATGTGTGGAATAAGCTGCCAGAGGAAGTGGAGGCGGCTAGTACAATTACAACATTTAAAAGGCATAGGATGGGTACACGAATAGAGAGGGTCAAATGCTGGCAAATGGGACTAGATTAATTCAGGATATCTGGTTGACAAGTTGGAATGAAGGATCTGTTTCTGTGTTGCACATCTCTACGAATCTATAATCAACAAGGTGAAAAATTGCTCTGTCCATGGAAAGCAAGACAAATCCAATCTAGGCAACTGATACCCCCATACTCTCAATCCTCAGAGTCACAGAAGTCATCAATGCTACAAAACAGCATATACTCAACAATAACCAGCTTTCTGATGCTCAGTTTGTGTTCTGCCAGGATGCTCAGTTGCAGATCTCATTGCAGCCTTACTCCAAGCATGAACAAATCAGCCAAGTTCTAGATGAGGGGAGGGCAACTGCCCCCAACATCAGAACAGCATTTCATTGACTGTGTTGTCAAGGAGCCCTGGCAACCAAGTCAATGGGAATCACGGGGACAACTCTCTGCTTAGAGTCAGACCAGGCACAAACGAGGATGGCTGCGGTTGTTGGACCTCAATCACTTCAGACACAGGACGTCACTACATTTCCTCAGGGTAGTGTTCCAGGCCCAACCATCTTCAAGTGCTTCATCAATGGCCTACCTTCAATCATATGGTTTTTGCTGATAATTGCAGTTTGCAACACCGTTTCCGTCCACAGATATTGAAGCACAACAGCAACAAGACCTATCACATTGAACTGATAACTGGCAAGTAATATCTGCACCATAGAAATGCCAAGCAATAACCTTCTCTCGACATTTAATAGAAGCACAAATTGAATCCCTTAGTATCAACATCCTTAGGGTTAGCATTGACCAGAAACTCAACTGCACTAGTCATTAGATCACAACAGCAGGTGAGAGACTGAGAATCCTTCAGTGAGTATTACCTCCAGTTCCCTCAAAGACTCTTCATGATCAAAAGGCACAAGTCACGAGTGCGATGGAATACTCTCCACCAATCCAGATGCAACTCCAACAACACTCTACCCCAGTTCTAACCCATCCAGCTTGAATGGCACCCTTCTCACCACTGTACACATTCATTCTATCTGTCTGTCACTGGCACACAGTGGCAGTAGTGAGTAGCCCATACAAAGTGCAGCAATGTCAACTAAGGCATTTCAATAGCACCTTCCAAACTTGCAGACTCTACCAAGACAGACAAGAGCAGCAGAACATGGGAACACCTCCAAGTGCAAGCTCCCCTCCCAACTTGGAACTATATCCCCATTTCTTCAGTGTTTCTGGGTTAAAATCCAGTAACTCCCTCCCTAACAGCACTTTGGGTGTAACTACACCATGGTTCAATATGGGCAATGAACAACGCCTTGCCAACAACATCCCAAGCACAAATTTAAAAGAAATTGGGCCAGTCCAACCAACATTTTCAGCTAATCCTTCCTCTTTCATGTGTTTATCGAGTGTCTCCTTCATGGTATCTATGCAGTAAAACTTGCAATACTGAGTTTCAAATTCCAACGTACTTGTCAGAAGTAAATTTCTCCTGAAGTTTGTATTGAATTTATTGGAGACTTTTACAGCTCTTGGCTTTGAAAGGTTCCACAAACAGGAACATATTCTCTATGCTGTCCCTACAAAACCCTCTTTAGTCTGAAAGACCTCTATCGGTTATATATTATGACAGTTAGGGCTGGGTAATGGAAAGCTGCCATTTCAGCCATCAAGTCAGCTCCAACGTATGAAATGTGGCACTTTATGCACTTATAACCACAACAACTACGGGATAACATCCTAAAAGTCTATTTCAATTTTTTTAGTTAAGGTACAAGGCCCATTGTAGCTCACATATAGCAGAAAACAAAATCTTGTATTTCAGTTCACACACACACACACCTCTGGTCCACTCTAGAGACTTAAGCACAAATTCTGGACTTCAGTTATGAAGGAGTACTGCACTGTCAGTGATGCCGTCTTGTAAATGAGATGTTATACCAAGATTCTGTTTGTTCTCCCTCT
>NC_057719.1:81935877-81956060 GCF_004010195.1 Chiloscyllium plagiosum
TGCCCATATCCCTCCAAACCCTTCCTATTCATACACCCATCCAAATGCCTCTTAAATGTTACAATTGTACCAGCCTCCACCACTTCCTCTGGCAGCTCATTCCATACACGTACTACCCTTTGCATGAAAACGTTGCCCCTTAGGTCTCTTTTATATCTTTCCCCTCTCACCCTAAACCTATGCCCTCTAGTTCTGGACTCCCCAACTCCAGGGAAAAGACTTTGTCTATTTATCCTATCCATGTTCCTCATAATTTTGTAAACCTCTATAAGGTCACCCTTCAGCCTCTGACACTCCAGGGAAAACAGCCTCAGCTTGTTCAGCCTCTCCGTATAGCTCAAATCCTCCACAAATTATTCCAGCAGTGCGCTCGGTATGCGATCAAACTGGGTTCGCAGCCAATGACACCAATCATCTCAGATATATTAATGGTGGTAAGTGTGGAAGACGAAGACATTGGAACAGGGAAGTCTAAAATAAATGAGACAGGAGTTATAATTTTTACCTTCTATCCAAGTGCCTGAGGTCCAGGCTAGGTCAATCTGACAGGCACTTAAAGTACAATAGCTAGCTGTCAACCATCATCAAGATCAAAACAATCAAGAACATTATCTTCAAAGTGGGTTAATTGCTAAGATGTGAGAATCACAACGGTCAATCTGCGAACATCAAGAATCGTGCCAACAGTTATGCAATAATGATCAACCAATGGGTTTCTGAGGTGATGAATGAGAGTTCAATATTGGCAAGAACACCAGGGGAGAATTTGCCCCACGCTTTATCAAAATTGTGCCAATGGGATCTTCGACACTCACCTGAGGGGACCAACGTATATAATGTCCTATCCAAAAGTTCTCTTCTTTACGAAGGATAAAACAATAACCCAGTGAGCTATCATCACTAAGGCTAAAATCAATATACCGTGGGATGTTGCAAATCTGAGACAAAAACAGAAAGCACTGGAGAAACTCAGCAGTTTCTTTGGAGGGAGAGAAATGCAGTTAATATTTCAGGTCGCAAAAGACTTCTTCTGAACTCTAGCCTGAAACTTAAACTCATTTCTCTGACTTTAGGTACTGCCAGTCTTGCTGAGGTTTTCCAGCTCCTCTTCATTTTCATATCACTTAGACTGGACTTAAATCAGCTTGCGTTTGTAAGTAAAAGGGAGGGGGGAAGAAAAGTACAAACACTTTGCAGAATAAAATTTAATAGAATTGCCAAATTAAATGTTAAATTTAACTTCCCTGTGGTATCTTAAGCGGAAGTGGGTGACATGGTGGCACAGTGGTTAGCACTGCTGCCTCACAGCCCCAGAGACCTGGGTTCAATTCCCACTTCAGGCAACTGTCTGTGTGGAATTTGCACATTCTCCCAGTGTCTGCGTGGGTTTCCTCCAGGTGCTCCAGTTTCCTCTCAGTCCAAAGATGTGTAGGTTAGGCGAATTGGCTGTGCTGAATTGCCCATAGTGTCAGGTGAAGGGGTAAATGTAGGGGTTGCTCTTCGTCTGTGTGGGTTGCTCTTCGGAGGGTCGGTGTTGACTTGTTGGGCCGAAGGGCCTGTTTCCACACTAAGTAATCTAATCTAAATAAGTTACTAAATGATGTGCCCAGGTGTGAGGAATGAATATAGGTCTTGGGCGCAGGAGGCCATTCAGCTCACAAAGGCCACGCTGGCTCTCCAGAGCAATCCAGTCAGTCCCATTCCCCCCACACCACTGACAAATTCATTTCTCTCAAGCGTCCATCTAATTTCCTTTTGAAATTATCAACCATCTCCATTCCGCCACTCTCACAGGCAGCAAGTTCCATTTATTGTGTCAAAAACATCTTCCTCACATACTGCCTGTATGTGTTGCCCAAACACTTTCAATCTGCTCTCCCTAGCTCTTGTACCCTAATGGGGAAAAGCTTCCATTGCTCTACCTTTTTTTCCAACATGTCATAATATTCTACACCTCTACCAAATTGCCCTGGTTCAACATGAGCAACCCAACGTCCCCAACCAAACCTTGTAGCTAAAGTACTCCATCGCTGAAATAATAAGTCTCCTCTGCATTGTCTCATGGACTTCCTATCCTTCCTGACCGGAACTAAATGTTACACTCTAATGGGGTCTAATCAGACCGTCATACAGGTTCACCATAACTTCCTTGCTTTTGTACCCAATACCCTTACTATGAAGTCCAAAATGCCATGTGCTTTAACAACTATTCTGAAATGCTCTACCAGTTCCAAAGATCTGTGCACATGAACCCACCCCCTTAACCCCTCCAGGTCTCCCCTATTCCTGCACAATCTTTCAAACTGTGTCATCAATCAAACATGTTCTTCTCTCTATACCTTAACTGTGAAAATGCATCACCTCCCAACATTCCCACTGACCATTGAGAATTTGTAGTCAGACAATGTCTTACCTCATCCACAGCCTCCTGAGAGAAGATGAAGCTGTTGACGTGAGCCACAGCCACTGCGTAGAGCACGGGGCACCAGCTTAGACGGAGAGTCCCTGTCACCAAGGTCTTGAAGTACTGCCGCAACAGGTCCAGGCAAGTCTCAGCAGGATGGATGTAATTTTCCAATGGGATTGGCAGCTATTTTGATACACAAGAGGTTGTGCAGGTTGAAAACTGTCAGTAGAGTGTTTTCTGTGGGAGCGATCTCAGAAGTTTCACAAACGACCCCTTTGCTCAACTTCAGCAGGACCTTACTTTACCTACCCGACCCTAATGTTCAAATCTCATGGTGGCTGGTGCTCCAGGTTTCTGACATTCACCAGCTGCATAACCCTTCCCTGAGAATCCAGATTTCGCTTGCTCCACAACTAAAATCTACCCTTCAGCTCTCTCGGCTCTGAAAATCCCTATTTTAAGCTTTCAGTCTTCAGAGTTCATTGTTCCTTTGAGATGTTTCTTAAAACTTCCCTCTTGGGCCAAGTTTTTGCTCAATTTTTCTAATCTCCCCTAGTGTGGCCCTTTGTCATTTTTTTTGTCTGTTCATGTTCCTGTGGAATTAGCTGGAGCTAATTTATTATTTGTATTCAAGGTGTTCTACAAAGCAAGTTTTTCTTTTGTTTCCTGTAGAATGACGCAGCAAAGGAGACTTGTTTTTAATTAATTCACTATTGCTTATCCCCAGTGGACCAGAATGGGATGGTGAACTACCTCGTTGAACTGTTGCAGTCCATGTGGTGTAGGTACACCCACATTGCCATTATGTAACAAGTTCCAGGATTTCGCGCAAAACAGCATCTGAACTTTCCCTTTGTAAGTTTTGTGGATGGGATGGGGACTATCAAACCAGGTACCCAGTATTGACACCAATCTTCCAGGATAAACTATGTGTGTGTCAGACAATGCACCTCTTGGCTCATTATTACCTTATTTATATATTTTCTGACTCGGGCGATGAAGGTAATGCTTAACATTTCTTAACTTTGTTTCTTTTATGACTTTGTACCTAAGTTTTTTTGTATCTGGTGCCTTTGTATTTAAGATGGTGTGCTGTGTGGTGACATTAAACACTCTTCATTGCACTCCTGACCTCCTGTACTTGTGACCATAATACCTAAATCTAAATTATTCCAACTTTAACCCCAATCTTAAAGGAATAATGACAGTTAATTACAGAGGAAGGGTCCAGCACACATCTCTTCCCACCCCACACCGACAGCACCAAGGGCTCCCAGGCCAATCTCTTAGACATAGATAAGCTTTTGCTGGTTAGACGATACAATCATTGGTTTATCAAGCCCATTCTGCCCAGTGGAGGGACCCAGTGCTGGCCGACTTGGCAACCAAATCCCAGTCTACTCTGCAAAAAAATGTTGGGGACAGCCATCTATTCAATATGTTAAAAACAGGTTCACATACCTGCTTCAGCTGCACTCCCAGTGTCCGTAATACGCTAACATGCTCCCCAAAGACAGCCTGGCGAAGTTGGGTACTGAACCTCCTCTGTAAGGGCAGCAGGAGAAAGCAGCCAAAGAGCTGATCGCCAAATGAGACGCTCTCAAACTGCTCGAGGAGTCGAATATACAGATCCTGAAAGGAGGTCAGTCCTGGCAGTGGGGCACTCAGGTCCAGGGAGTCCATTTTCTTGCTCTGACAGTAGATCAGCAGGAGGGCTGTCAGGTTGTCGTGAATGCCCGGTTCCAGAAACAGGTTATTGCCTGTGAGGAACACACATGTGAGTCTTGCCAGTTTGGCAGCCAGCGGGAGACCCTGCAAGAGCTCACTTCGCCAGGTCTCCAGCAAGAGCGCCCACTGGAGGCAGCTGGTCACCATTTCCACTAAGTTGGCAGCAAGCGACTCTACCATCTTGCCCTTCATTTCCTCTCGGTTCACCTGGTCATAAAGGTTGATCAGGGGCAGGAAGGCCCAATCAGCTGGCAGAAGAGAGCCTGTCATGTCGGGGAGCAGGACAGATTGAACCAAGTGATTCTGCCCAGTGTAGGAAGCCTTGGACCGCAAGACAGCAGTCTGGACGTGAGCAAAGTGAGCCAGGTAGTGGGTACGGATGGTGGGAAGCTGTTTGAAGGCTGCTCCCAGCAGAGTTCCACGAGTTGGGTTGGAATGAACTTGTTCCGCAGTGCCCCCATCAGTTTGAAGCTGGAGAATGTAGGAGAGATCTTCTGCTTCAGGGCCACCAGATTTACCTTCTCTGTCAATACATCATTCATACCACACAGTAAGTAATGCTTTCCCAAACCACAATGTTAACACTGCATGTCCCACACTCCAAAACAAGCACATGCACCCCCTCCACACACTATACACACTTCACATATGCCCCAGATCATGAACACTGCATATATGTCCCATACCATACCCAACTACGTGTGGCCCACACCATAAGCATTGCATATTTGCCCCATACTATGCCCACAAACACATGAGGGCCACACCATAAACACTGCGAATGCAGCAAAATATAAAACACAACGACTGATAAAATTTGGGGATAATTGAGACAAGGGATGTTTACATTGGGGAACATCTCTGCCTGGTACTCTGGTCAAATAGCGACAGAGTAAAGCTTCTATCGCCTACCCTTTCCAGCACACTGAAGGTCTGGCATATCTCAGGATAGACTACTAGTCAGTTGCCCTATGCAGGGCCTCATCAAACACTGACAGAATGAGCCAAATGCAAAGCAGAACTTGATGCATTGCGCTTGATCCACCTCTACACAATATGTCTAGTATTTTCCCATCTTACACTAGTTGCTCCTGTGGTTACTCAATGGCATTTCCAATTTAGTGTTAAATTGGGCGTTGCCTGAGGTTCTGGTTTCACGACCTATTCCAAAGGTGAGCACACGAACCTGCAGTGATCCTGCAGAACAGGACTGAGAGGTGAGTCAGAGGTGACACCTTTCAAATCAGCCTTTTAAACGGAGGATGAATCTGATCTTTTTCACTTGGAAATAAAAGATCATATGGCACTATTTAAAAAAAAGTTGCTGAGCTCACCTCAGTATGCCCAACTGACATCAGTACGCCCAACTGACATCAGTACAAGTATATTATCTGGTCATTATCTCATGGATGTTTATAGGAGTTTGCTGTGTACAAATTGACTGCCATATTTTCTAGGAGGAGAAAGTGAGGTCTGCAGACGCTGGAGATTAGAGCTGAAAATGTGTTGCTGGAAAAGCGCAGCAGGTCAGGCAGCATCCAGGGAACAGGAGAATCGACGTTTCAGGGCTTCCTGAAGAAGGGCTTATGCCCGAAACGTCAATTCTCCTGTTCCTGGATGCTGCCTGACCTGCTGCGCTTTTCCAGCAACACATTTTCAGCTGCCATATTTACTACACTGCACACGGCTACGTTTCAAAATATTTGGCTACAAAGTGCTTTGCGATGATTGATAGTTCCAGAACGCCCAACAGAAATTCAACAATTCCTTCCTTTACATTATGGCTAGTTCTGTAGAGTGGACTCAACACCCCTCACTCCTTTCAGCTTGTGACCAGGGAGGGAAAGCCTTCATCAGACAACTCAGACATAAAACCAGTGACACAAGAGAAAAAAGCTTCTATTTGACTTACTAAAAACAATGAGCACATTTTCCCATCAAGATACTTACGGAATCATATCTTGATTAAAGGCCAACCTCGACAGGAGTTCATGGGCCAAATGCTCACTCCCTGGTAGCAGCCGACTTAGCAAAGTGACAGCAACATAGTGATAAAGTGGAGCTTGCCGTGTAACGTGAGGACTGATAGTGATCTGGAAGGTGCAAAAGAGGCTTGAAAAATGTAACATAATAATTGGAAAAGGAGAAGGCTGGAGTTTTGAAATCAGGACATGGACGAGGAGGGTACACAACTGATTTGAGGCTTATAGGCTGGGATCTGGAGTGATGGGGGAGCAAGTCTAGGTGTAAGGAGTTGAGGAGTGACGTTGGCTAGCATTGAGGAGTAAAGGAAGGTTTACCTGACTTGGGAGAACTTACCTGTTGGACCTCATACTTAACACACAATCTTTTGATACTGTTGGAAAGGAGTGTTCACAGGTGACTCCACATGTATTATGATCATTTATGTGAGCGTGACAACTTCACACCACATCCAGTTAAATATGCAAAGCATCTGGCAGTCTAATCACCAAGATTGCTCCTGCAAATGTGGTTGTGGCTGAAGGGAGAATTTTGAGCTATTAAGACCTGATAGTTATAGGTCTGTCACAAGTAATTCAACACAATGGATTGGCCACGGCATTAACATCTATTAACTCTATTCATGATCTCATTGAGTCATACAGCACAGAAACAGACACTTCAGTTCAACTCACTCATGTCAACCAAGTTTCCCAAACTAAACTAGTCCTATTTACCTGCAATTGGCCCATATCTCTCTAAATCTTACCTATTCAGATGAAAAACATTTACTTATATATTACCTCAAAACATGACACAGTTATTGCTGTCATATTGATAAATATGGCCACCAATCTGCACTCAACTGGATGCCAAAACAGCAGATATTAATGACTAGTTTTCTTTGGGAGAATTTGAGGGATAAATATTGGACTGGACTGCATGGGAGCTCCTTATTTTTATTCAAAATAATCCCATGGCATCTTTTACATCTCCTCAAGGGGATGTCTCTTTGGTACAGTATTTTATTCTGTACTGCATTACATTGCCAGCCTGGATAATGGGCTCAGATCTCCAGAGGGAGGGGTGGAGAGTGGGGAGGTGGGCGTGAGGAGGAGTGGGGCATGGGAGAGAGGATTGGGCTTGAATCCACAGCCTCCAGCTGAAGTACATTAATACAAGTGGGTTAAACAAGCCTAAGTGTCTGAAGTGATGAGTGGAGCGACTTACTGCCTTGGAAGCCAGTTGAAGTACAAAGTGCTGAAAATGAAACTCGTGACGCAGCAGCCAGGCAGACCGGTGGTGTATCGGTGGGCTTTCTCTGCAACTGTGGACCAGGTAATCTCGCAGACCTTTGCTGTACAGAACAGACGAGCACTGCAAACAAATCGTGTGAAGAAACAGATTAATAGCAAGGGGTGTGGGGAGTGACCAGCTAATGGGATCAGATGAGGCCACTTGGCTCTTTGAGTCAGTTTGGGTTATGACCTTTTTGAACAAGTTTCCTGGGCAAGAGTCTGAGATCTCCACAAGCCTGTGTGTGAGGAACTGCTTCCTGACCTTCACCCTGAATGACCCAGCTCTGATTCTGACATTGCTCCTATCATTCTGGACTTTCCATCTCTTGTTTCTACCCTAGCAACTCATTTAATTATCTTTAACATCTCAATTAGATTACCCCTTTAGTTTTATATATTCAATGCAATGCAAGCCTGATCTTTTCCATCTGTACATATAACTTACCTCTTTTAGTCCAGGTGAATCTGTGCTGTACACCCTCCCAAAGTCAATATTTTCACCATGAGGTTCAGGGCCCAGAACTGAGAGTATTTGAGATGGGGTCTAATCAGAGAATGTCCTGACCAGATGAGGGCACAGTTTGCAGAGTATGTCCTACTGCATTTATCCAGAATCTGACTGACTATCGAAGATGAGACAAACAATTATAAATATATTCAGGGGAGGGAAAGACAGTCAGAACTGCAAACCAGTACTAATTCACCTATTCATCACGTGATTAGACAAGAGGGAGATCTATTAAGCATTGCCACTCGTGTTAATCTAAGTGCAACCAGTGGCATTCATTAATATTAATGCTTACTGATGAAGCACTGTAAATTTATACATCAAGTGACTCTAAGTCATTCCTGAAAGCTAATCGATTGCACATCACCAAGTTCAACCATATGAAATGTCAGAAAAATGGCTGGCGACCAAAAGTCCATTTGATGTTGTTTCACTTTCAGGGTTAGTTAATGGGGCCTGTATTCTTCCTTAGCATTGCAAGTTTTATCTTAAAGCAATCTGCATCTGATCTGACACAAGGCTGCATAACCTGTAGCACCATTTTGTGCAGTCCCTCCTGCCCCACGAGCCTTCCTCTCATTGCAAATTGTCTAACATGCTCCTTACCCATTCCCTAACCCTCTTTGCTGACCCTCTAGCCTCTTCCTCTCCCTGACCCAGCGTCTCACTGATCTAAGCTCTCATCAGGTCTCCCACTTGTCGAAGACCTCGATTGTTTGAGAATTGAGCAGTAAGAGGAAGGAGTATCTTCAACTGTGAGTCAGAAGCAGGGCAGCTAGTGGGTGGGGTAGGGAGCAGGACAGCCTGGTGAACCAGAGGATCAGTGAGAGTCAGGGTCCACATTGACCAGGACAAGTGGTAAGCAGGAAGCTTGAGAGCAGTATTACTGGCAAGAGAGTTTAAAAGGAAAGTTACCATACTGAACTTCTCATATGTTTTTAGATTTATTTTATTTTTAAAATTATTTCATTTACCAATACAGGAAGTTAGCATAGCAAATTGTTTGAATTTACAAGGCAGAATTCTTTTTTCTGAGAAGGAAGGTCCTACAGAATCTAACCACAACCTTTACATTAGTTCTATTGGGTAGAATTCGCTTAAAGAGTGATTTACTTGAAGTCATTTCAATTAAAAGTCGCAACTTTAAATGAGGACTTACTGTTATGATGATTTTCTCAATGACTGACTTCAAAATTACAAAATCTCTACAACTGGTGGGTCCAGCTACAGTTGGAGATTGCTCAATGCCGAATGCTTCCCTACAAAGTACTCCCACTAAAATCATTCCCTCAAATAGTTTTCATTCACCACCACCAGCCAGGTTGCCTTCAGAACAACAAAACAGTTTCTCCCCCATCCCTCAGACTTGTACTTAACGATGTGGCCATAAGTAGTATAAAGAGAAGTTGCCTGTGGACATACCATTCCATCCTGTCCTTTCACAATGACTCATGAGATACAACCCTTGTACATTATTCACTGTGGCAACGGATGTTAGCGAATTATTCAAAGCCACATGACATCAAAACCTTTTTTTTTAAACATTCATGGGACATGAGCATCACTGGCTGTGCCATCATTTATTGCCCATCCCTAGTTCCCCTTGAGAAGGCCTTCTTGAACCACTGCAGTCCATCTGCTGTCGGTTGACCCACAATGCCCTTAGGGAGGGAATTCCAGAGTTTTGACCCAGCGACAGTGAAGGAATGGCGATATATTTCCAAATCCGGACTGAGTGTGGCTTGGAGGGGAACTTGAAGGTGATGGTGTTCCCGTGTATCTGTTGCCCTTGTCCTTCTAGATGGAAGTAGTTGTGGTTTGGAGGGTGCTGTCTGAGATCTTTGGTGAATTTCTATAGTGCATCTTGTAGATAGTACACACTGCTGCCACTGAGCACCGGTGATGGAAGGGGTGGATGTTTGTGGATGTAGTGCCAATCAAGGGGTCTTGCTGTAATGTTGTTCTAACCCAGTCTAACAATGGGGCTACATTCTCAAATAAAGCGCTGTGTCCAGACGATCAGAAGGAAGGTTGAAGGCTTTAGAGAGGGCACAGGCAAGACTTCAGAGAACAGTTCCAGGGATGAGAGACTTAGTTTTGTCACTTAATTAGAGAAGCTGGTATTGTTCTCCTTAAAGAAGGAAACGTTGAGAGGAGATTTGATAGGGGTGCTAACGATCTTGAATGGTCTGGACCGAGTAGAAAGAATCAAATCTGTAACCTTGACGACTACATCCTCTGGACAAGGGCTACAGTCAGGCTTGTACAACAACTCAGACTTATTTCACATATTTAACACAGCAAAACCTTCCATCAGAACATTATTTAAAGAAATTGACCAAATGTTTGGAGAAGCGGCTAAATTTTAAGGAGCCTCTTAAGGAGAGAATGGGAAAGACTCAGATTTATGAATTGCAGAGCTTTCGCCTTTGCTAGCTATAGGCATGCAATTCAGGACAGCACAGTGAAAACTGGAGAGGCACCCAGAGATCTCGAAGAGCTGCAAGGCTGGAACATATGAGGGAGATCGAGAAGGTGAGGTTACAGAGAGATTTGAACACAACAAACAAGAGGAGAAATTACAGATTGATAGGAAAGGGCTAAACAGTGAGATCATTGAACTAGCTTATTCAAAGAACTAACACAAGCACACTGGGCCAAAGTGACCTCACGCTGTGCTGTATCACTCTTCAACCCTGACCATGTTAAAATCAAGACATTGTGGAACCAGGAACCAATGTAGGCCAATAAGCACAAGACTAATTATTGACAAAAACTTCCAGTTGATATTCCTGGATAGCATCAGGAGAAGACTCCTATTCCCCTCCTGAGCCAAAGGATGTGAAAATCCTCACCGCTGCCCTGACTGTGATCAGTGAACTAAACAAAACTTGATTTTCCGAGAGGCAAGGACATAGTACCCAACCATGAGGTTGTGGGGGACAAATAGACCAATTTTAAAAATAGGTCAAGGTTAGGTAAAGAAAAGCTGTTTGGCATGTTTTATACATCTAAACTCTCAAAAACTCCAACTTTCATGGTTCGAAGAGGAATGGAAGGGAAACCCATCTCCTAGCTGTTATTTACCCTCAAGAGTATAAAAATGCCTTACCTTTTCCGTCAAGCCCTTGTGCACGCTGCTGATGGTGTTCAACATATAAAGCACTGCAGTCAGGAATGCAAAGGGGGATTTGGACCCCAGGAGGCTAAGGGGAGTCTCTCTCCCAGCGAATCCCAGTGATACCAGACTGTGGATGGTCTCAGGCCCTGGGTTACAGGACCTCGGGTTGCACAGGGCAGAGTGTGACCTGAGGAGAAGCAACAGCAATTAGTCACAAATTGATATTGTGCCAGCTGTAGATTGTGGGCAAAGGGGATACAAGATCCAGTGAGATATCACTCAAATATGTTGCCCCTAACTTTCAATCGTGTCCCGAACACACATTCTGGCTGCACTCACAACATTGAACTGTGAACTACCTGCAGCAAAGAGCATGAGTCCAAGGCTGCACTGTCTGTCTGGCTTCAGGACATCTGTCCATGCCTAGAGTGAATATGCAGTGAAAGGGGGAGGATCCACTCATTGTGATCCATGGAGGTACCAATGATATAGCAGGGTAAGGGTAGAGATTCTGCACAGAATCAGTATGGAGAGCTAGGCACCAAATTAAAAAGCAAAATCATTAAAGGCCACAAAATCTGGATTATTACCTTAGCCACGTGCAAATTGACACTGACAGGTAGGACTAGAGAAATAAATGGATGACTGATGTGGGAGAAGTGGGTTCTGAAAGTAGGGGATTGGCACCTGTCCTGTAGGATCTGCAAGATTGGGATAGTCTCCACCTGAACCATACTGGGACCAGTGTTCCAATGAGCATGTATAAAAAGGGACTGGATTTTAAACTAAATAGTAGGAACAAGGGATTAGTTTTGGGAAGATAAGGTAACTGAAAGAGTAGAGATAACAAGATAGAAAAAGGAATTAACATGGGAAATGATAAACAGACTGTGACAGGAAAGGATAGAGAGCACAAATCTAAGAGGTTAAATCAATAGATAAAGCTAGAGGTTACAAAGCTAGTAAAAGGACAAAACTAAATCCAAATGCATGCAGCATTCAAAACAAAACAGATGAACTTAGAATGCAAATGGAAATACTAGTAAGTAAGCATGACTTGAAAGCCAAGAAAGGGACATGGCTGCAAGATGACAAAAACTGAGACCTGAATACGGAAAGATACACGATTTTTAGGAATGACAGAAAACCAGGAAAAGGTGGAGGCAGTCTCTGTTAATTCATGATCACGTTGGTCCAATAGATAGAGATGACTTATGTTCAGGAAATCAAGTTGTAGAAACCGTTTTGGTAGAGCTGAGAAATTACAGAGGTAAGATGCCACTTGTGGGAGTGTAGAGCCTCCTGTGTAACAGTACAGCAGAGTATAAAAGGAAGAAAAAATGGGAGCTTATCAGAAAACTAAATCATGGAGGGACTTTAATCTTCACACAAGGCTGGAAATATCAGATGGACAAAGGGATCTCAGCTGAGGAGTTCATAGCTTTTTTTGAGCTAGTTCTGAACAGTATATTCTAGAGCTGATTGGAGAATAGAGCTGGTACTGTGCATTGATAGAAAATAGCAATAATCATAATATCAATTAATTTTACGTACAGTTTGGAAGAGAGGAGTGGGTTCAAAACTACTATTTTAAACTTAAAGAAGAGAGCAATTATGAGGTCATGAAAACAGAGGTAGCTAAAGTGAATTGACAATCTAGGTTAAGGGATGGATCAGAATGGCAGACATTTTAGATGATATTTCAGAACAGAAAAGTCCAGTGAGAAAGAAAAATTCCAAGGAGTGTACCCAGCATCTGTGGTTAAATTGAAAAAGTTAAACATAGTATGAAGCCTTAAAAAAGTATGTAAATTGTGCGGAGACTGGTGGCAGGTAAGAAGATTGGACGGAAGATTTAAAAAAAGCAAAGAAAAACTAAATGGTTAATAAGGGGAGTAAAATTTTTACACGAGACCTAGAAATATAAATAATAGATAACAAGAATACCTATAAATATGTTAAAAAGAACTAGAAAAAAGGAAGTAATAATCCTATAGGAAGTGAGTCAGGGAATTAATAATGGAAAATTAGGAGATGACAGATAAATTGAATAGGTATTTATATCAGCCTTCACTGTAAAGAATACAAGTAATATCCCAGAATTAGCTGGAAATCAGGAAATGGAGGGAGAGAAGGACTCAAGAAAATTACAATCACCAGGGGAATGGTTCTGAGCAAACCAGTGGCACTGCAAGCTAAAATGTCCCCATATCCTGATGGACTTCATTATGTTGGCAAATTAATTAGCATTAGTTTTAATTTTCCAAAATTCCCAAGACTCAGGGAAGGTTACCATTAGATTGGAAGATACTGAATGTGATTACCTTATTCAAAAGGGTGGGGGGCAGACAGCAGGTAACCAGGCTATCTAGCTTAAAATCTGTCAGTGGGAAGATATTGGAAGATTTTGGAAGCCATTATCAAAGAAGTTACAGCAGAGCATTTCGAGAAGTTCAAAATAATCAGGTGGAATCAATATGGTTTTGTGAAACCATATTTAACCAACTGGAGTTCTTTGAGGAAGTAAGCAAGTGCTTGGGTAAAGGATTGGAGACATGTTGTACTTGGATTTCCAGAAGAAAGATCATAAGCTGTCTCATGGAAGGGTACTATTAAAAATAAGAGCTATGGCATGAAGGGTAACATGTTAGCATGGATAGAAGATTGACGAGCTAATAGGAAACAGTGTAAGCATAAATGGGTCTTCTTCTGATTGCCAGAGTTTAACAATACTGGGGCTTCAGCCTTTTAGTATTTATTTGGATGAAGAGACTGAAAGTATGGTTGACAAATTTGCTGACGAAAGAAGATAGAAAAGTAAGTTGTGAAAAGGACATAAGTAGGTTACAAAGGGAGACAGATAAGTGGGCAAAATTCTGGCAATGGAATATAAGTTGTGAAAAATGAAATTGTCCATTTTGATAGGGAAAACAGAAAGGAAACATATTGTCTACATGGTGAGAGATCGCAGAACTCTGAGATACAGAAAGATATGGACATCCTAGTATATATGAATTACAAACGGCTATTATTCAGCTACAGCAAGTAAATAGCACACGATTGTTTGCTGTGGAGGGAATTAACATAAATGCTTCCCTTTATTAATAAAACCACATCTAGGATACAGTGTATCTTATTAGTCTCTTCATTTAAGGATGGCAAGTTTGTTGTAAAGTCTGAGAGTCAAATGGGCCTGTTTCACTGAAGTTTAAAAGACTCTGAGAGGAAATCCCATTGAAGTGTATACAATTCTGATAAGTCTTGGCAAAATGGATGCAAGGATGATGTTTCCCCTGGACGGGATATCCAGATCAAGGGGTCACAGTGTCAGGAAACATGATTGGACATTGTGGATTTATATGAGAAGACTTTCTTCACCCAGAGGTTGGCGAACCTGTGGAATTCTCTACTGCATTAGGCTTTGAAGGCCAAGTCAGTGAATAGGTCTAAGAAAGAAAGATAGATTTCTAGAAGTTAGTAGTGTCAAGGGCTATGGGGAGAGAGTGGGACTGAGATGGAGGATAAGCCATGGACATGTTAAATGGTGAACAGGTTTGATGGGCCAAATGGTCTCCATTTTCTCCTATTTTCTAGGTTCTTCTATTTTGATAAAACCTAAGACTCTGAGAAGTCTTGACAGGATGCAAGGAAAGGAAGTCTCCTCTGAAAAGAATCTAGAAATAAGAGTTAGGTTTAAAAATACATTGTCACTATTTAAAACAGAAGTGAGGCAGAACATTTTCTATCAGAGTATTCCAAGTCTTTGGACTTACAAGGTGGTGAAATTAGAGTCTTTGAATACTCGTAACACAGGACAGATTGTTGATGACCAAGAAAGTGAAAAGTTATCAGGGTAAAATTTAGGTTACAATTAGATTAGCTGCCATTGTATCGAACAATGGAGGAAGTTCAGGGGCTGAGTGTTCTGCATCTGATTTGCATATTCATGTCTTTGCATGTCTAAAGATCCGTCAGGTCTGGACTTGTTGAGAAATGGCATTTTTGTTGTGGGTGGAAGGAAGCAGGAAGGAAGTCAATAACTGAGGAAGTTTGGTGAAAGTGGCTGCATATGAAGTCAACAACTAGGAATAAAAAAAAGATACCTGCCCCTCACAGATGTACTGCTTTTCAGCAATCGTTCGACTAGGAGCCAGGATCTGGCCTGGAACGAGCATTCTGAAGGTAGAACATACTCTGCTGGGTATCCCAGAACAATACTGCAAGAAAATTACTTCATCCTCCTGCTATAGCTGGCACATAACTGTCCATGAATGTCATTCAAGGCCAGTATGAAAACATGACTGCCCAACTGAGCTAGTGAAACTCAATGATGGATGGGAAAATTTATTGGTTTCAAAATACATGGAGGATGCTACATTCTGAGACACAATGACATGCTAAGTTCAACTTAGATGGTTGCTCCATCGCTGAGTCATGTGTGAATCATGAAATGCTGTCACTCTATCCCCAACATGTATTCAAAACTGATGCTCTCTGAAAACTTCAATTTCTGATCTGTCTTTCACTCTTTAGCTTCAGACAAATTAGACCTTAAACAATGATCATCCAACCGCACAAATGGTAGGGATTCACAGCCCCAAAAGAAACAGGATCTTACCTGAGATCCTCAAACATGCTCTCTAATACTGGCAGGCTAAGGAATGGGAAAAAGGTCCCTGAGCAAAACTGCTCCAGTTCTTCTAAACAGTCAACCGATCTACAGGATGGCTGTGGAAAATTCAAGAGAGAACAGCGTTAGAATATAGTGAGAAGTTATCGATGTGTCCACAACTCAGACAAGGAGAACATTACAGCATCCCACTTGCCTGTGCCTGACCTAGGTAAGGTGTCATTATCATGTGTATAACTCAAATTAAATATAAGTCAGAGCATATCATTCCATGTCAGACCTACGCAAGGAAGTAGCCAGAACATACTACTTAATTTGCATTTAGCTGGGGACAGTATGATCCATGTGTTAAAATGGATTTGTGCTATTCTGATCACTGTATCTCTGAGAATCATAGGATCCCTACAGTGTGGAAGCAGGCCATTCAGCCTATCGAGCCCACACCAACCCTCTGAAGAGGATCCCACCTAGACACATCCCCTCCCCTATCCCTATAACCCTGCATTTCACATGGCTAACCCATCGTGCCTGCACATCCCTCGAGACCACAGGCAATTGAGCATGGCCAATCCCTTAACCTGTGCATCTTTGGACTGTGGGAGGAAACCAGAGCACCATGACGAAACTCACACAGCCACAGGGAAAATGTGCAAACTGCACAGTCACCAAGGGTGGGTCCCTGGTGCTGTGAGGCAGCAGTGCTAACCACTGAGCCACCATGGTGCCAACATACTTGATCTATAAAAATTACCCACAGAAGTAGTTGGCCAGAGGTTGGGAAGAAGCTGAGGGACAGGGGCAAAAAAGTAGGAGACCATGAAAAACAGCAGTGATAAGACAATGCAGACAATGCTACAAATAACTGATTAAAATGTAGACTTCCAGCAAGTGATCAGGGAGCAGTAGAATCATGATTGCTAATATGATCAATTAGGTTAGAGGGGAAAATCTAGAACCCCAAATAGGCAAGCCAATTATCATGCTTACCAGGTGCAGAGTTTCAATCAGATTAACAGCACTCTCACCTCTGGGTCAGAGCTCAACGCCCATTTCAAAGATACATGATCCAGGATGATTCTCCACAACAGTAATAGGGAGGGATGGACTGTTGAAGATTCCAACTTTCAGCTGTGACCTTAAACCAAGCCTGATTTGTTCTCTCAAGTGGATGTGAAGAAGCCATGGCCGTACTTGTGACAAAACCAGGGCAATTTTCTCCAGTGCCCTGGCCAATATTTATCCCACAACTATTGCCACCAAAGTAAATTGAGCTGTTTGACTGATTGCTGGTAGTTGAAAATTTGTCATGAAAGACTTTACATAAATGTAAGTTCTTTCCAGAGGTAATTTTCAAAAATCGTTCTCAGGATGTGGAAAATAGCGACATATATTGCCCATCTTAGCTGTCCTCAGGAAGGGATGGTGGGTCTGAGCAGTGTGATACAGATGATGGTTGGGTTGGAACAGGAATCACAGACAGGCTAGACCATTTGAGAAAGGCAGATTTCTTTCTCTAAAAGATATTAGTGAACCAGTTGAGTTTTTACAACTGTTCCTCATTTAAATGTGAGAACCTCTTTCAACTTTGTCAAAACCAAATTCCAGCTTTCCAAGTATCGGAATTAAACACTGCAATACTAACCCTGAGAGCAGCACCAGTCCATGATCATAATCACCAACACAACCAGACCCCACAAAACAAAAAAAAACTAACAGAAGTCATGAGATGAGTGTGACAGTGACACGGAAAGGAAAGGAAAATGTGACAAGGTGTAGTGTTAAAAGGAGCAAGTATCACGTGACATAAAGCATAGGAACAGATGTGGATAAAGACAATAATTACGTACCTGTTGGATGAGTTTACTGTAGTATGTCGCCAGGTAAATAATATACGTTGCTGTCAGTTGTCTCACTTTATTCCATGTTGCTGGACAGCTGACTTCCTTAAGGCACCTTTTGACACAGGCCTCCAGGAAGGGTTTGATACCTGCCACATGGCTCCAGTCCAGTGGAGGAGGGGGAATATGTTCCACTTGGTCCTTGCTATTGTAGGACATAAATGGAGTAGTTACTAGTAACTTTGTTTCATTTGGGACATAAATGACCAGATATTTTACCTTTTACACAGCAATGTTGGTGGAGTGGGAGAGTAATAACAGCCAGAATGCCAAGAGAGTGCCTCTGCTTTTCTTTGAGACAGCACAAAGAGATTTATTACAGCCACCCAATGTGGCAAACAAGGCTTCAGTTTAATGTCTCATCAGAGAGGCAGCATCTCTGACAATGCAGCAATTCCCCAGTTCTCCACTGGTGTGTCAGCCTAGATTTCATGCTCAGGTCTGTCAAACCCATGACCTTGTGACTCAAATGGGAAAGAGCTACTGCATCGAACAGGCTGTCTAAATCTTTCAATGGGTTCCGAATTAAAGCAGACAGCATTTCAGAAACATGAGCAGCAGTGGTAACCTTGGAAACAGCCTGATCACAAGCTCTGAGAATACATGAGGGAATTGCTGCAGTGTCAATCACAAAGCCATTGAAATGCGTTTCACTTGGAATCACTGATGACCTAATGTGATTGACAAAGGTGCTCTCCACTATAACCCTTAATCACATTACTGACATTTAATGTGTATCTTTGTGTTTCCTTTAATTCCCCACACTAAAATGCTGTGCACACTAAGGAGGTGTCAATCACTTTAATACTGACTGTGTAATTGCCAGTAAGTACTGACGGGAAGCATTCAAAAATAGGTAGCATTAATTCAAAAAAGTGTCCTGCCATGGAAAACAAAACCGGCCTTTGTTGCTGTATAGAACAGTTGCTTAGCAACAGTCATCGACCCTGACGCAATTGCCCCCTCCCCCCACTCCTCATGCCCACTATCAAGCTCCAGTCATGTTACATCTGTCTGCAAACCTACCACAGCCGCCTTATGTCAGTATAAGACCTGCTTCAATCATGAGCTGTGGCGCCAAGCTGCCCAGCAGGACTGTAGTGTACAGCAGGGTGATAATAATATGAGATTAGGCATGGGACAAATTCTTATGTTGTTATAACACATTCAAATTGTACTGTTAAAGCTCCAGGGTGCTCCACCACAGCAGGGAAACGGTGGCAAAATTAAGGGAGGCAATGTAAAGCAGTGTCGAAGAGATATGCTTTCAATAATTTTTTCAGAATTTGCAGCAACAGAATTGAGCCATTCAATTTAACTTTATCCAATGCAAAAGCCTCCTCCTCCCCTTCTTTAACTAATCCTGTCAACATATCATTCCACTCTCTTCCCCTTGACCTGGAAAGACAGAATAATGCAACAACAGGTCTGCACTGGCTCTTACAGAGAGCAATCGAGTTCATCACACCATCACAGCTCTGGAATGTTTTCTCCTCCAAACACCTGCTCTTTTCAATGGCACTATTCCTTCTGCATCCTCCATCCCATCAAGTTTCAAATTTCAAACCATAACCACGTAATGCAAAAAAGTGTTCATCCCCCATGTTTTCTCTGGATCTTTCACCAATCCATTTAAAATCTGTGCCCTCTCATTATTCAGCCAATAGAATCAGTTACTCTTTATTAGTTGCGCATCATGAATTTCATTATGTTTAAATCTCCTCTTAGTTTTCTCTGTTAAAAGGAAATCAACCCCAACTCTTATGTCAATATAACTGCAGAATCTCATCCCTGGAACTATTCCATCAAATCTCTTCTGCACCCTCCCTGAAGCTTCATGCCCTTCCTGAAGTGCTGGGCACAAAACCCAGCTGGAGCTAAATCATGTTTAATTATCAAGTTAGCATGCAGACCTTTTGCAGTCTAGGCTTCTCCTTACAAAACCCAGGATCCCGTGTTTTACTACCACAGATGTCCACATACAAGTCAGGCTCTGAAGCCTTGAAAACCTCTCCAAAAACAGAGGTGCAATTATACTCTGAATATAAAAGTGAACTACTGGCATAGGTGTGGGTAGTGACCACGTTATTGATGTCCCATACAAAGAATAGGCATGCCTTAAACTCCCTCAGCAAAACAAGCCAATATCACCGGTTTGATCTCCAATTCTAAAGATACCAGTCTGTAAAACATGCATTGAACTAAACTACTAATGCACATACAGCATACTGCAGCTGAAAAGGAGAGTCAATCTAAATGCAGAGCAAATGCAAAAATGAATATCTTAAATACCAGGTTAACTGGCAAGGACTGATTAGGGATAGTCAACATGGCTTTCTGCGTGGGAAACCATGTCTCACAAACTTGACTGAGTTTTTTGAGCAAGTAACAAAGAGGATTGATGAGGGCAGAGCGGTAGATGTGATCTATATGGACTTCAGTAAGGCGTTCAACAAGGTTCCCCATGGGAGACTGATTAGCAAGGTTAGATCTCATGGAATACAGGGAGAACTAGCCATTTGGATACAGAACTGGCTCAAAGGTAGAAGACAGAGGGTGGTGGTGGAGGGTTGTTTTTCAGACTGGAGGCCTGTGACCAGTGCAGTGCCACAAGGATCAGGGCTGGGTCCT
>NC_057719.1:81956151-82004828 GCF_004010195.1 Chiloscyllium plagiosum
TTGGAGTGCAGGTTCATAGCTCCTTGAAAGTGGAGTTGCAGGTAGATAGGATAGTGAAGAAGGCGTTTGGTATGCTTTCCTTTGTTGGTCAAGAGTATTGAGAACAGGAGTTGGGAGGTCATGTTGCGGCTGTACAGGACATTGGTTAGGCCACTGTTGGAATATTGCGTACAATTCTATCTCCTTCCTATCGGAAAGATGTTGTGAAATTTGAAAGCGTTCAGAAAAGATTTACAAGGATGTTGCCAGGGTTGGAGGATCTGAGCTACAGGGAGAGGCTGAACAGGCTGGGGCTGTTTTCCCTGGAGCATCGGAGGCTGAGAGGTGATCTTATAGAGGCTTACAAAATTATGAGGGGCATGGATAGGGTAAATAGACAAAGTCTTTTTCTTGGGATTGGGGAGTCCAGAACTAGAGGGCATAGGTTTATGGTGAGAGGGGAAGATATAAAAGAGACCTAAGGGGCAACCTTTTCACGCAGAGGGTGGTATGTGTATGGAATGAGCTGCCAGAGGAAGTGGTGGAGGCTGGTACAATTGCAACATTTAAGAGGCATTTGGATGGGTATATGAATAGGAAGGGTTTGGAGGGATATGGGCCGGGTACTGGCAGGTGGGACTAGATTGGGTTAGGATATCTGGTCGGCATGGACGGGTTGGACCGAAGGGTCTGTTTCCATGCTGCACATCTCTATGACTCTAACTTATGACATAATTTATTGTAACTGGTTTGTTAACCATTTTCAATGGTAGATCTGACTCTTCCTTCTCTCTTCCTAAAGCCCTTTTAACAAATTTTCAGTGAGCTTGCAATCTCGCTTATTCTTCCTACAAAATGCATCATGTCATACCTTTTTGCCCTGAATTGCGTCTGCTATATGTCTGTCTGTTCCACCAGCCATGTATTACTCCTCAATAGAAACTACATTTACAGATTTTAATTGATCTACAAATTTCAAAATATTGCCCCGTATCCTCAAAATCAAGTCAGTAAATTACATAGAAACAGCAGTGAACTGAGCAGCAAGCCTTAGGAAGCTCCACTGTATACTTTAAGTTCCCTCCAATCCAAAAAACAGCCATTCACCACAGCTGTTTTCTTGCTCCTCAGTCAACGTCATATTCATGCTTCCACTGCACCTTTTATCTCACTGGCTTCAATCTCCAAAGCAGTCTAATGTGTATTACTTTATCAAACACCTTTTGAAAATCCATAGAGATAACAGCATTAATGCTGCCCTAATCCATCTTCCGTTACATTATCAAAAATCACAATCATTCCATGTTTGTCGAAGTGTCTATTATTTTTCTCACAGAATATAATGCAGACGAACAAGTCTCTTGTCCAACCAATTCACAATATTTCCTCCTAGACTGTTGTTTCAGAAAGTTCTAAATACTTTTAATTGCCAGGTTTAGCCTTCTCTTCTTTTCTGAGTAAGTGTGCTAGCATTTGAAATGATCCAGTCCTTTGGGATTAACCCTTAAGCTAAAGGGGACTGGAACACAGAGGCCAACGTCTCTGTAATATTTACCCTTACTTCCAGCAAAAATTCATAATAGATTACCCGTCTGGATAGGATATATTGGCACTGAGTACAAACACCTATCCTGTCTATTTTCCCTACATCCAGCATATCAACAATCAAATTTACAGTAGTTGTGATACAGTTCTCTTCCCTGATAAAAGTCAACTCAAAGCCCTCATTTGATTGCATGCCTTACCCTCTGTCTCCAAGAGATCCTTCATTTTGGTCACTAATTGGCCTCACCAATCCTCTGTAAATCCTTGACGAAGCTTACAGAAAATGGATATCCCTTTGCAACTTCCTAACTTGGTGCAGTTACCAAATTTGAATTTCAAGGTTCTCTTAACTGACTGAGATGAATTATGGGGTGACAAATAAAACATAGTTTCAGCCACCCTGCGAGTATGTCTCAACAAGGACTGTCAAAGGTTACTTGACTAACATAAGGGGCAATCTTTGCTGACCTGACTCACAACAATACCTGCTCAGCAATAGCTTCAAACTCAGTAGTGTCCCACAATGTATAACGAAGCAGGGTACAAAAGTAGGTTAGTTGCAAAATGAAAAAGCATACCAATGCAGGGAAGGGCCCCAATTTTGAGTTTGTATTAAAGCCTGCACTCCCTGTAGGATTACCCCAAATTCTATGTGGGTTTCTCAGTAAATTGGAGACTAAACATTGCAAAGGGTTTCCACCAGAGTCATCAAAATATAATTGGGTATGAGAGGTCAGTGATGATTGTGCCAGGGTGCACAACTTTCCAGCGCAGACGTGAGAAGATATCTGAGGCCTTGGTACAGATGCACATGCAGAAAAGAAAGGCATTTAATTCAAACTGGTGCTTAAGAGGAGATACTCAAAGAGGTACCTATGGGTGAACTGGGCCTGCAGTTCAGCAGTACAGCCTGCGCTGCTAGTAACGTTGATCAAGAGGCAAACCAACATTTCAGCTCTCTGCATGTAAAAACCATACAACTCGTCGTCCTCCATTGGCTGAGAGGTAAGCTTTGGTAGTGTCTGAAGCATCTTCATCAATGAAGGATATAAGTCTCTGGAACACAAACAGAAATGAGTCACATGAGAAGAGGATAACTGCTCTCTCTTCAAATCGGTGCCAAAACTATTTTGGGGCAACTCGCACAGCCCTCCTGCCATAGGGAGGAGAAACTATATACTCATTTGGTCTGCACTAGCCAGAACTCAGTGGGAAGCAGGCTTGTCTGTAATTCAGAGATTTTAAAACAAAATCAAAGGAAAGAAAGGGAGGCCCCAACACTTATCCCACAAGTAGCAAAACTAAAACAGGTTGCCTGAGCATTGCATTGCCATTTGTTGTGTGAAAACAGAACTTCACAAATATTGCGAATGCCCCTGATTTCACGAAAGCTGCAAATATATGGGAATTGCAGGTCAGGAAAAGAAATCAGTTTGTCCATTTTGCCTTCAGTGTCATCATCAGACCTTTTGCTTCTTCTTACCCTACTTCTTCATCTTCCATCCTGGTAACACAACTCCCAGGACCATGCAGAAATTGAAAACAGCACACCCCCATCCTCCGACACCAGAAATATAAAACAAACCCCAGAATTACCCACACAGCACACCCTATATTGCAAATCCTGTACCATGCATGACTACCAATCTTCCGATTTCATCGTACCCAACCACTCGCTCAGCATATGCAAAACCCTTCCAAACATATTTAGCCCCACCACTTAAACCCACATTCATTCAACACATCTTCAGATCAATGCATCTGTCTGACGTCTATCTCCTCACACTCACTTGTACAGATCACATGCTTGCCCATAGTTCGCTGCAACAGCCCATAAGCGCAAGGCCTCAATGCTCAACGCAAAGGCCTCTTGTCGCTCCAATGGCAGATCACAAGGGTCCTCTGCTACAAACCTCCCAATTCGCTCCTTCATGTTGTGTTTGTTTAACTGTATAAAAGTACACACATAGGTCATTAAGCAGTCTGTTGCTTCATAAATTATCATAACATAATTCATGCATTTGAACAAGTTAGACATGGCAAGGTGTGCAGTCCACAGTTATAAACCACTTATTATAAAAACATTAAAAACTAGGAGGAGTAGGCCATTTGATCCTTTGAGGCCTGCTCCACCATTTAATAGAATAATGGCCGACCCTTTATCTCAATGCCATATTCCTACTTTCTCACAATATCCTCAATGCCTTTATTATTTAAAAATACATCTCTCTCTTTCTTGAATATATTCAGTGACTTGGTTTCAACAGCCTTCCGGGATTGAGAATTCCACAGGCTCACTATCCTCCGAGTGAAGAAGATATTTCTCATCTCAGTCCGAAATGGTCTACCCTTTATCCTGAAATTATGGTCCCTGGTTCTACACTCGCCAACCAGGGTAAAGATCCTCCCTGCATCTCGTCTGATCAGCCCTGTTAGAATTCATATATCTCAATCAAAGGTCTACTCATCCTTCTAAACTCTAGTGAATGGGGCCCCAGTCAAAGTAATCTCTCCTCACAGGACAGTCTTGTCATCTCTAGTATTGGCCTTATAAATATCCACTGCACTCTGCATATGACAAGTATATCCTTTCTGAAGGAGACCAAAACTGCACACAATACTCCAGATGTGGTCTCACCAAAGCCTTGTATAACTGCCACAAGACATGCCTACTTTTGAACTCAAATCCTTTTGCAATGCAGGCTATTCTGCTTTTCTAATTGCTCCACTTGCCTATCTACTTTAATTGACTAGTGTATCTTGGCTCATCCACACTTCCCAATATATCACCAATTAAATAGTACACTGCCTTTCTGCTTTCCACACTGAAGTGCGTAATTTCACATTGAGCCTCACTGTGCTGCATCTGCCATGTGCTGCCCACTCACTAAACTTGTCTAAAAGACCTTCACATCTCCTTGCATCCTCCTCACAACTCACAATTCTGTCTAGTTTTGCATCATCAGCAAACTTGCAAATGTTGTATTTGGTTCCCTAATGAATTATTTCTCCGAAATGGACTATTTTTTTTCCCCAATAGTTTTTAAATGTTGACTGGGGGAACAATCTGTGTGTGAGCTGAAGTCAGAAATAACAATGCTTGGAAAAACAGCAATTTTTTGCTCAGGCCCCCAGAGTTGACTCGAACACTCCAAGGGCAAGGACGGTCAGGTGAAATAGATCCTAAAGCTCATTCTACACTGCCCCATTAAGTATTCCCAGACTTGGAAATATACAGATTTGTGTGCAGAATAAATACTACCAAAGACCAGTTGGGCCAAAAGGCCTGTATATTCTTCATAATTCTGGTGATGATAAGTAAAATACTGACAGATTAGAACTGATGTGAGCTGGCCAAGTTAACAACATCACGAGAATTAAAATTAAGGTTAGAACTGTTTTCATGCAGACAGCAGTTATAACATGAAAGTTGCAGCTATTGACCATAACTGAAGCAATGTTCATCGATTCCGCCATTAAACAGTGACAGCATCTCTTGAAAGTGAGACACATTAGAAGGTATGAAGTTAAAAAACACAAGAAAGTAAAATTAGACTTCATGGTGAAAAACACCAGCATCAACAAAGTCAACCCAAACAAAAACAATCTGAAAGGGATTGTCGAAGATAATTCTCTTCAGTTGTTGTTGAAGTGTGGCAAAGAAAGAGTGGGTTAAACTAAGATGGCCCTCACCAAAATAGCTGACATATTCCTTCCAGCAGATGCCAGGACACGGGTAAGTTTCATGGCAGCTGCAACTGGCACACCGTGGGTATTAGTTATCAGCTCGCCTGATCTCGGGGTCTGGATGTTCCAGGTAGATGGCAGAAATTCCGAAACAATAGTCTCCAGCAACCTCGGGCACCCCAGAATCTGGGTGAAGAAGAAAGGCAGATAGCTGGAGATCAAAGAAACAATCTTCTATAAACAACCTTTGAACCTTTTAATAGTTTTTACAGAGACACTTTGAAGACAGTAAAGCGACCCTGATCAATGCAGCCCATCTCATACAATTTGAACACCGTGTGCACGTCACAACATAAATTCTCCTTTCCAATTCAAACCATGAGACTTCCAGAGAGAAATGGGAAACTATATACAAATCCAGGCCAACTTGGTGAGGAGGGGAGAGGTATCAAAGGGAGGGAGGGAGATCTGAGAATCTTCTCTTTGCCTGAGCTTGGGAGCCAGGAGATCATTCTGGCGTTGAATTTCCAACATGTACCTTGACACATGTAACTTCAGAACTTAGTTTCAAAGAACCTCAGGGAAATTCTCCCGATGTCTCAGTCGACATATATCCCTCAATCTGCATCACTAGATTTTAGCGTCATTGATAAACGTGGTGATCGTGGGAGTTTGCAAGGGAGAAATTGGCTACTGCAATTGCTACATTACAAAAGCAATTCAGTGGCTTTAAAGTGTTTTGGGATGTTTTGATATACAACAAGCATTCTAGAAATGCAACCTCGTACTTCAGAATTGTCACTTCCAGAGCTGTTGACTAACGATAGCAATTACTGACAGTAAATTGCTTACCTGATTACAAGCCTCAGAGGAGTGCCTTGCTATACGAGTCAAGATCTCCAATATATCAAGAGTGACCGAGGCGACTGGTCGAACAACCTCGAGGATATAACGTAAACGCTGAAGCACTTTCATCTTCAACAAACCCTGATTCAGGGCAAAGAATAACAGAGAAATATTGGACATCAGACAAGCGAGATTCTACTTTGAGCATAGTTGGCAAACTGGCACAGTTTAAGTGAAATTTAGACCATAAAACTATAAGATAAGGAAGCAGAATTAGGTCATTCAATCATTGCTGACCTATTTCTCAACTCCATTCTCCTGCTTGCTTCACATAACTATTGACTATCTTTCTAATCAATAAACTATCCATCTCTATCTGACCTGGCCTCCACATCTGTCTGCAGCAATGGGTTTCATAGATTCCTCATTGTCTGGCTGAAGAAATTCCTCCTTGTCTCATTTCTAAAGGATTCTCCTTCAATCTGAGGATGAGCCCTCAGGTCCTATTCTCTCTAACAGTGGAAACATCATCCTCTTTATTCTGTAAGTTTCAATGAGACTCCCTCCCACCCTTCTACACTCCATCAAGTACAGACCCAGACTCCTCATATTATAAGTCGTTCATCCCCAGGATTATTCCTGCGAACGTCTTCTGAACTTCCTCCAAGGTCAGCACATCCTCCCTCAGATGCAGGGCAAAATATTCCAAATATGGTCTGACCAGAGCCTTATACAGCCTCCATAGTACATCTCTGCTCTTGTATTCTTGAAATGATGGCTACCATTGCATTTGCCTTCCTAACTGCCAAATGAACCTGCATGGTAAGAGGATCCTGGCCTAGAACTCCAAAAGTCCCTTTGTGCTTCAGATTTCTGACACTTTTCCTTATTTAGAAAACAGTCTATGTCCCTATTCTTCCTACCATGCATAGCCTCACACTTTCCCACATTATATTCAATCTGCCACTTCTTTGCCCACTCTCCTAGCTATCCAAGTCCTTCTGCAGTCTCCCCACTTCTTTAGCAGTACCAGTCCCTCCACCTGTATTTGTGTCACCTACAAGCTTCCCAATAATGTCCTCAGTGCCTTCATCCAGTTTTGTGTGCTTTTGAGATTATCAGGGAAATTCTATGAACACAAATTTTGAAATAACTTTCACAAGAGGTAAATGCAATGTCTTGCAGCAAATAGTTTTGAGTCTAAAATGCACTGCCTGGCAGTGTGGTGGAGGCAAATTCACTTAGATCATTCAAGATAGCATTGGATGCTTCTCCAAATATAGAAACTACATGCAGAGAGCTATGGGGAAAAAGCAGGAGAACAGCACAAAATTATTGTTTGTTTGTTTGGGTAGCTGTTACAAATACAATGGATCAATTGGCTTCCTTATGTTTTGCATCATAACAATTCTGTTATTCATTGTTCCCAGGTCAATGCACAGATGCTGCCTGACCATGCTGCATAAGATGTTTGTGGGAGCTGGCTTTGTGCAAATTCACTGTTACGCCTCTGACATGACAACAAAGCGACCATACTTGGAAGTGACTGAATTGGCCATAAAGATCTTTTACATGTCCTAAGGGTGTGAAAGACACTATCAAATAACAAATCTCGTGTAAACCACATAATTCAAATTCATAATGCAATTAAGGCTGAGAATTAACCAAAAGGTTGAACCTGTAGCATATGATTAATTGTTAAAAGACCAACTCCTCTCCCTACAATCTACCCCGAAAATCAGCTTGCTCACAGGCCTCTCCGCTCCAACAACTTCAAAGGAGTTCTTTTTCTGTAAGCTCTGTGATACAACCCTGTTAATTACACACAATCCAACATGATGCAGGTCAAGGATGGTGGAGTGGCAGTGGGTAACAAGTTCAAATGGACATAGCTGCCACCTATGAATGGATAAGATTAGATTAGATTAGATTACTTACAGTGTGGAAACAGGCCCTTCGGCCCAATAAGTCCACACCGACCCGCCGAAGCGCAACCCACCCAGACCCCTACATTTACCCCTTTAACCTAACACTACGGGCAATTTAGTATGGCCAATTCACCTGACCCGCACATCTTTGGATAAGGGTGCGATAAAAACCCAAGTCAAGACCCTGGTCTAATGGCCTTAAATGAATTATTCTGTACCATATGAAACACTGAAATGTCTCTGTAAAGAAATGCAAGATGTTTAAAGGACATTACTTTCACTGCATCAGCACGAGCAACATCTGGGTCTGCTTTCTTATCCTCCTTGGACTTGGATTTTTCATTTTCTTTCGCCTTCAGCTCCTCCTCCTCCTCATCATCATCATCCTCATCATCCTCCGCTTCATTAGGTCGAAGGGGAAATACTGAAGCTCCTAAGTACCAGCAGAAGGTCCTGTCGAGATATTCCTGCAGGGAAAGGGCTCATGTTTATTCGCAGCAATTGGGTCAGTCTATTTAACTTTTCCACACATACTGCGACTGGCGCAAAAAAAAATGTTTTGCAGACTCTGAGGAGAACAGAATATGTGACGCGTATTGCTTCACAATCTTATTTTAAGGCCAAGCCACCAGCCCAGTCTTGTAGGAGCGTTGCAGAGAGATTGAGTGACTGCCATTTAAAGTGATAGCATGAGGCAAACAATTACCAGTTAAGAAAAACACCAGTGTGGCCCTCTCTCACAAACTAAAACCATGAGGGACATGGATAGGGTAAATAGACAAGGTGTTTTCCCTGAGTTGGGGAAATCTAGAACTAGACAGCATAAATTTAGGGTGAGGGGAAAAGATTTAAAAGAGACCTAAGGGACAACTTTTTCACGCAAAGGGGTGGTACGTGTATGGAAATCAGCCGCCAGATGAAGTGGTGGAGGCTGGTACAATTAAAACATTTAAAAGGCATCTGGATGGGTATATGATTAGGAAGGGTTTAGAGGGATATGGGCCAAATGTTGGCAAATGGGACTAGATTAGTTTATGATATCTGGTTGGCATGGATGAGTTAGACCAAAGGATCTGTTTCCGTGATGTACATCTCTATGACTCTATGAGTATATGATAACTGCACTTCAGGTTCTTTTGAAGGAAATTGAAGCTGCCCCTCACAACTCCTAATTCTGGAACTACCCTCCAAACTGATCTAATTTCTCTGCCTTTGTTACAGATCATTCCTCTTCCACCTCCTTCTTCAACTTCCTCCATCCACTCGGTTTCCTTCCTCAATACTTGTTTCCTCCAGCCTTCCCTTTGCTCTCCTTCCATCCCAACTACTTCCATTCTCCCTTCCATCCCCATCTCTCTCTCAGGTAAACCTCCTTCTGAATTACCCTTTCTTCTCTTTCTGTGTCTGTCTTGCTCCGAACACTCCAGCCTCTTTACTTTGAAGCCTCCCCCACCTCCCCGCCTCCCCCACCTCCCCTCATCCCCACCTCCCCTCCTCCCCCCCTCCACCTCACTCAACAGCTGCCTCTCCGCTTCCAACCAGCTACCTTCTTTCAAAGGTCTGGTTATAGCATTGAAGACAAGAAAGCTGACAGGACATTAGCTGACAAAAGGGTCCAGGACAGAGTAGACAGGGAGAAACTGTTCACACTTGTAAAAGGATTGGAAATGAGAGGGCACAGATTCAAAGTGAATTGCAAAAACAAAATTACATATGAGATGAGAAAATATACTTTCACACTTCAAGCAGTTGGATCTTCAATGCACTGCCTGGAGGTGGTGGAGGTAAGTATGATTGAGGCATTCAAGAAGGCACTGGATGACTATTTAAATAGGTTAAATGTGCATGGATATGTGGAAATGGCACTGGGTCATAATGGCTATTTGGACAGCCAGTGCAGAAACGAATGGCTAAATAGCCTCCTCTGTGGTATTTCTGTGATTTCTCTCTCAGCTCCTGACTGCACATGTTGCTTGATCTGAAACTGCACTTGCTTCCAGTGCCTCAGGGACAGTGCAGAAAGAGACAGAACACATTTGCCTGTCGCCTTTCAAGACACTAAGTCCACAGATAATCCAGCGCAGTGTAAAATAAACTTGACAATCCTGGAAGACTGGAACCCAATTTAAGAGTCATCCAGCTGGTGGGGTGTAAACTCAGGTTAATGGAGGTCAGCAATGGATTAGAAGCCCCTCTCAAGGCAGTTACTGTGCACGGCGAACAGGCAGACCTGGAGATTTGGAGGCCCACGCATCACTCTAAGGTGGCTGATGTTGTGAGAGCCTGGAGCTATGAGGGTGTGAAAGGGATTCAGCAAACTACCAGGGAAAAACTCTAACTGCATAATAGAAGTGCTGCATGCACATCATAAGGGAATGTGATGCAGCAAAGCAAAACATCCAACGGCCTGCGTTTACTCGATGTAAGCAGGAAAGGGGAGTTGCAGGAGCTCCTTTCTGCATTTGAATGCAATGAATGGACACACCACTTCGACAGAGAGCAGTCCAAAGCAATTAGTAGAAGAAAAGCAAGCATGTACCAGCACAGAAAAGCCAGGTAAGACAACACTGAGGTTTCAGAGGAATAGCCTCGGCTTTCAACCCCCATGCCAAAGGTCACAGACACACAACTTATGTGGGGGCATTGGTCAGTGAGAGCAATTATCTAAGAGGGTCAGTAACTGTGGGAATAATATGAGAGGGTCATTGATTGTGGGAGTTATATCCGAAAGTGTCAGTGGTCGTGGGAGTGATTTCTGAGAGGGTCATTGACAATGGAACGAATACCTGAGAGGATGACTGACTGTGGATTTAATACACGAGAGGTTCGATGATTTTGGCAGCAATATCCCAGAGGGTCAGTGATTGTGGGAATAATAATAAATAGGTCAGTTCCTGAGGAATTGATTTGAAACGTCAGAGCAGGTTTGTTTGTCTGAGTAAACAGAGTGAACTTCAATATAAGAGATGCCAGAAGTCTGAAGAGCACCCTGTAATCATGCAGTCGCACAGGGCAGTTACAGACTGGGCGTGATCTGAATATTAGTTACCCTTCACTCAACTCTATACCCAGTAACTGGTTGAAGCTACACCAAGCCACAGCTGTACAAATACATCCCAGGAGTCAAGATGCACACGATCAAGTTCTCAAACACCAAACATGCTTGAAGGGTCAGGATTCTTACCTCATCGGACAGGGAGACTAGAAGTGCTTTCAGGGTCTGGACACAAGCAGCGATCACATTTTCCACACTGTCATCCAGTGAGAACCGCAGGAGAAACAGGAGACCAGCATCCAGGAGCATTCGCAAGATACTGTACTTAAGCGAGGAGGAAAAGTCACCAGCTTTTGCCTGGTAAAGTAACAGAACAAAAACTCAATGTAAGGGCACCACACAACTCATAACCACTCATTTGGCTTCCTTTGAAGCCACCCCCTTTCAATTCGCTTGTCTAATCTCCCACAAAACTGCCTATGGTATGGACCCCGTGATACCTTGTCATGTAACCACTTTTCAGGAGTGAACTGTGACTATATGCATCTGTGCACTGCTTGATAATGAGTCACCAAGATTGACCAGAATACAATTCCTGAAGAAGGGCTTATGCCCGAAACGTCGATTCTCCTGTTCCCTGGATGCTGCCTGACCTGCTGCGCCTTTCCAGCAACACATTTCCAGCTCTGATCTCCAGCATCTGCAGACCTCACTTTCTCCTCCAGAATACAATTCTTGCCTAAAGTCTGCACCACCGCATTCTCCACAAGTTTTTGTCTATGGGATCGTGCCATGTCTAAATTGAGTTTTGCGATGCCTACATAACAGGTTGATGCATTTGAAGGTCAAAATTTGAGACAATCGGTCTGGCTTTGTAGTATTACAGTCACTGAAACACCTCTCAGTCATGGTGACACCCCACAGTATGCAGGATGTAACAAAAAAACTAAGAGGCAGCGACCAAGTGAGAGAATGAGAGAGCGAGAGAGCGAGAGAAATAGTAACAGGAGTACGTGGAAACAGAAGAAAGCGTATGAGAGAGTTGGAGAAAAAAAGGCAGATATAGAGAGAGAAAGCAGGGAAATTAGGTTATGTTGTTTGTGCGAGAGGTAAGAGCAAGAAAGAAATTGCGAGAAAGAAATGCGTACATGCAGGAGTAAATGACTTTGAGTGAGAAAATGTGAGAGTGCACAACAGTGACTAGAACATAGAACATAGAAGAATACAGCGCAGTACAGGCCCTTGGGCCCTCGATGTTGCGCCGATCCAAGCCCACCTAAACTACACTAACCCACTATCCTCCATATACCTATCCAATGCCCTCTTAAATGCCCATAAAGAGGGAGAGTCCACCACTGTTACTGGCAGGGCATTCCATGAACTAACGACTCACTGAGTGAAGAACCTACCCCTAACACCAGTCCTATATCTACCCCCCCTTAATGGTGGCCCAGGGACAAGCACCAACGCAGACTCACCTCAGATCCCACGAGACTCTACCTTTTGTAGCAGCCTGCCGCCTAAACTGCACACAATATTCCAGATGCGGTCGTACCAGAGTCTTATACAACTGCATCATGACCTCAGGGCTCCGGAACTCAATTCCTCTACCAATAAAAGCCAGTACGCCATATGCCTTCCTCACCGCACTATTTACCTGGGTGGCAACTTTTAGAGATCTGTGTACATGGACACCAAGATCCCTCTGCTCATCCACACTACCAAGTATCCGACCATTAGCCCAGTACCCCATCTTTTTGTTATTCTTCCCAAAGTGAATCACCTCACACTTAGCTACATTGAATTCCATTTGCCACCTTTCTGCCCAGCTCTGCAGCTTCTCTATATCCTGCTGTAACCTGCCACATGCTTCCTCACTGTCAACAACTCCTCCGACTTTCGTATCATCCGCAAACTTGCTCACCCAACCTTCTAACCCCTCTTCCAGGTCATTTATAAAAATGACAAACAGCAATGGTCCCAAAACAGATCCTTGCGGAACACCGCTAGTGACGGCACTCCATGAAGAAACTTTGCCATCAACTACTACCCTCTGTCTTCTTCCATCCAGCCAATTCCTAATCCAAACCTCCAACTCACCCTCAATGCCATATCTCCGTATTTTCTGCAGTAGCCTATTAGTGAGATGGAAAGTGAGAAAGTGGATCGAACGGATGTTAAGCCCCAAGCATCAGAAGAAGGGGGTAATCACCAAGTATTTATGGTGTGAAGACCCACACATAAGGAAGTGGAAGAGGAGCAAAGCAGTGAAGGTCTGAAAATGTGTTGCTGGAAAAGCGCAGCAGGTCAGGCAGCATCCAAGGAACAGGAGAATCGACGTTTCGGGCATGAGCCCTTCTTCAGGAATCCTGAAGAAGGGCTTATGCCCGAAACGTCGATTCTCCTGTTCCTTGGATGCTGCCTGACCTGCTGCGCTTTTCCAGCAACACATTTTCAGCTCTGATCTCTAGCATCTGCAGACCTCACTTTCTCCCCAAAGCAGTGAAGGTGCATGGGATCCCAAACCCTGTGAACAGCCTGTCAATCACTTCAAGGGTACAAACAGTCCTAGTGAAAGAGCAAATTAAAATGCTGCTGCAGGAAACACTTCTATTTTGGTAAATGCCTAAAATCACAAAAAATATCTGTTTGCTTTGACACATTTGATCAAATTATGCGGCTGCTTTGAAATTTTATTGGCAAATTGCACTGTAACCATGGCAACAATGATATTTTCTATGAATCTCATTAAAATAGTAAGTGGAATAACTGAATAATGGAGTCAGACACGCTCCACAGACTGTCAATTCCACTCCTGAATTCACCACCTTCTGCTGCTTTTGCACAAAGGTGAACATTACCTTGCTGATTCTGTTAAATCCCCAAAACTTGTTTCCCTCCTATTGTCCTTTATGTCCTCTCTCAGTTTAGCTGGACCAGCTCCTGCACCTTTGACCTCTACATAAACAGGCGGCTTGGTGGTTCAGTGGTTAGCACTGCTGCCTCACAGCACCAGGGATTCCACCTTCAGCCGACTGTGTGTGTGGAGTTTGCACATTCTCCCTGTGTCTGCATGGGTTTTTCCAGGTGCTCTAATTTCCTCCCATAGTCCAAAGATGTGCAGGCTAAGTGGGTTAGCCATGGGAAATACAGGGTTGATTAGATTAGATTAGATTACTTACAGTGTGGAAACAGGCCCTTCGGCCCAACAAATCCACACCAACCCACCGAAGCGCAACCCACCCATACCCCTACATTTACCCCTTCACCTAACACTATGGGCAATTTAGCATGGCCAATTCACCTGACCTGCTCATCCTTGGACTGTGGGAGGAAACTGGAGCACCCGGAGGAAACCCACACAGACACGGGGAGAATGTGCAACTCCACACAGTCAGTAGCCTGAGGCGGGAATTGAACCCGGGTCTCTGGCGCTGTGAGGCAGCAGTGCTAACCACTGTGCCACCGTGCCACCCACCAACAGGGATAGGGTGGGAGGTAGGTCTGGGTGGGACATTTTTTTGGAGGGTTAGCGTAAATCCACTGGGTCAAATAATCTTCTTCTGCACTGTAGGATTTCTATGACTCTACACGTTGCCATGGTCAACAAAAAGGTCCTCCCCCAATGCTTTTCTGAGTTTGAGTTGTCAGGGCATTGGATAGGATGGGACGTTTTTCCCTGCAGCGTGGAAGGCTGAGGGGTAACCTTATACAAGTTTATAAAATCATGAGAGGCAAGGATATGGTGAATAGCCAAGGTCTTTTCCCCAGGATAGGAGAATCCAAAACCAGATGGCATAGGTTTAAGGTGACAGGGGACAGATTTAAAAGCGACCTGAGGGGTAACGTTTTCACACAGGTGGTGGTGTGTGTATGGTACGAGCTGCCAGAGGAAGTGGTAGAAGTGGGAACAATTACAACATTTAAAATACATTTGGGAGAGGAGGAAAAGCAGCGAAGGTGCATGGGATCCCAAACGCTGTGAGCAGTCTGTCTATCACCTCAACAACACAAACAATCCTAGTTGTGCCTTGTGAAAGATTGGAATTAAAATTCTGTTGCAGCAAACACTTCTTTTTTGGTACATGCCTAAAAATCACAAAAAAATCTTTGTTTGCCACATTTGATCAAATTTGATCAAAATTGCAGTGTAATGTATCAATAAAATTGGAAACCTACATGGATAGGAAAGATTTATAGGGAAACGGACCAAACGCAGGCAAATGGGGCTCGTTCAGTTTTGGAAACCTGGTTGGCATGGACGAGTTGGGCCAAAAAGCCTGTTTCCATGTTGTATGACTCTGTTGTCCGGCTGAGTGGAATCGCTAGTCTTTGGCTCCATTCTTTCCCCTCTGACTGCAAGTGAGGATTTCCAGCAATGCTTCTCTTCCTAGCCTTTACAAAATCAGATCTGGATCTCTCAAGCATTGACCTTTTTTGCCCGATTTGCACAGAGCCTGCATCATAAGGCACAGCCAACTTTCACAAAGGCTGACAGACAGCTGCCTCTAGCTTTCCCCTGCTAAACTGATGATTATGACACTTCCTAGCTGTTAGATTTCTCCAAACTAACATATAGTTTCTTTTTATTTGCTCACAACATATGAATATCACTGACAAGCAGTGTTTACTGTAGCACTCTGGTTATGGTATTGTTTTGCTTTGTCTATTGCACACAGCTTTTTCAGTTCAGCATATTGCTTCACCAGAGGTTGATGAGCATCGATTTCCTCCTGTCAAATACTGGGAAGAACAAAGCTTCCTCCCAAAAATGTTGTTTCTCACCAGCAACTCCATTTCCCTCCCCGTCTGTTCTGAGAGGATGAACCATTTACAATCTGCGTCATTGTTCGCTACCTTGTCATCCTATTCAACCCCAAACATTTTTTCCCTGGAGCGTAGGAGTCTGTAGGGTCCATTCTCAGAGAACCCTTAAACATGTCCACCTCATTATTACGTTCACCAACCTTCACCTCTGTAACCTCAGCTCTCTCCACATGAATCGGCTCATCTGCCACTGAAACCTTCATTCATTCATTCATTTTGCCAATTTTCACTTGGACTACTCCAACACACCTACTCCTAGGTGGCCTCATTTCAGTTCACCTCAGCTCATTCAAAATCTTGTTGGTATTCTAAACCAGACTAAGTCTCACTCACCTCTGTACTTACGGATCTAAATAGTCCCCAATTCCACATCAAATCCATTGTGCCCTTGTGAGTAGGACATGATCTGTCGTCCCCCACCTACACACCCTTCCTCTCCCTCTAACGCACATGTGTACACTGTCCTGTGCTTTCCCTTTCATTTGCAAACATGCCCTCTCTCTTGCCCCCACACTAACACACATCCTTACTCTTCCTACACCATGCACCCTCCCCCCCCACTCTCCTGCACACATGCTCTTTTGCACTCTCCCATCAATGCATCTCTCCCCTCATGCACACCATCCCAATCCCTACCAATTCACACACTCTCTAAGCCACCTTCCAGCCTCTCCTCTGTGGTGCATGCCATACATGGCACTCCCCATGTGGCTCCACAGGCCGTCCCTCTCATTCCTGTTTCACCACCCTCCATCTCCCATCTCATTGGCAACACACTCTCCTTTGACAGAGCAAATGCTTTCACTCCCTCTGCATTCTCCTTCCTTCCCATCTTATCACTCTCCCACACATGCATGGCACCATCCATTGCCCCTCACACTCAACACATCTCCCCATGTCCCCTATTTCCTCTCTCTAATGCACATAACACTGCCCACACAAGCACATGATGCCACTCTCTCTCACACAGGGAAATTCACTCACTATCACGCACCATGCAAAACTATCTTACACACTCAATTGCTCATCATTCACCCTCCCCCAACACCCATAAATGCTTGTGCAAATGCCCTTTCTTACGTACTTTCTCTCTTCTTTGAAATACCCTCCCATTCCAATCCCATAACCATGCATGCCCTCCCACTCCACCCCCTACCCTCCTCACCAGCCACACAGACTTCTATCCCATCCCTAATCCACACAGACCCTCTCATGCTCCCATATGTACACATGCCCTCCTATTCCCTTTCCCAAGCACAGGCATACCTTACCTCACCCATGCCTTTTCTACCTCTCCCTCTCATGCACAGTGCCCCACCTCACCCCCAGACATACTCACACGCCCTAACTTACTCTCCTTCTCTAATCCATGTGGTGCACACACTCCTGCTCCCACACCTGAACCCCTCTCTCACGGGTGTGCGTACACAACTCTCCACACACACTGCACCTTCTTTGACTCATACAACCACCTCTCTCTCACTCTCATACACAGGCCCTCTTACTCTCTCTCCCACACACATGAAAAAACACACTCTCTCTCTCAAACACAGCACATGCACTTCCCTCTCAGACGCAAAACCATCCCTTTACTGCCACATACCTGCTTCACCCCCAGTAATCAACACCATTTTTACCGCCCAATCTTGTGTATCGAGTAATATATTAAAATGCATTGAGAACTGGTTACCAAACAGAAAACAGATTAGAAATTCAAATGTAATTTTTGTAATAACAGGGCATAACAGTGGAAAAGATCAATGTTTGGGCGCAGCTATCTACAGTCTATATCAATGACTTAGAAAACAAAACTGTGGAATAAGGCAAGTCTACTGACAGTACAAAATTGGTTGGGAAATTAAATTGCGAAGAGGAAGAAAAGTCTCTCCAAAGATACATATTTTGTTTAAACCATTGCGCTAGAAGGTAGAAGCTGGAATATAAAGTTAGGCAGTCTGAAATTATCCATTTCAGTAAATAAAAAGTAAAACAGCAATTGCTGGAAAAACTCAGATCTGGCAGCATCGGCAGCATCTATGGAGAGAAATCAAAGTTAACATTTTGGGTCCAGTGTTCTGAAGAAGGGTCACTGCACCCAAAACGTTCATTCGGATTTCAGATGCAGCTAGGCCTGAGCCTTTCCAGCAAAATCTGTTTTTGTTTCTGATTTCCAGCATCCAAAGGTTTTTAGATTAGATTAGATTGCCAACAATATGGAAACAGGCCCTTCGGCCCAACAAGTCCACACCGACCCTCCAAAGAGTAACCCACCCAGACCCATTTCCCTAACCTATATTCACCCCTGATTAATGCACCTCACACTATTTAGTATGGCCAATTCACATGACTGCACATCTTTGGATTGTGGGAGGAAACTGGAACACCGGGAGGAAACCCATGCAGAGATGGGAAGAATGTGCATACTCCACACAGATAGTCGCCTGAGGTGGGAATCAAACCCAGGCACTGTGAGGCAGCAGTGCTAATCACTGAGCCACCGCGCCACCCAACCTGATTCGCAGTCAGGCAACTTATCCAGTTCTTTCATCTTTTCTTTAATAAAATAAAAAGGAAAACATTGATGTTCAAAGAGGAGAGACGATTACATGTTGAGAATTTAATATACAAGGGAGTTGGAGTTCTAGAGTGAAGGAAGTCATGTTGCAACTGTACAGGGTGTGAATAAGACCATACCTGGAACACTGCGCACAGTTCTGCTCTTCATACCCAAGAAAGAATGTACTTGCCTCAGACTGATTTCAGACAGTTGTCCTACAGGAGATTAGGCTTATACACTCTAGAAGTTTGAAAACTGCAAGGAAATTGCTTTGAATTAAGTAAGCTTTAGAAAGAGCTTAAAAGAATACTTTAGAACTAAAGGTCATAGTCTCAAAAATAAAAAGTAAGCCATTTAGAACGGAGACAAGGACAAATATCTGCACTTTAAAGGTTGAGAATCTTTTAAATTCTCAACCCCGGGAGATTTGCACGTTAGTCCATGTTTAACACAGAGGTAGAGTAACTTTGGGAACCAAGTGAATCAAGGAATATGGGGTTAAGCGGATATGTGGAGTCAAAGCAGATTTTATTTGTTATTCAGCATTTATTGCCCATCCCCAATTACGCAGAGGGCAGTTAAGAGTCAACCACATTGCTGTGGATCTGGAGTCACATGTAGACATTAGTCAACTGGATATGGTTTTTTTCCCTGACAAGTGACAGAGGATTCATGGTCGTCATTAGACTCTTAACTCCAGATTTCTTTTTAATAACTGAATTCAAATTCCACTACCTGCCATGGCTGGACACAAACCCGGGTCCCTAGAACAGTAAGGTCCCTGGGTCTCTGGATTAACAATCCAGTGATAAAACCATTAGGCCTCTCCCAATGATAATTATCTTACTGAATGGAGAGACAGTCCCAAGGTGCTGTAATGCCATTTCTGATGTTCTTAACACTGTGGGAGCTACAGAAAAGTTCAATTCGTCACGTACTCCAGATGGCCAAAGTGTTTGCAGTACGCAATTCTGAGCTGTGCCAAGCTCACCTTTTGAATAATACGTGCCAGGGTCTGGAGTGCCAGGGCTCGTTGCTGAATGACTTGACTGCGAACTAAGTGGAAGAGTTCTTGCAGTGAATATCCGGCTTGCTGAAAAAGACAAGGCAATAGTACAAGGTAATTCAAGTAAACAGTTCAAAACATTGGGCAGTTTTGCAATGACCAACAGTTTCGAACCACTGAAACTACACAGAAAGGAGGCACAATAGAATAAAGTACTATGGACACTGGAGATCTGAAATGAAAACAGGAAGTGCTGGATAAACTCATCTTGCCTAGCAGCATCTGTGGAGGAAGAAACAGAGTTAACGTATCGAGTCCCTTCATCAGAACTGGTTTAAAACCTTTTACAGACAGCAAAGTGCTTCTGAAGTGCGACCACTGTTGAGAAATTGGGAAATGTGGCAGTCAATTTACACTCAGCAAGCTCCCGCAAGCTGCAATCTAATAATGACCAAACAACCTGCTTTAGTCACGCTGGCTGAGGGATAAGTATCAACCTGAACAGAGAAAAGAACTTGCTTGCTCTTCATCACACACCGTATTAACATGGAATTTCAGGCCAAGCCACACTAGGAATGATGTCATATGAGGTATGAAATTAGCAGTGCAACCCTCCAATTCCCTCCTGGCTGCAGACAAAGAATTGGGGCTATCTGCTACCTGCAAATTTGCAGACTAAGCCATATCTTGACCACTAGGACTTTGAATCTGGCAAAGCCGATACTTCTTATTGCAAAGGATAAGCCAGTGTAAATTTATCATCGGAAACTTACTAGCCATTTTCTGCAGCTCCCGAAAATAAATCAATGAGCCTGCAATATTTCCAGTTACCATCTTAAAAGACCGTGTAATAGTATCTGTTTGGATTTCTTAAAACCTTAAGTGCACGCTATCTCTTTTGTTTTATGTGTGTCTTAGGTGAGAGCGGGAGTGAGAATGAATTTATCTTTTAGATTGTTAACTTTAAAAGAAAAACTGTCTTGTGTCTGTGCTCCAGAGCAACAACATTCAGAGGTTTAAAACGTCATTTTAAAGCTTTGTACAGTGAGTCGAGGATTAGGGAAGGTAAAGGGGGAGTCATTACACCATCTCACCCCTGCCCTTAACATTAGTCTTTATCCAGCCTGGTTTGTACATGACTCCAGTCGTGCAGAAAAGTGGTTGATAGAAGTAGTTATGATTTGGCACGTGGTGCTTGAACTAATTATCCCAAGGAAATTGGATGAATACTTGAACAGGAGAAACTTTCAAGGCTGCGGTTTACCAGCAGGGTAGTGGGGCCAATCGGATAGCTGGGGCAGACATGATGGGCTGTGTATATATTCAAAGATCGGAGACTGCTCATTCAGTTTGAGGCCAAATTTAGAATTCAACTAACCAGAGGCTCCACAGCAGTGTTAAAGTGAGCACCCACATTTCAACTTCACACATATTACTAGTGTTGCTCTGACATTTCAGGAAAAATGCTCAAACTTGTGAAGACCATAAAAGATTGAGCTATATCAACCTTATCCCTTAAACCGCCCAAAGACTCTATTGATAGCAGCTTTGAAATTACTAATTGAACCCCCCCACCAACCGCAGCAGACTTTTTGAGAGGGAGGCATGCGCTGCCAATTTCTGGCACCTTTTGTGTGAAAAACTGTTTCCTAGCATCAGCCTAATTTAAGGCTGAGCTCATTTGCTTCCAGATTCCCACATTCAGAGGGAATCACTTCTCTCAATCCATCCTAACAAATCCTTTAACCATCTTACCCACCTCAGTTAGATCACCCTTTCATCCTCTTCACTCAGCGGAGTACAGGCCTAGTCCACGCCATGTTCTCATTATTTAACTCTTTTAATATACCCCCTCAAGGGCTAATATATTTTTCCCAAAATGCAGATACCATAACAACAAATTGCACATTAGGGTGCTGCAGAGGTGCAAGATAACTTACAACAATTTATACTTCAGTCCTCACTTCAGCAGGAGCTCCAACACATTAGATTGTAATACACAATAATAATCTTACCTCTGGCTGCTCTCCATGGTGGTGCAGTCCTAGGTGAGTTGGAAGATCGACATCTGGAGGTATTAAGTCACCATGAAAACTGAACCTTGCTTGCATCTCCTGAATATGAAAAGATAGATACAGTATTAAATAGCATTTCCAGAGAAAGGCAGAAGCGTTTTCTGTCCATTTGTGCAGATTAGACTGCTGTGTATTCATAACTATTGGGGTCGCAGCTTCTAATGTTTGAAAATGGAAGCTTTTAAAACAACATTGACATTTCAGCCTCTACACAACTCAAACCCAGAGTAATCCTAAACAAGCCCACTTCATCCAACTGCTTCCAACTTCGCTACTGGACTCAAAGCACTCAGTCTCACTATCCATTATGATTCTGTGACTTGGCCACACAATCCCACATTATCTCTCCGCTCCGTCACAGAGCCACTCGGTCTCTCCCCACTTAATCACACAGCCACTCGGTCACACCCCGGCTCCGTCACAGAGCCACTCGGTCACACCCCGGCTCCGTCACAGAGCCACTCGGTCTCTCCCTGCTCCGTCACAGAGCCACTCGGTCTCTCCCCACTTAGTCACAGAGCCACTCAGTCTCTCCCTGCTCTGTCACAGAGTCACTTGGTCACACTCTGGCTCAGTCACTGAGCCACTCTGTCTCTTCCCAGCTCCATTACAGAACCACTCACTCAGTCACACACTTCTCTGTCCCAGAACCACTCGGTCACACCCCTCTCCGTCAGAGAGCCACTCTGTCTCTCCCAGCTCCATCACAGAGCCACTCGGTCTCTCCCAGCTCCGTCACAGAGCCACTCGGTCTCTCCCAGCTCCGTCACAGAGCCAATCGGTCTCTCCCAGCTCCGTCACAGAGCCAATCGGTCACACTCAGGCTCCATCAGAGCCATTCTGTCTCTTCCTAACTCCATTACAGAGCCACTTGTTCTCTCCCCACTCCATCACAGAGCCACTCAGTCACTCCCCCCTCCATTACAGAGCCACTCGGTGTCTCCCTGATCAGTCACAGAGCCACTCGGTCACACCCTTCTCTGTCAGAGCCACTCAGTCTCTCCCAGCTCCGTCACAGTCACTCGGTCACACTCTTCTCTGTTACAGAGCCACTCGGTCTCTCCCTAGTCCATCACAGAGCCACTCGATCACACCCTGCTCCATCACAGAGCCACTCAGTTTCTGTTGCTCTGTCAACAGCCAGTTTCATGGTTTGGTGACAGGGTCACTTCATCCCACAATCTCCGACTTAGCTACAATTAGTTATACAGAATGTTCACAAATTGCCACTGCTCACCTCCTTAGTTTTCTGTCGCCTGGGTTTGGGCAGGTCTTTCATCCACTCCAGCTTCTCATATTCTGGGACATCCATATGGACCCATCCTTTCTCAGGCTTCAGTGGAATATCAGCCTCTGTAGAGATTCAGCAATAATCTCATAAGAGTGTACAGTCCAGCAGCCATCAGCATACGCATGTACCCCTCATCCACATGATCTTACACACACTCTGCTCATCACTGCAGCATAATCTTGCCCCTCTCCTCCCACGTACTGTGTCAGCTGTTGTGCAGGCACTCCCCACTTTAGGTTCTCTGGTCTACATATAAATCTGTGTTTACCATTACCAGATTGAATCTACTATTCCACACACATGGAGTACAAGTACTTGATGATATCGAAGCTCAGACTTTTGGGTGGACATTCTACCCAGACTAATAAGATGAACATTCAGTCCAATGGAATTGCATCTTGGCAATCTCAAATCTCATCCTGGTAGTCTTGGGACTACAAAACTGTCTGAAATCCAATCGTGATTAAGAACCCAACAACCACACAAGTCATTAACTCACTCTTATTGAGTATGGCATATACTGATGTAAGAAAATAAACGGAATACTTCATACAGTGCCATACCTTGTGTTAGGGATGTCAGGATTGCAGCTAATGAAGTGGACACTAAGGGGGCAAAATCAGTCACATACAAAATCAGGAAAGGCTAAAAGCAGGAAGAGTAAAATATAGTTTATTAAGAGATCAGCCCAATATGGCCTTGGATTACAAATGCTCAAATTGACTAAGCATGGTACATAAGGTTAGTGAGTTGCAGCCAAATGGGACAATAATTTAGGGTCAATATCAGATGCCTGGCTCAAAGCAGGGCATGATTTGGAATACCATGGACTGCAAACAACTCAGAAAAGATAAAGGGAAAAAAAAAGATGGTGGATTGGCAGTACTGATAAAAAAAATTATTATAGAATGGGAAAATAATGAATCAAAAAATCTTTCAAATAAATGTTGTTATTGTATTTATATTATTTGTCAATTTAAATATCAATAGAAGAGTTACTACAGTACTGGCTACATACTTCCAGCCACCAAACAGTGGGAAGAACAACAGAGAAGCAAATTCACAGGCAAATTACAGAAAGGTGCAAGAACTAACTATTGACTGCAGAAAACTTTAATTATGCGACCAGACACTGGGATAGAGAGCTAAAATCAAAGACGGAGGGAATGTCTGATAACGTTCATGATCAGCATGTTTCAGCGCTACTGAGGAAGACTGCAGTGCACAATCTAGCCTGTCGCCCAGTCCTCTGCCACGAAGTTACTTAGTTCTTTAAAAAAATCCATGGGAAGAAATACATAGATATTGTTCTTAGGAATAAAAGTGTCAAAGGGGAGGGGAAGAAAATGGGAGCAGGGTAGTGAGTTGAATGGCACAGTGGACTTGAAGACCTGAATGGCCTACTTCTGCTGCTACATTCTATGTTTCTAGAATCTGGAATTGAACCAGCAGCTTGGTTCCTGAGTCATAATTGAAATTCCCACCCTACATCCCTGTAACGGCCACTAGAACTAATTCATTGATTTCTACACATGCTGTTATTAATTCAGCTATATGTATCTGTTCAATTCTGGATACCACACTTAAGGAAGGATGTCAAGGGTATAGAGAGAGAGTACAAGCAAGGTTTACTGGAACAGTACCAGGGTTCAGTAACAGTGAGGCTGGAGGTGTTTCTCCTTAGAGAAAAGAAGGTGAAGTGAAAATTTGATTGAAGTTTATAAAATCATGAACTGTTTTGGTAAGGAAGGAGGTACTACCCCACCGTGGCAGAAGAGTAAGTAACCAGAAGGAACAGATTAAAAGGTGATCAGCCAAAGAACCGGAGCAACACCAGGAAACAACTTTTCCATAAAGCAAGTAATCATTTTCTGGAATACAGTGTCTGAAAGGGCTTGGCGGGCTGGGGGTAGATTCAGAAATAACTTCGAAATGAAAATTAGATAAATGCCTTATGGGAAAATATTGCCAAAGTAATGAGGATAAAGTGACCAATTAGGTAGCCGTACCAAGAGTTGACACAAGAACCATGGGTCAAACAAGCTTCTGTGCTGTACAATTCTATGAGGTATTTCCACTTACTGAATATACTGCAAACACTGTGTCCTTTATTTATGCTCCTTAATTATGACTGATATGAGAAAATACCTCTTTTAAAAGCCAATGATTTGAGTGCAAGTAATTTGATACTCATTATGCACAATGTTTGTACAGCTGTAGGTTAGAGCTGTGTTAGTCAATGGCTCTGGAGGTTGGAGCTTTGATTGGCAAATACAAGCTAACTGGTTTGTGGTCTGGTGACCAGTTATCAATGACACAGGCCTTTTCTGCCTGCCAACAACCATGTGGTTGATTCTTATGTAAGTGAATAGCTTGAAGTAAGGAACAAGATGCAAAGAAACTATCAGGTCTTTACCAGCCAGGAGCTCTCTTGCTATTCTCTACAGTAAGCAACTTCAAACCTGAAGTTTATTGTTCCTTCAACACTTTCTGTAAGCTGAGAATTTTAACTGATAAGATAGAGAGCTTTGTAATAAGTGAACCAGTTACCTTGTGCCTCCTGCAAACCAGTGGAAGCATCTGGAGAAGAACAACTAAAGTAGTACTTTGACCAGCACAAGAATCATCTCAGCAACCCTCGTGAATAGGAACCTTTGAATTGTTTTCCAGTGTTTTTCCCTCTGACCATAATCCATGTTTTTTTCCGGTGTCTGTCTTTGCATGTGTAAGGGAGAGTCTATAAGGGGATTCATGTTTTAATTTGCAATGTTAATATGCTGACAGTTTGTAACTGTTAGCTGTAGCTAGGGTCTACTTACTTGTAATAAATAATCATTCTAGTTAAGTACAGAAACCTGGTTTGTGCTTTCTGGCAGCCTGAGACTGAAAATCAGGTAAACAGAATTATTACATACAGTAGACCACTCGTACCCGCGTGGATACATTCCAAGACATACCAAGAAACCCCAAAACAGCGGATAGGTACGAATGTTCATTTAAATGGGAACCGTACCTTACCAGCAGCCTCTTGGTCCCTGGTTCTGGAACATTCCCTATAATATGCACAAACTTTGGTAAACGGGTAACTGAAACTGCAGTAACCAGACCCACAGATATGGGGTCACCTTGCATTTACAAAAAAACTTTAACTTCTGTGATGACTCCAGGAATATTGAGGCTTCATTTCCAGTGCACTACCCCAGTGAATAGCAGCATGAATTAGGATCACAATTAGGCCATTTGGCCCCTCTAGCCTGTTCAACCATTCAATTAGATTATCTGATTGTGGCTTCATTCCATATTCCTGCCGAGATGTAACCATCGACCCTCTTGTTAGTCTAGAAAATACCTCTCTCAAAGATATTCAATGATCAGATCTCAACCACTCCCTGAGGAATCTTAATATTATGGGAGATCTCTTATTTTTAAACTCTGTCCCCCAATTGTAGTTCCATAGCCTAGCTAATGTTGAAGTGTTGGAAATGCAATAGCAATGTCCCAGAAACCAATGAGACAAGAACTATCTAATCTATTAGATTAGGTAATTGACCTAGCCACACTTTTCTTGACTGAGGGACAAATATTGGGCAGGATACTAGGGAGCACTCACCTGCTGTTCTTTGAGTAGCTCCATTGTTTTGGTTTAGATGGAAAGGATTTTGGTTAAATATTACATCCAGAATGGTGGTACCCTCAGATGCTTCCCCAGTACCATATAGTCAGCATTCGCACAGAATATGCATGGGAAGCTCGAGAGCAAGACTTGAACCCAAGAACTTTGTTTTGGTCTCAGAGGTGAAGTTGTTACTCACTAAATTACTGCTGAGTTAAGTGGAATTCTCTGTGGCTAAGAACCTGCAATGTTGTCGGAGCCAAATAGAGGGAGCTTCACTGTGCATTTAATCTGCAAGATATCTTGATGCTGACACAAGATGACTGTAAGGTAAGATGTACACTTTTTCAGTGGTAACATCCTCTCCAGCAACGTACATTATAAAAGACTAGTAAGGTTTAAAGATGCACATTTTAGTGATACAAGTACTATTCATACATTATTATGATTGCGTGATTCTTGATGGAGAAGTTGCTTCTACTCAGACAGCAGAGTTGCAGATCTGTGGCACAGCAATATTATCCTAAACCCGTGGAGAACGTCTCTACAGTTAATGGCAGGGTGCCACCTCTGTATGGCTTTGAATCAATGCATGCCATCAGCACGGTATACTCCTATCTGGCATTGGCTTGGAACACTTAATACACTTTTCAATTATAAAAGTGGTTTTTGTGGTCCAGCTTTTCTTCCAAATTGGAACAATGTCTTTGTCCCTGCAATTTTGAGGTCTGTGCTCAGTCCAACACATCACAACTGTTGTGTGAAGGTCAATGTTGGGATAAATGCAAGACATAGCAGCATGTTCCTGACCCATCATGTTTTGTTCTCTCCATTAAACAGTTAGGCTAACCCAAAAAAACTACCTTTCACTCCAGTGGGTCGTGGAGCAATTTCAAGGCTATCAATCTACCCCTGCTTTGCTGCAGGAGTTCCTCAGGGTAGTGTTTCAAGATCAACCATTTCCAGCTACTGCAACAATATCTTTCCCTCAATCAGTAAATGCAGATGTTTACTAATGACTGCATAGTTTTAATTTGCAACTCCTCAAACACTGAGGTCACCTATGTCCATATGAAGCAAGGCCCAGATAATACTCAGACATGGGCTAAGTGGCAAGTAACATTTGTGCCACAGAAAGTGCTTGGAAATGACCATTTCCACGAAAGGGAACCATCGTCTCCTTGACATTCGATGTGTTACTTGGAATTCTCCACTATCTACATTCTGGGGAGTCAATTATTACCAGAATTTTGCTAGACCAGCTATTAAAATATTTTGCAGCCTGGGAAATCTGTGATAAACAACTAACCTCCTGAATTCCCAAACCCTGTGCACTGCCTATAAGGATTGGATGAAACATTCCCCACTTGCTTGAATGAGTGCAACTACAAGAACACTCAAGCACTTAACGCCAACACAAAACTCCATTTATTGGCACCGCATCCAACATGTTAAACAATCATTCCTCTACTATTGACACACAGTAGTAGCAGTGTGCACCACTTTCAAGATGCACTCCAACACCTCACCAAGGCTCCATCCACACCCCAATATCTACAGCTTAGAAGAATGAAATCAGCAGTGCATGGTGGCTCAACATTACCTTCTTGGGCACAGGTGTATATCCGGAACAAATAAAAATAACCTGCCGTATTTGGTCTCCTGTTTAGCTAGCCTAATTTAGCAGTCATTTCTTACCCTGATGTCATTAAGTTAAACTCAGGCTGGGTTGACTAGAATCTCATGAACCATTACATCATTGGTCTTAGTGTTAACTGATGTTTCAGTAACCCCAAAGACTGTAATTCTTTATATACAGTGCATCGTTCAATGGGCCTGAGAAGCTTAAATTATAAGATAAATATATTTAATTTGGTTCATATTCACTTTAGCATAAAAGATTGAGGGGTGATTTGATCAAGATGTTTAAATGGGTTTGAATCCAGCACAATCACAGCTACTAGCTTTTGGACAAACCCTTGGCACTCACTTGCAAAATACCGCAAGTTACTATTCGAAAACTGCTCCATAGTATCCTGGTCAACATTCATTCTTCAACAAATACAACAAAAAAGTAGACTAATTGGATGCTTACCTTACTTCTACTCATGACAGTAAGTTGACAGAGTATAATGTGGGAAAATGTCAAGTTATTCATTTTGGAAGGGAAATCAAAACCCATTGAGAAAAACTGCAACTCATGGGGAAGGAGGTAGTTGTGCATAAAACATAGAAAGATAGCACACAGGTACAGCATGAAGGCTAATGGAAAGCTGGCCCTTATTTCAAGGGCGTTGGAGTATAAGAGTAGGGAAGTCTTAATGCAACTGTATAAGCTGCAGGTGAGACCACATCTGGAGTACGGAGAGTAGATTTGGTCCCATTATTGAAAGAAAGATATCATTTCATTGGAGGCAGTTCAGAAATGGTTCATTAGGATGATCCGCGGTAGGCAGGGATTGTCCTGTGATCAAAGGTTAAACAGGGTGGGACCCTACTTGAAATTTAGAACAATGAGAGGTGAGCTCATTGAAACATACAGGATTCTTAAGGAGCTTGAGAGGGTAATACTAAGAGGATGTTTCCTCTCATGGGAGAGTCTAGGATGAGGGGGCATAGTCTCAGAATTAAGTGGTGCCAATTTAAGACTGAGATGAGGAGAAATTTACAAGGCTGTCTATAAGGCACAAGTCAGACGTGTGATAGAATACTCCCCACTTGCCTGGATGAGTGCAGCCTCAACAATACTCAAGAAGCTTGACACCATCTAGGACAAAGCAGCATGCTTGATTAACACCACATCCACAAGCATTCACTCCCTCCTCTACCAATGTTCAGTAGCATTAGTATATACTTTTTACAAGATGAACTCAGAAATTCACCAAAGATCACGAGACAGTACCTTCCAAACCCACGGCCACTTCCACCTAGAAGGACAAGGGCAGCAGATACGTGGGAACACCATCACCTTCAAGTTCCCCTCCAAGCCACTCATCATCCTGACTTGGAAAGATATTGATTTGGACTAGTGTGGACAAAGTTAAAAATCACACAACACAAGGTTATAGTCCAATAGGTTTATTTGGAAGCACTAACTTTCGAAGCACTGCTGCTTCATCAGGTGGGTGTGAAGCAAGACCACAAGACACAGAATATATTGCAAAAGATTACAGTGATACAATGATACATTGAACAGACCTAGATTGTTAAGTCTTCCTTCTTTTAGAATGGATTTGCTGGTTTCAGTTCTTTAATATGTAAAACCCAGTCACATTCAAGATAATTTAAGGTTTTATCACAAAAGGTGACATCTCAGCTCAGACAATGTATTAAAGGTGTGAGGTTAGAGTCTGTCTGTATCTCAATCTTGAGTCAGACTGGTTCAATTTCAAAAGTGGAATTTACAAATATTACATGGATTGACTGCCTGCTTACAGATTCTGCATTTTTTAAGCAAAATAGAATGTATCTGCATATACAAATTCACCCTATAAACTTATATGTGTGCACATGTGCAGGGGAGAAAAACTGAGAGTGAGTGAGCGAGCGTGTGATGGGGCATAAGCCTGAGAGAGGGTGTGTGCGTGGGAGGTCTCTGTGTGTACATATGAGAGAGGGTCTGTGTGAGTGAGACAGTATGTAAGAGAGTGTGTGTGTGCTTGTGTGTGAGAGAGAGTGTATACTGCAGTGGGGTCAATGTAGTGTGATATGATGCAAAGGTCCAGGTTGAGGCCATGCGCATGGGTACTGAACTTGACTATCGGCCTCTGCTCGGCCACTTTGCCTGTCCTGAAGTCCACCTTGGCGGATGGTCACCCAAAGGTCCAAGGCCGAATGTCCCTGGAAATATATTGCCATTCCTTCACTTCGCTGGGTCAAGATCCTGGAATTCCCTCCCTAATAGCATCATAGGTCAACCCACAGCAGGTGGACTGCAGCGGCTCAAGAAGGCAGCTCACCAGCAGGGCAGCACGGTGGCTCAGTGGTTAGCACTGCTGCCTCAGTGCCAAGGACCTGGGTTCAATTCCAGCCTTGGGCGACTGTCTGTGTGGAGTTTGCACATTCTCCCCGTGTCTGCCTGGGTTTCTTCTGGGTGCTCCGGTTTCCTCCCACAGTCCAAAGATACGCAAATTAGGTGAATTGGTCACAGTTGCCCAATTGCCTAAATTGCCCATAGTTCAGGGATGTATAGGCTAGATGCATTAGTTAGGGGAAATGTAGAATAATAGGGCGGGGGAGTGGGTCTGGATGGGTTACTTTTCAGAGGATCAATTGTGGGCTTGTTTCCACTATGATAATTACCACCTTCACAAGATCAATAAATGCGGGCCAGTGATGCCCAGATCCCACAAAATGAATAAATAAAAAATTTCTTCTCTCAGAGTCTTTGGCACTCCTTGCCACAGAGACCTTGCATAAATTTAAGGTTGAGGTAGATAGATTCTTGATAAATGGGGGATCAAGGGTTATGGGAAAAAGGCAAGAAAGTGGATGTAAGGAGTGTTGGATTAATTTGTTGCAGTTGTACATACTAACGAAGCAATCTTAAGGGGCCAAACAGCCTACTCCTGTTCCTGTTACTGATGGGAAGTTGCTATTTACAAATTGGCTGCTGCAATTCCTATATTACAACTGTAACTAGAATCCTTTAGGACTTAACTGGCTATAGTGTGCTTTAAGCCATCCAGAGATCTTGAAAGACACTACATAAATGTAAACATTTGCTTAGAACCTAATATACTTTAAAAAAAACCTCAGATTGAGAATTGATGGATTATTGCAGAATACAATTACTACAAATTTACAAATTGACTGAAACAGGCCATTTGAGCCTGCTCCACAATTATTGATCTGTTTGTTTCAATTCCACATGCCCATCTACTTCTTTGAATCCTTTGTCCAACTAAAAATCTATCTATCTCCATCTTAAAAATATTCAAAGAACCCACCTTCTGACATAGACCTCCAAAAATCATGTCTATTCTTAAGGGCAACCTCTTACTGTAAAACAGTGTCCCTGGTTTTGGACACACCCATAAGAGGAAAGCTTCCATATCCATTTTGTCAAGACCATTTAGGATCTAATATGCTACAATCAAGTCACCCTCCCCCTTCTAAACTCCAGTGAAAGCAAGCCCAACCTGTCCAACCAATCCTCATTAAACAACTCCCTCATTCCAGATATTAATCTAGTAAGCCTCCCCTGAACCACCTCTAATGCATTTATATCATTCCTTAAATAAGAAGGGCAAAACTGCACTCAAAAGGCAGTCTGGAAAACTGAAGCATAATTTTCTATTCAATTCTTCTCGTAATGGAGGATAACATTGGATTAGCCTTCTCAAATACTTGCTATATGTTCATACCACCATTTTGTGACTCATACAGTAGAGCACCTTGATCCCTCTGCTTCTTGGAAATCTGCAGTGAGTCTCAGTCTAGGCCAAGCAATGTGCTGAACCTGCACGATATAAGAGCTGGTGGATCCCACTGTAGTTCACAGTGACCACATCTGCTGCAAGAGTTGGTTGTTTGAGGAACTCCAGCTCAGATTTGATGAGCTGGAGTCTGAACTTCAAACATCACGGAGAGGGAGTTATCTGGACACTGTGTTTCAAGCGGCAATCACAGCCTTAATTATCTCGAATTCGGTCAGTGGTCAGGTATAGGAGTGTGTGACTACCAATAAGGCAATAGAGAGATCCAGGAGGTAGTGCTGAAGGAGGTTGAGGTTGCAAAGCAGATTTGACATTCTTGTTTCCTGTGTGGACGAGTGTGGGGCTGTATGGAGATGTATTGATGGGCAAAATGTTAGCAAATTGAGTATAATGTGGGAAAATGCAAAGTTGTTCATTTTGGAAGGGAGAACAAAAGAACACTATTATTTAAACAAAGAAAAGCTGCAGTAAACTGCAACACAAAGGGACTTGGAGATACTTATGCACAAAACACAGAAAGCTAGCACACAGATACAGCAGGTAACCAGGAAGGCTAATGGAACGTTGGCCCTTACTTCAAGAGGACTGGAGTATTAGAGTAGGGAAGTCTTAATGCAACAGTGCAAGGTACTGGTGAGACCACATCTTCAGTACTGTGAGCAGTTTTGGACCCCCTATTTAAAGAAAGATATCATTTCATTGGAGACAGTTCAGAGAAGATTCACTTAGACGATCCCCAGTATGGAGACATATGAGCAGAGATTAAACAGGTTGGGACCCTCCTCACTGGAGTTTAGAATGTGAGGTGATCTCACTGAAACATACAGAATTCTTATGGGACTTGAAGAGTAAATGCGGAGAGAATGTTTCCCTCCACCGGAGAATCTAGGACTAGAGAGCATAGTCTCAGAATATAGGGATGCTAGTTTCAGACCAAAATGAGAAGGAATTTCTTCTCTCAAGGGTTGAGTTTCTTTGGAACTCTTTGGCACAGAGCGCTATGCAGGCAGGGTCCTTATGTATATTTCAGGTTGAGATAGATTCTTGATCAGCAAAGGAATCGAGGGTTATGGGAAAAGGTAGGTATGTGAGCATAAGGAGTGTCAGATCAGCCACGATCCTATTGAATGGCGGAGTTGGCCTCTTATGGTTAAGTATTAATCTGTTTTTTGATCATTTGTACCAAAATGCAAAACTGAATAATATGACGTGTGTAATATACACAGTAAGTCTAACAAGTTGGGTAACAAATGTTTCAACGTGGTTATTTCAAACTGAGATAGCCACACAAAAAAAAAGAAAAACTTAATACTCCCAGCTGAACCAAAGATGACACCTGTTTTGGAACATTGAGGTTGACATAATCTCACAATTACATATTCTACCCAAAACAGGCCAATTGCACCCCCAATAGATCATGGACATCAATGGCTGTGGTGCTGCATATTAATCTCGCACCCTCAAGAATGGAAACATTTACTGCATTTGTAGTCCTAGTTGATATCCAAGGTCCCAAGGAAAGGATTGCAATGAACTCTGATGTTCTGCACTATCAAATGGGCTGCTTGCACTGACTAAACTCTCATCAGATTAACTATCAGTTGGGTATGGTGCAGAAGGAGAGGGTGAAGGGTAACTGCAGGGAGACCAATTAAAGATTAACATCTGGACATGAACTGCCCCTATGCAGAGGACCAAGAAAAAGACTAACTGGGATGCTGGAAACCTAAAACAAAATGAGAAATCCTGCAGAAGCTCAGCAGTCTGGCAGCATCTCACAAACAGAGTCAGAGATGTACAACATGGAAACAGACCCTTCAGTCTAACCCGTCCATGCCGACCAGATATCCCAATCCAATCTCGTCCCACCTGCCAGCACCCTGCCCATATCCCTCCAAATCCTTCCTATTCATATTCCCATCCAAATGCCTCTTAAATGTTGCAATTGTACCAGCCTCCACCACATCCTCTGGCAGCTCATTCCATACACGTACCATCCTCTGCATGAAACAATTGCCCCTTAGGTCTCTTTTATATCTTTCCCCTCTCACCCTAAACCTATGCCCTCTCGTTCTGAACTCCCCGACTCCAGGGAAAAGACTTTGTCTATTTATCCTATCCATGCCCCTCATCATTTTATAAACCTCTATAAGGTCACCCCTCAACCTCCGAATCTCCAGGGAAAACTGCCCCAGCCTGTTTAGCCTCTCCCTGTAGCACAAATCCTCCAACCTTGGCAACATTCTTGTAAATATTTTCTGAACCCTTTTCAGGTTTCACAACATCTTTCCGATAGGAAGGAGACTAGAATTGGACGTAATTGGCCGAACCAATGTCCTGTACAGCCGCAACATGACCTCCCAACTCCTGTACTCAATGCTCTCACCAATAAAGGAAAGCATACCAAAAGCCTTCCTCACTATCCTATCTACCTGCGACTCCACTTTCAGGGAGATATGAACCTGTACTCCAAGGTCTCTTTGTTCAACAACACTCCCTAAGACCTTACCATTAAGTGTATAAGTCCTGCTAAGATTTGCTTTCCCAAAATGCAACACCTCGCATTTATCCAAATTAAACTCCATCTGCCACTTCTCAGCCCATTGGCCCATCTGATCAAGATCCCGTTGTAATGTGAGGTAACCTTCTTCGTTGTTCACTACACCTCCAATTTTGGTCTCATCTGCAAACTTACTAACTATACCTCTTATGCTCACATCCAAGTCATTTATATAAACGATGAAAAGCAGAGGACCCAGCACTGATCCTTGTGGCACTCCCCTGGTCACAGGCCTCCAGACTGAAAAACAACCCTCCACCACCACCCTCTGTCTTCCACCTTTGAGCCAGTTCTGTATCCAAATGGCTAGTTCTCCCTGTATTCCATGAGGTATAACCTTGCTAATCAGTCTCCCATGGGAAACCTTGTCGAAAGCCTTACTGAAGTCCATATAGATCACATCTGCCGCTTTGCCCTCATCATTCCTCTTTGTTACTACTCCAAAAGCCTCAATCAAGTTTGTGAGACATGATTTCCCTCGCTCAAAACCATGTTGACTATCATCTGTGGAAAGAAAGCAGAGTTAACGTTTCAGGTCCAGAACTGAAAGAGGGTTACTGGACTCAAAGCATTAACCCTGCTTTCTCTTCACAGATTCTGCCAGACCTGAGCTTCTCCCCAGTAATTTCTGCTTTTCTGTCTGAGAATTTACTGCACATGTCAATATTAGCCTTCTGCCTGTGTTAGTTTTTATTCATTGTAGATCAGGGAAAGCCCTGGTTCCTGTTTAGCATGGTTTCTACGTGAGGTCATTTTTTTGTAAACCCGAGACTAATAGCTTGCAGCTTTGTTCTTCAAGATTTCAGCAATGCATTCATGCCGTAGGTTGGCAGTTCTTTATTACCTGGTAATATGGATTGGAATCTTTCCAATCTTTTTTTTCATTCCGGAGAAGATTCTCTCTAAATAATTACTGACCATGCTTAATGCTTTAAATGAGCTGTAATGATCTCAGCACAGCAATGAATGCAGATGAGGCAGCCAGAATTTTAAGAACAAGGCATGAATTAGTGAGGACTGCAGATACTAGAAGCCAGTGTCAATAGATGTCAAGCTGGTAAAGCATAGCAGGTCAGACAGCATCTGAGGACCAGGAAAGTCAACATTTCAGGCCAAACCCTTTGTCAGGACTGAAATGTCTGCTCTTTAGCCCTCATGTAACACTTGAGGTCCAATTGAAATGGAACGGGGATGGGGTCGGGGGGGGGGGGGGGGGGGGAGGGGTAAATGTTTTCTGTAAAATTTTAGTTACGACGTGCAACTCACCTTTTCAATATGCAGCACCTTTACATTATTTATACAGCAATGCAAGGTAAAGTCACCATAGTCTAGAAGACCACAGGACTGGTCTCTCTCATCTAATGATGAGTTTTAACCTGAGGATCACCACGTCTTGGGCGAGGGACAGCCATCTTGGTAACCTCAGCTGATGTGGAATCAAACCCACTCTGTTGGTGACACTCTGCATCACTATGAAGCCAACTGAATCCAGGCTTATATGACAGTGCAATAATGAGGGAAAGCTGAACATTTAAAGGTACCAGTCTCCACTTGAAACCTTACACTCTGCCAGTCTGCCCAGGTGAACATAAATTACTTTGTGGCATTATTCCTTCCTAATATTTTGGACAATGTTTATACACCAATCATGATCACTGAATCAGATTATCAGGTCATTACCACTGTCTGTGGAAGCTTGCTATACCAGAATTGGCTGTCAGGTTTATCATATTACATCAGTAACTGACTAGAAGAAATCACATCAAAATCAAAGCTTCAAATGATTTTCATCAGCTGTTGAAATGATCTGAAGTTGTAAATGTGCTGCATAAATGAAAGGTTTGTTTTGGTTTTTCCTTTGTATAAACACACTATGTGACTGAACACATTGAGTCATACATTCTAGTTAGGATGGAATGTTCAACAAATCTCCTGTAACTTTGAGAAAGAGGAACAACCTGCAATCCAAGTAGCCTCATCTCAACAACACTTGGCCATCATCACATTTCAACTTCCATCACACCTTACAGCAGCGTGCATCAGTCAAAAGTACTGCAATTCAGTGCAGACCACAGCTATTTCCACACTGTTCGTTACTGACATCTCATCATCAGCAATAAATAGGAAATGTTCCATTTACAGAACTTCAGGAGGTTCAAAGATTCAATGCCTTGACTACATTCTAATGCAGCAAGGGATTTATCCATGGAATCAATTCCTGCACTGATTGCTAGCAGAAAAATGGTGACTATTGTGGTTTTCACCAAATCCAGTGCTTAAATTTTGAAAAGAGCACATAATGAGTGGTCATATGCAGGAGGGAACCAAAGTCAATGAAAGGAGTTGGTGCTTTATACGCTCAAAATATAAAAAGATGGAACTGCCTAACAGGACAATAAGCCAGGCAATTTCTCATATTATGGTCAAGGAGCTAAGGTGCTGACAAAAAGTTTGACAGGATTTCAATTGGGAACTATTCACTTAGTGATCGAAGCAATGTTTGCCAGGTGGATCTCACAGAATATGAGGGGCTGTTAACCTGGTGCAATAGGGGAGTCCTAGCTGACAGATATAAACAGGAGATTAACGTGTCGGGCAGGCCTCCGTGCTTACACAGAGCCGTAGGGCAGGCTGGGTGCTGGCTTTTCCTTGTCGAATTGCGGGTTGGTTATTGAGGGAGTCGTCAATTTGCACGAAGTTCACCACAGCTATCCGTTCCATTGTCTGCCCTGACAGGCTGCACCTGTTCCAGCAGGGGTTACTCGTCAGGCGCTATGCAATAGCAGTGCAGCCGCAGCCACCAAGATGTCTTTTACACTCGCAAATCCCACTGAGGTGTTTTATAATGAAGCTAACGTGAAACAAGTTGACTGGAAGCTTTGGTATTCTCCTTGCCCACGTACTCACATTGCAAGTACTAAAACCTGTGGTCCTAACAGTGTGTGATGAAGAAGGTGCACAAACAAAATATTGTGTGTGCCATAATTCTGTCACAGTGAATGCTCCTGGCTGACAAAGCAATGGCTCTGGATGAATTAGACTTAACAGCTGCATAGGCTAATCTGGACAAAGCCAATGTTGAACTGTCAGCAGCATCCGGTAAGATAGAACGGGCAGAGGCCTTGCTTAGGATAGAAACTAAAGAAGCAATCATAAACGTGCTGGAGTAACTTGGCTATTGGGATAATCTGTTTCATGAAGCTGACTGTTTGATCTTCATTTTGGAAGGAAATACACTCTGTACAGTTAAATTGCCTGAAGTATATAACAACCAAAAGAAAATATATAAACAGGAGTGTCAGGGATTCTGCTCACTCTAGGAACCAGCTCTGTGTTAACTGGGTCAGTGTCTTGTAGTATATATATGTAAATAAAAGGCAACTCAGCGATGGGATACCAGCCTTCGTGGAGTTATTTCAGTGATGGTTAGGCAGTGATGTATTATAATCATACACGCATAAATGTTGAAATTATCTCATAGATTCGGCAATTAGCGAGACCAGAATAATGCTCAGCTGTAGAGCTCACTAACCACAAATCCCCACACAGTGGTCTGCCAAATCATTTATCAGGTGAAACTCAGTTAAGTTCTCATTAATACTAAGCTAAGCAGAGGGGTGGCTCTTTGTAGCTTCCTTAGCCAGGATGTGATGAGTGAATGAAGCAAGAATGTTCAAGATTAACTGTTAGTCAACCTCCTTCCCTTCATGATTCACAATGGCATACTTTGAGAAAGCATAAGACATTTGATAGAGAAGTATATAGAACAGACTTCATTCAGGTACAACACACGATCAACCTAACTATACACTGAGAGTGGCTTTCGGTTTCTGATTTTATCCTTCAAACCTTCAAGATAACTGTTAAAAACTAGGCCCCATCATGTTCCTTATTTTTTTCCAAATCTAAGACATGCTTTCAGACATACCTGTTCCTGAATCCTTTAAAATCCGTCTGTGAACAGACATAATTGTTTACTTCAAACATACATTTCTCAAATAAAAGTCTTCCAAACTTAATTGCTCAAGTCCAATGTCGTGTAGATGTATTAACCATTAGTCGTCCGTACAGTATTAATGGAGCCCACCACCCACGTTCATTACTAATGTTATGCCTTAATCACTTCAGTCATTACTATCACTTATGCACAACTACTTTTCATATATAATGTTCAAACACTAAAAGCCTTAGACAAGCCATGATTTTTCTCAAGGTCATCTATCTTGGAAAGCTCAGAATTCCAAAGTACAAAGAAGTTTGATTATTAACCCTCAATTATCCAAGGATGTACAACATACAACTCTCCTGTCTATCCAGTACAGAGGCGGATGGGAACTGGACAGGACCTTAGCCAAAGGTTTCAAGTCAAGATTGATTTCTGTACACCTCCAAAATAGTGCAATCTCTTTTCTCTTCTCTGTCCCGTACCCTATGGATTTTTTTTTTCAGAAGCCTCAATCTTCTCCTCACACAATGCCCAAAGGCAAAGGGAGGTGCTGTCATCCATCAAAGGTTCACGCATTAAAGCAGCACTATCCACTATTGGTTCTTCATGCATTCTGGTACCAGGAGCCTGCAGACACTGGCCACTGGCCACATCATCTACACAAATTAGAGAGACCCCAATTCAGCCTCTTCTGATTACAGGGATTCATTCATACTGGAATGTTCAACTGTGAAATTTCTCACCTCACAACTGCTCACAAGTTGTGACTGCTGCTCTCCCATTTGAGTTTGTCCAAATTTAAGCCACATTTACCTATAACCCCTGTGTTCATTGTCCTGCATTGGCTGCTGGATAACGCCATAAATTCTATCCTGTATCTGATGGCGTGAAATGTCCTTCATCATCTTCTCAATCATCCTTCTCGCAGTCTTTGACACAGTGGATGACATCAGTCAATTCAAATTCCAATTCCTCCCTCCACCCTGACCCTGGTAGGTGGGACTGCACTCGGCTGGCTCCATTCTTATGTCATTGCAGTCAAAGAACCATTTGTAATGACTTCTCTTCCTGTTCCTGCTCAGCACCGACATTCTCCCCAACTGAAAATACAGCATCATTTTCCACATGAATGCTGGTGACACCAAAATCCATTTCATCACCATCTTCCTTCATTCATTCTGTCTGACTGAGCACACTACTTCTGACTTCTTCTAGTAGGATAAGCAGCAACTGCCTCTGGTTAAATGGGGAAGACCAAAGCCTCTGTCTTTAGTCCCTCGTACAAACTAAATTCCTGAGCTAGCAATCCTATAATTCTTCCTAGCAATTAGGGCGAACAGACTGATCTTGATCTTGGTGTCATTTTTGATTCCAAGGAAAACTCCTGACCACACTCCCATGCTAAGATCATCTACTTCCACTTCTATAATATTGTCCTGTCTCAGCTCAGTGGTGAAACCCTCATCCCTGGTTTTGTTACCTCTAGATTTAATTAATCCAAAAGATTCATGATCACCATCTTCCACTCCCCATAAACCCACAACCATCCAAAACTCTGCTGCCTGTTCACTGCCTGAATGCTAACTCCCACTCTGTGCTTTAGTGTCCTGCACAGACTCCTTCCCTGACAACACTTCCTGAACATTAACATTTCGACCATTGTATACAAATGCCTCCACGGCTTTGCCCCTCCCAATCTCTGTAACCTCCTCCAGCCCAACAAACATCTGAGATATCCACACTCCTCCCAATTTTAGCATTAATAAATGTTACTATTTTAAATAAATGTGCCCTTGTTGCCGAGCCCCCAATTTCGGAAACTTCCTTTTGAAACTCAGAAATGTTACATGCCAGAAAGGTCTTTGTTTATTTTGTGGCTGAATAACCCAGCTACCCATCCTAATCTCATTTCCCAGCATCTGGTCCGTGGTCTTCTAAGTTAAAGTGCTTCACACGCAGAGCCAGGATCCTTATAAATGAGTTGAAGGTTCCCACCAACTAAACCCCTCTGCCTCTCCCTTTTAAGGTGCCCTGTGGAATCTAGTTCTTTGACAAAATTTCAGTCACCTGCCCCAACTGTATCATAATGTGGGTTCATTATCAAATTTTGTCTGATGATACATGTGTTATGCAGCTAGGGATATTTACTATAATAAGGTTGCTGCTGGCATTGCCCTTTTCCACTCATGTGGGCATTGGAACCTATTGTAGCAATCTATCCTGAGAAAGACCAGCACAGGTCAATTTGGAATCTTGCTGGGTGTTCTGGGTCAGTCCCACTCTGGGAAGTACAGATATTCGCTGAAACTTCAAGAACCATAGAATTATAATGTAGAATTCAAGAACCCTATAGCTGAGCTCACTGCTAAGTAAAGTCTACATACAAGAAAAGCCTCCAAAAACAAAAAGTAATTTGAGCACAGGTTACATTACAAAATCAGGAACAGGACTGCAGGCTTGCTGGCTGGACACCCAAGTGTCAGGATCTTCTGTAGCGTTATTATTAACTACTTGATACCCTCAGCAATATCGTTCATTCTAATTGATTTTAGCAAGACTGGCCCGATCAATACCCATCAGTGTCTCAACCTCACAGTTCCAACTCTGGGGACAAACTAGCTTGACATGGTTATAACACTATAGCTAATGTTTAAAATATTGGTCTGAGCCCCAAAACACTGGCAGGTGATGAGCAAACACTGACATAGAGAAACCTGAAACTACAGCAACCCTACTGCTTGAATCAGACACTGCTGGGAATGGAAACTCTGCTATGTCTTAACCAAACATTAGTGGCAGAATTTTAACAGGAATTACCAACACTCATGGCAAAATCTTGCCTTTACAGAACATCTTTAACATGATAAAAATGTCTCTAGACATTGTGCAGAAGCAACATCAGACAAAATATGGCACAGAGTCACACAAGGAAATATTAGAAGTGAACGAATCCTTGTTCATAGGTGGAACAGCTTGAAGGAGAAAAGAGGTGTTTACATGAAGAAAGCTTTAAGGAGGAAATTCCAGACATTATGTCCAAGGCAGCTGAATCATAATGATAGAGCAAAACAAAAGGGAATGCATTCGAGCCCAGATGGATGCAGGGATGCAGAGGGCTGTAAGACTCAGAGATTACAGAGCAAAATGAAAAACTGTGAATGAGGAGCAGAGTTTTAAAAACAAGACAATGCTTGAGTGGAAGTATATCTAAAGGCTCAGTATGATGGGCAAACATGACTCCATGCAACCTCAGACAGAGTTTTCAATGGGGAGGAAAATGAGTAATGATGGATTAAATTTGAGGCCTGGACCATTTCATGGCTATCAGTTTCTATAAGTAGTGAAAATACTCTTTACAGCTATTTCTGGGCACACTGCATTTTGTCAGAATTTTGAGCGCACTCCAGACATGTACTTTCCTTTTTTATGAGCTGAAAGCTCCCACAATTACTTGTACCAATTGCAGGTCATTCGAGTTGGGATATTAGCTGTGAGGCATCTCAGAAGTTAAGAGGTTTCATCTGTGCTTCCTTCTACATGTAAAACACATATCTTTTATAGTCTTGCTTATCAATACAACAGTAGCACTGGTGCCCTAGGTTGTGTTCAAACCTGAGCCATCACATTTCTCTTAGTAGCATGAGTTAAACATACACAGAGATATCAAGTTGAGTTTATGCACTTGGCTGCAACTTCGACATAAATGAAATAAAACTTTCAAGATTATGAAGGGCATTTTAGAGAGCTGGCTCAAGTGAAAGAAACAAGTTGAAAATTAGGAATACAGCATGTTGTCAAAAGGAACTATTTTAAAATACATAAAAAGGGTAAAAGCTATCAGGTAAAGTCACTGGAACTCATGGAGAAGGACCATTAGCCACCCTGCCTAAATGAATGCAGCTCCAAAAGCATCCAGGAAAAAATAGTCCATTTATCCATATCAATTACCACCTTCAGTATTCATTCCCTTCCCACAAGCACAAAGGAGTGTCTATGTGTATCACTGACAAACTGCACTGCAGTAACTCATCAAGGCTCCTTCAACTGCACCTCCTAAATCAGTGACTGCTAACATCTAGAAGAACACGGGCAGCAGATACATAGGAACGTCACCAACCGCAAGCTCCGCTCCAAGCCACTCACCCTCCTGAATTGGAATTGTATCAACTTGTCTTTGTTTATCGCAATGTCAAAACCCTCAAACTCACTCCTAGACAGCATTGTGTGCATTGTTGCCCAACAGAATGCAGCAATTCAATGCTGCAGGTCACCCCCATCCTCCCAAAGGCAATTAGCAATGGGCGTCAATGCTAGACCAGCCAGTGCTGCTCAGAATGTGTGAATGTATAAACTGGCAAAAAAATAATTTAACTGAAGACAAATAGTCAAATGTGAAAACTGGGACATGGCCATTTCAGAAGAGATGTAATTGAGCAGCAGGTTGCAAAATCCTACTGCATTGTTTCTTATTCTTCATATTATTTTACACGGAGCTGGTTCCTGACTGTACAGTTGGAAGGGCGTTTCCAACTATCCTAAGACTGTGATTTGACCACCGGGGTGTCTGTTGATATAATGCTATCAGCTGAATTCATTTTCTGTGGCACATATGTTGTGTCTAATTTTAACTCTGTGTAAGTGAATGAGTTTCAAGCGAGTTCAGATTTTGTCCTGGAATTGAGTAACATTACAGTACCTTTCCATCCAATTGCATTACTCATAAATCACTCCAACTCTCAGATACTTGATGTATCATCCCAAACTCCCCATCATCTAAAACATCCACCTTTAGATGCTGCATTCTGAGGGACAATGTCAAGCTCAGGGTTAGGTGGGTTTTTACCTGTAGGCTTCTGATCCATTGGTTCTTCCTTGGCTGGGTTGGTCTTAGATTCTCTAGCTAAACGAGAATGTATCTGATCCTCTTCGTGGGTCTTCTCTGTTTCACATGATTCCATTTTATCTTTGGTGTCTTCACTGCAACTCACTCCAGATTTCCTTGATTTTAGAAAAGCAACCAAACTTGGATCTAGTTAAACAGGAAGTGGAGGGACAAAATGAAGTTAATCACATGCCTGCAGGAGGAAGGACAAGTCACTTGTTTGCTTTTGTAATGAAACAAATGATGTTGTTTTCTGGTGTTTTTACTCTTAACATAATGTCAGTAAGTGGGAGCTGTAGCAGTCACAGTCAGAAACTGCCAAGCATCTTCACGAATGAACTGTGTCAAGATTTAAAACTGAAATAGCACAGTGCACAGCCCAATGAACTAACTACAGATGGCCATGTCCAATACACAATAAACAAAAATCAGTACCCAAACATCAAAGAGCAATGCTGCAATGAGCAAATAGCATCACGTAATGTCCAATGAATAAATAGTGTTCAAACACAATTCCCACTAATAAACTGCATCAAAATGTAATAGAGCCATAGAGATGTACAACATGGAAACAGACCCTTCGGTCCCACCCGTCCATGCCGACCAGATATCCCAACCCAATCTAGTCCCACTCTTCACTGTCCACTACACCTCCAATTTTGGTGTCGCCTGCAAACTTACTAACTGTACCTCTTATGCTCGCATCCAAATCATTTATGTAATACTCAATGACTAACAACATACATTGGCCATCAGTGAACAAATCGCACCAATGTGATATGCCTAGTGAATAAATAATCTCATCACAAAATCTAATGTCCAATGAAGCTGAAACATATGATAATCAATTAATAAATCTCAAAAAGTTATAAACTAATGAAAAATTGTTCTTCTGTCATTATGTATTAAAAACTATCACTGCCACATGTAATTCCAGTCCAATAAACAAGTAACAACATCAGTGTCACCAGTATTATACATATAGCTCTCTGAAAGAATTAACCAGCAATAAAGGAACACTGCAGCCTTCTGAACCCAATAGTGAGTTCAACAGTTTCACAGCTCGAGCATCTTCTCCCATTTTCCTACCCAACACAACAGTTACCAACCCATAATAGAGTCATAGAGCTGTACAGCACAGAAACAGACCCTTCAGTCCAACCCGTCCATTCCGACCAGATATGCTAACCTAACCTACTCCCATTTGCCAGCACTAGGCCCATATCCCTCTAAATCCTTCCTCTTCATATACCCATCCAGATGCCTTTCAAATACTGTCTTTGCAGCAGCCTCAACCACTTCCTCTGGCAGCTCATTCCATACACGTACCATGCTCTGTGTGAAAAAGTTGCCCTTTAGGTCCCTTTTAAATCTTTCCCATCTCACACTAAATCTATGCCTTCTAGTTCTGCACTCCCATACCCCAGGGAAAAGACCTTGTCTATTTATCCTATTCTTGACCCTCATGATTTTATAAACCTCTATAAGGTCACCCCTCAGCCTCCGACACTCCAGGGAAAACAGCCTCAGCCTATTCAACCTCTTCCTACAGGTCAAACTCTCGAACCCCGGCAACATTCTTGCCAATCTTTTCTGAACTCTTTCAAGTTTCACAACATCCTTCCAATACGAAGACGACCAGAATTGCACACAATATTCCAGAAGTCCTAACCAATGTCCTGTACAGCTGCAACTGACCTCCCAACTCCTGTACTCGATGCCCTAACCAATAAAGGAGAGCATACTAAAAGTCTTCTTCACTATCCTACCTACCTGCAACTCTATTTTCAAGGAACTATGAACCTGCACTCCAAGCTCTCTTTGCTCAGCAACACTCCCCAGGACTTATACACTTAAAAGTAAGTCCTGCTTTGATTTGTTTTGCCAAAATGCAGCACCTCGCATTTATCTAAAATAAACTCCATCTGCCACTCCTCAGCCATTGGCCCATCGGATCAAGACACCTTGTACTCTGAGGTGACCTTTTTCGCTGTCCACGACACCTCCAATTTTGGTGTCATCTGCAAACTTACTAATTACACCTCTTATGTTCACATCCAAATCATTTACATAGATGATGAAAAACAATAGCAGCTATTCATTCCTCTGTCTGCACAACTCTCTCTCTCTCTCTGGCATCCATCTCACCCCTACTACCCCCAACCCCATCTTCAGGAATATATAGCAATGTTTTTCTAGCCAGAGAAAGGTCACTGGATCAAAACTAACTCTGCTTTCTCTCCACAGATGCTACCATACCTGCCAACTTTCTCCAGCAATTTATGTTTTTGTTTATTTTGAAGTGACCTGTTCAGAGATGTTATTATACACCTCTAAAGCAGTGGGACTATGTGTGCCCTTCTTTATTTTGTACATCTCAATCACATCCCTCTCAATCTCCTCTGCACCAAGGAAAACAACCCCAGTCTCTCCGATCTCTCTTCACAAGTGAAACTCTCCAGTCCAGGCAACATCCTGGTGAATCTCATTTGAACCCTCTCTAGCACTATCACATCCTTCCTGTAATGTGGATTGCCCTTGCAATGGTGGTGACAGGCGACCTTGTTGAACCACAGCAGTCCTCAGTAAAGACATACACATTGCTGCTGCAGAAAGAGTTCCAGGATTTTAATCCAACAACAGCAAGGAAACAACAACATAGTTCCAAGTCAGGAAAGTGAATGGCTTGGAGAGGATGCAGTGGATGTCCCCATATATCTGCTGTCTTTGTCCTTCTTGATCGTAAAGGTCTCTAATTTAGAAGGAGTCAAAGGAGTCTTGGTGATTTATTACAGAGCATCTTGCAGATGGTACACACTGCTGCCCCTGTATGCCAGTGGTGAAGGGAGCAACTGTTCAAGCTAGTGGATGAGGTAATGATCTAGTGGGTTGTTTGTCCAGGATGGTGGCAAGCTTTTCAGGTGCTTTTGAAGCTGCACTCATCCAGGCAAGTAGGAAGTATCCATCACACTCCTGACTTTAGCCTTGTAGATAGGGAACAGGGTTTAGGGAGTCAGGAGGGGAGGTCCACATCACTAAATCCCACCCTCTGACCTGCTTTGACCTGGCCATTGTATTCATTCAGTAACTTTGCGAGCACATAGGATTATATTCATTCAGTAACTTTGCGAGCACATAGGATTACATATATCATTGTTCAGTGCCTTTCATACATGACAAGGTATCACCATCAAAAAGCCCCACGTTTGACTCCTTTCGTGCTTAGTTAGTTGGTTAATATCAGACAAGGTAGTAGTAGTAGAACAAAACAGAACTTAGGGCAACAGAGGGAAAGATTGACTTACATTAATATAATGCTTTTCATTACCTCAGGATACCTCAAAGTATTTTATAGCCAATTAAGTGCATTTTACATAAAATCACTGTTGTAATTTAGGAAACACAACAGACAGTGCATGCAAAGCAAGCTCTTAAACAACAATGAGATAATGACTGGACAATTGGTTCAGGCATAAATATGGGCCAGAATTCACTAAACTTAGTTTGTGAGTTGCAGCAGCAGGCAGTTTGGCCTTTGCATTTGGTCAAAGGAGGTATGAGATAAAGGCAGGTGCAGAAGACGTCTGTTTTTGACTGTCATTCGATGATCCATACCAGATAGTAGGGAAAATGATACCCTTCACAGGGGAATACTAAGACAGTGACATTGTTGGACACTCAGCACTTATCGATTTCATGCCTTGAGGAGGAGAGGAGAAAGCTGGAGAAAGAAACTGGAATGAAGAAAGCCAAGTTTTAGCGGTTTAATGCAGTGATACAGTTACTCACCTAAGCGAGCCAGCAAATTATTGCGTTCCTCCTCAATCTCCTCTTTAGACATGGCCCGCAGTCTAGCGACATTCTCCTCATGAATCCTTTGTAATTCTTGAGGGCTTAATTCCCCACCTAGTCTCTCTCCAGATCCACTATCTGCAACCAGTTAAAGATGAAATATCATAATCCATACAAAAACAAACTCTCTCAATTAGGCTCTAACAAACTTCACAATCAGTTTCAGAAGTACTCCATTCAGCCCCACGTGTCTGTTCTGTCATTCCATGAGATCATGACCAAACTGTACCTTGACTTAACGGAAATTTTCAGCAGGTGTACCTGCACACTTCCAATTTAAACTGGGCCCACAATGATCAACCAGGGGCATAGCTCTCTCACTCTGTCTCTGTTAATTCTGTTCATCGTATTGCTGAAGCAGTCATATTGGTGAGTTGCCCAGTCTAAGATATAGGGCTTTCACAGAACAGACTGTCCCCTGCTGTTGCTGTCAGAGGATTCAATCTCAGGAGCAGTCTAAGCACTCCTGCCATCCCATGAGAGGATTCAGAGCTGAGAATGGCCCAGACTCACTTGCTATTCCTACTTAATTCCTCAACATGCCTACAATAATAAAGGCTTTTCCCACAAATTCACCTGATGATTGCTCCTTTTCCGATATCTCTATAACTCGAGTTGGAGCTGATCTTTGCTCCTGTGGGATCCCAGTTGGGGGAGTGACCCCACTCAAAGAAGGCATTGCCCGAGTCGCTTCGGATGCCTTCTTTGCAGCAAGCTTCTGGGCAAAGATACTTTTCTTTCCTGAAATCAGCTTCACCTGTTACAAAATAAAAAGACAAACACACAACAAGCATGTTAGGTACTTGTGCAATACTGACAATTAATCAAGGTTCCTCATGGGAGACTGATTAGCAAGGTTAGATCTCATGGAATACAGGGAGAACTAGCCATTTGGATACAGAACTGGCTCAAAGGTAGAAGACCGAGGGTGGTGGTGGTGGAGGGTTGTTTTTAAGTCTGGAGGCCTGTGACCAGTGCAGTGCCACAAGGATCGCTGCTGGGCCCTCTACTTTTTGTCATTTTTATAAATGATTTGGATGCAAGCATAAGAGGTACAGTTAGTAAGTTTGCAGATGACACCAAAATTGGAGGTGTAGTGAACAGCGAAGAAGGTTACCTCAGATTGCAAAAGGATCTGGACCAGATGGGCCAATGGGCTGAGAAGTGGCAGATGGAGTTTAATTCCGATAAATGCGAGGTGCTGCATTTTGGGAAAGCAAATCTTAGCAGGACTTATACACTTAATGGTAAGATCCTAGGGAGTGTTGTTGAACAAAGAGACCTTGGAGTGCAGGTTCATAGCTCCTTGAAAGTGGAGTCGCAGGTAGATAGGATAGTGAAGGCAGCATTGGATATGCTTTCCTTTATTGGTCAGAGTATTGAGTACAGGAGTTGGGAGGTCATGTTGCGGCTGTACAGGACATTGGTTAGGTCAATTTTTGGAATATTGCGTGCAATTCTGGTCGCCTTCCTATCGGAAAGATATTGTGAAACTTGAAAGGGTTCAGAAAAGATTTACAAGGATGCTGCCAGGGTTGGAGGATCTGCGCTACAGGGAGAGGCTGAACAGGCTGGGGCTGTTTTCCCTGGAGCATCGGAGGCTGAGGGGTGACCTTATAGAGGTTTACAAAATTATGAGGGGCATGGATA
>NC_057719.1:82007647-82047408 GCF_004010195.1 Chiloscyllium plagiosum
ACAATGTTATTTGTGTATCTTATCCAGCAAAATATCTCCCTTCTGTCATTCAGCTTTCCTATGGCTTTAAGTAAAATCCTTGGCCCATACGGATAACCATCAATTCTTCATTCTGAGCCTCACCAACAACAGAATCAAGTGACCTTTGAATAAAGAAAGAACAAAGAAAATTTATAGATCCTTTGGCCCTCCAAGCCTGAGCTGATCCAAATCAACTGTCTAAACCTATCGCCCAATCCTTAAGCAGTCCTTATAGATGTTTACAAAATTATGAGGGGCATTGATAGGGTAAGTAGGCAAAGTCTTTTCCCTGGGGTCAGGGAGTCCAGAACTAGAGGGCATAGGTTTAGGGTGAGAGGGGAAAGATATAAAAGAGACCTAAGGGGCAACTTTTTCACAGAGAGGGTGGTACATGTATGGAATGAGCTGCCAGAGGATGTGGTGGAGGCTGGTACAATTGTAACATTTAAGAGGCATTTGGATGGGTATATGAATAGGAAGGGTTTGGGGGGATATGGGCTGGATGCTGGCAGGTGGGACTAGATTGGGTTGGGATATCTGGTCGGCATGGACGAGTTGGACCGAAGGGTCCGTTTCCATGCTGTGCATCTCTATGACTGCAGAATGTTCGCAGTGAGAAGGGCCGTTGGATTCATCTGATTCATTCATCTAGGTTGGCCTTAAATTCTAATTAGCTTTTAAATAATTCTAGGGTGCCACATCCACCTGGGATCCCATTCCTGTTCAACTGTGAACCTGAGCAAGAACGTTGATATACCAGTCCTGTTCCAACCCACATCCGACCAGGGACACCAGCAGTACAATCTCAAGTCGTGTTGATTTTCCCCTACCTAACCAACAGATTCCAAATATTGACATAAGATGTATCGAGCAAGAGATGCCAGCACCGTATCTATTGATCCTCCACTAGATGTTGCAAAAGTAGAATGAGCTTCTAAAAAGCTACACAAATTGTTTTCCAGTTGCATGTCCAGACCGGAAAATTCAGATGTCCCAAAGCAGCTGAGTCTTTTTATTGAAGTGTGGTCACTGTTGTGAGAAATACAGCCAATAATCAGTACACAGCAAGATCCCACAAACAATATTGTAATAATCTGCCTTTTTTTTGACTAAGATTTTGGTTGAGGGATAGACATTGGTCAGGACACTGTGAGGACTTGCATGTTGCCTGCAATATGGAAACACATTGATACAGCTGCTGCTGCTATCCATCACTGGCACCACTTATTTCCACAGTCCTTGATCACAATTAGACCTCCAGCATTGCACCAGGTCAGGGAGAGGCCGCAAGTCACTGGAGTGCAATCGACAAACGCAAACCTAGCCCTGATGTCTACCTCCAGGGAGAGGTATTAGAATGTAATTTTCTTAACATGGAAGGCAATTCCCATGATTAATTCTTAATATTAGACATCCTAGCCTAACAAAAATCACCAGAACCAAATGAAAATGTTTTCTGCTTCAATTTGGTTACGATCATCTCTTGGAGCTCAGGTGTGTGAAAGATCAGAACTTTAAGTAGAACACTACATTTTTGTTTTACATTTTAAAATTTATTTTATTTTCATTGCTATTTAATTTAGAAATGTAAGAATTTAGCAATGTTAAGTATTTCAATTTAAAAGAGATAATGTTTTAATTTTGTTTTGGAAAGGTCCTGCAGAATCTGGTTTAACATTGATTCCAATAGAAACTCATGACCCACTTTAAGTCCTTTCACTTATAAGTGGCAATTCTCAGAAACAAAACCATAACTTTGACAGAGGAGTACTTATAGACCCCAAACAAAGGAGCTCTTTTTATTTTGCCTTCATTCTGTCTTGCAATATGGATGTCACTGGCAAAGCCAATATGTGATAATCAATGACATTGTAGGGGCTCAGAGGTTAGCACTGCTGCCTCACAGCACCAGGGACCCGGGTTCAATTCCAGCTTCAGGCAACTATCTGTGTGGAGTTTGCACATTCTCCCCATGTGGATGGGTTTCCTCTGTGTGTTCCAATTTCCTTCCACAGTCCAAAAATGTGCAGGTTCGGGTGACTTGGCCATGGGAAATTGTCCTGTAGTGTTCAGGGATGTGTAGGTTAGAGGCATTAGTCAGGGTAAATGTCGAGTAATAGGGGAATAGATCTGGGTGGGTTACTCTTCAGACGGTCGGTGTGGACCTTTTCGGCCGAAGAGCCTGTTTCCACACTGTAGGGATTCTATGATTGTATCCCTAAATGTCTTGAACGGAGTGACTTGCTAGGACATTTCAAAGGGAGTTTAGAATCAAACACATTACAGTGGTTCTGGAGTCACATCAAGGCCAGTTCAGGTAGGAATGGCAGAATTGCCTAAAGGACATCCATGAACCAGATGGGGTTTTAACAACAATCGATTATATTTTCATGATTACGTTTTCAATTCCAGATTTACTAATTGAATTTAAGTTTCACCAGCTGCTACGGTGGTATTTATACCTGTGTTCCACAATACAGCCTACACCTCTGGGTTACTAGTCCATCACATTATGGCACTGTCTCCTCAGTCTTATAAATCTGGTCCCCTATGTCTGGGCCCACCCCACACGTGGAAACAGTTTATCCATGACTAATTTACGCTTTTATAACCTTAAACCTATCCATCAAAATTCCTGGATTATTTTCTGATCTACACATGCTGTTTAATTTGTCCTGGTGGGGACAATCTCTCAGTTCGGACATCATTCCACTAAATCTTTATGGCACTTTCTCCATGCTTCCATTGCCTTTTTCGCAACACAAAAATCCAAAATGCATCTTAAATCCTTTTAGCATCTGCTACAGATAAAGAAAAATGAGTTATTGAGTCCCTACTTTCACACAATTGAGAAAAACCAATATATGTAAAAACAAAACACTACCTCACTCTGTACTTCTGACCTATGAAAGACCTTTGGGAAGGCTAGACCTGTCGATACAGGGAGGGATACTGGAGATGCCCTTGTGTCTCTCTCCTGCAAGAAAAATACACAACAAAGAAATTAGTAAAGTGACAAACTTCACAATCTGTTAAAATCTTCTAAAATGGACTTTCCCGTGTGTGAAGAATCTAGAAGCAGTGAGATTGTTCTTACAACAGAGAAGGTGATCACGAGATTGAACAGAACTGCTGAAAATGAAGAAGGATTTTGGTAAAAAATAGAAATTGCTATCAACAGAAGGTTTTGTAATCAGATATCAGCTGATTCAATTTATAGAAATTGTAGAGGTTACAGCACCAAAACATTCTTATCTACTTTTCAAGTGGCTGAATATATTTCCTCTTCTGGTCTTACAAAATAACTTGCTTGTGAATCTTATGAAAATACAGTGAAGAAAACCCTGAAATTTGGAGGTGATGACTGGGAGGTCAAGATCATGTGGGACCAAGCTCCATCAGGAGAAAGGAGAAAGGAGAAAGGAGAAAAATTAAGGAAATCAAAAGGACAAGCAGCATCTGGAGTGTAGTGGAACAGAGGGACCTTGGAGTTCAGGTGCAAGGTTCTCTGAAAATGGAGTCACAGATAGAAAGGGCAGTGAAGAAGGGTTTCGGCACACTGGCCTTCATCAGTCAGGGCACTGAGTATAGAAGTTGGGAAGTTATGTTACAGTTGTACAGAATGTTGGTGAGGCCACATACCTTGCTATCGGAAGGATATTATTAAACTAGAAAGAGTGCAAAAGAAATTTGCAAGCATGTTGCCAGAACTCAACAGTCTCATTTATAAGGAGTGGTCAGACAAGCTAGGATTTCTTTCTTTATAGCATAGGAGACTGAGGGGGGACCTTTATCGAAATGTATAAGATCATGAGAGAGATGGATAGGGTGAATACACTGTCTTTTTCCCAGGGAAATGGGATTAGCGTAGATGGACAATTTCGTTGGCATGGACCAGTTTGTGCTGAAGAGCCTGCATCCGTTCTGTAGGACTCTATGACAAAGTCTTGCTTTTGATGGTTTTCAGGACTTCCCTCAGCACTTTGTTAAATATTTTTCTAGTATTGTTTCTAGTCTAATGTAAAAATCACAGCAGTCAAATTTGGACACAAATTCCCCCAAGTTAGCTCGATAATAACAATCCGATCATCTGTACTGTCGCCATGAGATACTTCACAGAAACAGAAATTACCATAATCTGAACAATCCAAACAAATACAGAAGTTTCTTCAGCCATTCAGTTTGAATACTCAAAATCTTATAATTGTCCTGTTCCATGCAATACAGATCGACCGAATGAACCGATTCTATAGGTAAGGTGTGGGAGAGTGAAGAGCTTCGAAGTGCTCTAAGGTGCTGATCCAAAAATTAAAACTTTGTTTAGCATAACAATGACAAAAATAAAGAAATTGCATTTAAATCACACACTTCACAACCCCAGAATTGCCCAAAATGTATTACAGCCAAAGAATTCTTCTTGAATTACAATCCGTTTTAAGATAGAAAATACAGCAACCATGAGCACACACTGCAAGATCCAAAAAACATCAATGTGATAATGACCAGACAATTTGTTTAATAACAATTTGAGTGAGAAATAGTGGCCACTTGACTTGATTCATAGAACAGAATCATAGAATCTCTACAGTGTGGAAGCAGGCCATTCACTCCATCGAGTCCACATCTACCCTCTAAAGAACTGACCCAGACTCCTTCCTCACCCCCCAACCTATCAATGTTACCCTGCATTTCCCATGGCTAATGTCCGCACATCGCTGGACACTACGGGTAATTTAGCATGGCCAATCCATCTAACCTGCACAGCCTTGGAATTACTGTTCTTTAAAATCAGGGCCATGCAATCTTAAAAGTTGGATGGACAGCATTTTAGTTTAACAGCTCAAAATGCTAAAAAAAAAACCTCCTTTGGTGCTACACTGGAGAGCATGCCTAGTTTTTGTATTCAAGACTCTGAATTGGGACTGAACACAAAACCTTCTGTCTCAAGAGGTGACAGTACTAGCAACTAAGCCAAAAGGAACTTGGCCATGCAATGCCCAATGACAGTGGAGGGATCACCAACCTATTGAGTGGTGTCAAATGTTTATTAACATACTGTGATTGTGTATCTGATGCAGCAACAGAACAACACAGAGAATAAGATATCCAGGCTGTCTGCAACCTTTTCACAAATAAGCACAGGAGCATCAAGATGTGAGCATAAAACTTACAATGATCTTTGACAGGACGGCAGTGATATGTCGATCCTGTAGATCCATCTGTTCCTCGCTATCATCTCCTTGGAATTTAACATGGCCTGCTTTGGACTTTTTTGGCGGAGCTGGCATTAATGATGGAGGAAGGTCAGGAAGAGCTAAAACAAAATAGAGAGGCTGTTGGTTTCTGGTCTGTAACTGCAAGGTCCCACAATCAGCAATGAAGGTCATATTCAGGTCATTATCTTTAGTGAGTATTTGAGTATTGGCTGGAAGGTCAAGGAGAACACCCAACCCCTTCTTCTAACAGCGTTTAATCAATATGAGAGGTGAGACATAATTTAAAATTCGAAAAATTACACATCCAACAGTGCAGCACTCCCTCAGTACTGCACTCAAATGTGTGCTGAGATTCCATATTGGTGTTGTCAGAGTACCATACCTTTTGAAATGTGGTCATCTTAACACAATACAAAATTCATCCATTTTTGATTTTAAAAAGGCATGAAGTAGTTTTAGAGACAAAAACAGAAATTGCTGGAAAACTTCAGCAGGTCCAGCAGCATCTGTGGAGAGAAATCAGAGTTAACGTTTCGGGTCGAGTGACCCTTCAGTCACCAAAACTACTAAGTAGTTTTAATTGGTAGCAAGCTAGGAACAGTGGAGGTAGGTCAAAGAGATGGAGCGATTCATACACAAGAATAGTAAAGTATACTAGGCAGATCCAAAAACTAATCAAAACTGCGAATGCAATGCTAACCTTTATAACAAGTGGTTAAGAATACAGAGGTGAACAAGCTCTGCCACAGTCACACCATGTTCCAGTTAGACCACACCTGTAATACTAACATTTGACCATCTCAACAAACAGTTAGAAAAGGAGTCAGTAAATTGCTTCCCAAGAATTTTATCCTTCCACCCATAACACTAATATTTTTGTGTGCACCTGTAAAGTGCAATTAGCTGGGGCAGTTAGCCTGGGGGTTAGAGTTTAACGAGTAAAGTGATATGTTTACCAGTTTATAGCTGTTTACCTGTCATTATAATTGATTTATTTGTAATGAATAGTAATTTGTGTTAAGTATAGAAAACTGGGCCGTGTTTACTAGTTCTCCTTTATCTATCCTACTAGATAAAATCTTGCTATTATGTTTCAAACTGACGTCTCAAAGGTGCCCCGTCAGAAATAGAAAAAATGTCAATATGGAGTATGCCGTAAAGGTAAAGTTGCCATGGCCCCAGAAGACCATAAGGCTGCTCTCTCATTCGGGATGGACAACTGGAGAAGAGTTTAACCTGAGGTCACCATGTCTCAGGTAAGGGATGAGGTTGAGAAGGCAGGACATTCATGTTAACCTCAGATGGTGCGGAAATTGAACCCACAGTGTTGGTGTCACCGTAAACAGTACAAAGCATGTAAACAGTGAGGAGAAGTTACTGAATTACTGAAATCACTTCTAATGTACATCTTCCTAAAAATTTAAAGGAGAAATCTGGGAGAAGGGAATAAGCAATGTAGAATTACACGGGATAAACTGTACAGGAATAGACTGCTCAGTTCAACACATCCATGCTGATGTTTAGGGGCCAATCTGCCTTACTTCCATCTTCTAAACTTATCATTGTAACTTAATAGTCCCATCTCCTTCATAAGTTTGTCTCATCCATAAATGCCTCAATGCCATTTATTTCAACCACCCCCGTATTAGCAAGTTCCACATTCCCATCACGCTGAGGTGAAAGAATTCCCTAAAGGATTTCTAGGTAATTATCTCATATTAGTGTCTAGTTATGTTCTTGCCTACAAGTGAGACACTCTCTTTAAACCTTCTTTTAAAACTCTTCATAGTAGTAACGATATCTATAACATAATGCATTGTTTAAATCTTCTCTACACCTTCCCCAATGCCTCTACGTCCTTATAATAATGTCAAAAGGGACATAAGCTGAAGAGACTGATGCTTGTTTTGACTCCTGGGCAGGCATGGGAATCCCAATATTCAGAGATAAGGCTCAGGTCCATTATTATGACTAACAATATTGCAGCAACAGGAAATGCACAGAAATCCCAGAGTGGTTTGCTTTGAACAGCAGGTTAAGAAAAAACAAGACAGAGTGTATCTCTTAAGTCAAAACCAGAGCATAATGTTCCAACACAGCATTCTGCTTTAGACAAACTCAATAACAGTTTGACAACCTTGGTCCTCAATTTGTACAATCTCATCTGATTAGCCTTTAGGTTTTGAAGATTAAGAGGCAATCTGATCAAGGTACTTCAACTGTTAGAAGCAATTTAATAGAGAGAAACCATTTCCTCTGGTCGGAGAACCAAGAACAAGGAAAGGTAACCTTATGAGTTTATGTCATTCAGGGGAAACACACAAAGGGTAGTGGAAATCTGGAATTCTCAACCTTCCACCTGAAGGCTATGGATCAACTGGAGCTGTCAAAGCTGAGATAGATTGTTAGTTGTTAGGCAACAAAATCACAGAATGTGGAGCTGTAACAGGGCAATGAGTTTGATTTGCTAATAGGCTATGTTTTGATTGAGTGGTGTGACAGCTGCAAGGGCTGATTCACCTACCCAATTTGTATTCATTGCTCTTATTATTTCAATTAATAAACAAGTGTCCCAATACTCTAGGTTCCTACAGAAGGGGAGAAGAAAATGGTTTACTTCTTTACATTTCCCACATCACTATATTAGATCCAAGCATCTGATTCCCACAGTAAGGTTAAATTACGAATTCCAATTCAAACCTTCCAATGTGACCGTGTCCCGTGGGCCTGCATTGACTGGAACTCCATCAGCATTCTGTGATTGCACCTTCCTCTTGTTTACAATCTTGGCAGCTGGAGATGTTCCCGCTGCGAGGAACTGCTGCTGGAACCGAAGAAGATCATCCTCCGATTCTCCAGGCTTCGGCCTACCCAGCATCCTTCTCGGTTTGGGTTGTCCTGTAAATGGGACAGTGGTCCAGTCAGCCTCACTGCATTTGAAGGTACATGTCAGAGATAAGTCATTTCCAACAACACATTTCTAAGCTGCGATTTCACTGAGTAGCAAGTGTCCAACATGGGAAGCCATTAGGCCAACGAGAGTTATTTGAAAGAGCTCTCAATTCATCCCATGCGCTGCCTTTTTCTCCACAGTACTGCAAACATTTCCTTTTTGAGGACTGATCCAATTCCTTTTTGACAGTTACCATTGAACTTATTTCGTCAACCCTTTGAACCCTTGCAGATCAAAACAAGTCACTGTCTAAAGTAAAATTATCATTCCCCTCCTCTGGTTCTTTCAATAACTACCTCTGATTACCAACACTGCCGCCACACAAAACGGTTTCACCCTGTCTACTCTATCAAACCACTCAATTCCGAATCCCTTCACTAAATCTTACACGAGCCTTCTCTGTGGCAAACAACCCTAGATTCTCAAATCTCTCCACAAAATTGCAGTCACTCAGGCCAATGAATCTACTTTCCACTCTCTCCAAAGCCTAAAATGGACTGCTTAGAATTGGACATACAACACAACAGTTGGGGCCTAACCAGTTATCCAATATCCCATTCTTCCGACCCTTATCATAGAGAACAGCGATCAGCACTTACTGATTTCCAGCTGCTGACTAGGGTGCCATCCATCGGCAAGTGCAGACCCAGGGTCACTGGCCATTATTTACCCATTAATCCAAGCTGCGAGTAGCAACAGATCTTTCACTGCGTGAATTTCCATTGCCTAACCTTCTCTCGACTCAATCTGCTGTCCACCCAAACCATCAGGGAATGTGGCTTTGACTGCAATCAGGTGAGTGGGAGCAAAATAAACACTGGTTCATTTACCATCTCACCATTCATCACCTTGGATGCAAAAAGGTCAAAAAAAACAAAAAAAAAACCATAAATAACTAGCTCAGCAGAGACCCGAGATCAGAACCAACACCCTCTAAATCTGTGTGGCACAGTAATATTTACCACAAAGCCAGGTATTCCCCTGCTTTTCTTTGAAATAGGATGATGTGAGGGGCCAGGCAGAACCATGGGTTAACATCTGATCTGAGAAATGGTATCTCCAACAGTGTAGCACTGTATCAGTTCCACATTGCAATGTCAGTCTGGGGTCAAACCTCTGCATTGTGACCTTCTTGATTTTGAGGTGAGACCTAATGATAAGGCACGACTAATACCTTCTTAACTGTTATAAACTGCTGAATAAAAGACTGGAAGCTGTTCTTTGTTACCATCACCCTGCAATCTTTAAACATAAAATAAGGTCACCTGGAACTTTGTTTAGAAATCCCTGCACTCTGGAACCAATGGTCTATTCCATTGACTTTGCAACTGCTCAAAACCCACAACTGAAATCAACATCTGATAAAGAGAGTGGTTGCTCACTGACACACTCACACACACTCCAGAGTCCAGTATTCAGCCCTGATCCATGTCAGGTCTTCCAGCCTACGCTGAGCCCTGAACTGGACAGGAGTCAATCTTTCAGCATGAAAATCAAAAACCCACCTGAAAGGGAGGGATGAGTAGTTACCTGGCCAGTGGGATCGATTTAAAGATACAACATGACTAATCTGTACCAAGAGCAAATGTATATGTTCAATTAAGGATAGAGAGAGAAGCATCAGCACATTTCAGAGAGAAAACACTTGCTTTGGTCTGACCCATCCCAGACCACTCATTCTGCTATCTTCATGTTAGGTAAACTCATTTTGGCAGGAAAAAAAATTATAAGTATGAATAAAAGTGGAGCAAGAAATGTCAAGGAGGGAAAAGGCACAACTAGAGGCAGCAGCACACATCAGTGCCTCTCTCTCTCTGTCTCTCCTGTTTCAGCTCTCTGTACTGCTCCTGGCCCATGTATTGCATGTTCCCATTGTGCTTTGCTCCAGTCTCCAAATGCCTTCCTCTCCTACAGTTGTGTCCAATGCATGCACGTGACGTCTTGTATGTGGATGAAGAAACTTAACATGCTTTCAGCTTGTGCATACTAGTTTGTTTCCCATTTTCAGCCTACACTGCTGCCTAGTTGTAATGCGAAAGGTCAGCCAAATGTGTTTGTCATTTCCTATGAATAACACAGCCTCTCCCATTAATTAGTGCCTCCTTCTGGCAACACATGGGAACTGAGTCCCTCACAACTCCAGGCTGAAATCTTCAGAGAAACTCGACAGAGGTCTGATTCCTAGATGTAGTTTGTCGGTCTGCACGTGGATAGGCCCAGAAATTCATGACTCAAACCCCAAACTACAGGGAAGTAACTCCGCCGGATGCGGATACCTTGGGAGAGTTGATGCTGAGCTCACAAACGTGGAGAAAACCCATATTAACATCTAGATATGCTGCCTTCTGGCAACTCCTGCAATTAGCTGCTGCCAGGCATTAATTCTGAATAAACTAGGGAGATCATGAAGTGTACCCTGGCATTTTGGGCAGCCTAGGGCCTACATAGATTTTGCTCTGGATGGTGTCCCAGAAAGGACACTCCAGTTTCACTGCACAGCATTAACATGACGCAGCAGTTACAAGAGATAAGCCCAGACTGACATTTTAAAAAAAGGGTGCTTTGGACACTGAAGCTGGATATTGAACCCACAATTGAGGAAATTAGCAAAATTATTGACTCACTTACCACTGGCATAGCTCAAGGTACTGATACCATACCATCCAAACTCATCTAGCAGGAGAAACCAGCACTCCTGCAGCATCTGCACAAACTCCTTTGTCTCTTCTGGGGAGAGAGGGCAATACCACAAGAATTTGCATGCTTCAACAATTGTGACTCTGTAAAAGGACAACCACTGTGATTCCAACAACGATCGAGGTGTCCCCTTTGCTGTGCATCACGGCGAAGTATTTGTTTATGTTGCCGTTGTCAGAGGGCAGAAGATGTCCAACCCGAATCCCAGTATTGTATCAGAACTAGAAAATATAGAATTGGCATGTTCTCTCCAGTTCAGAGTTGCAAGATGAAACATCAAGGACAGAGGAGACCAGTGTGCATTTCCACAGTAAGCTCACAAAGGCAATTAACTACATGAGTTAAGGTGGTCGACGTAAGCTACTGCTGAACACTGGGTACCCATCAATGTGATCTTCTGTGTGCATGACAACATGATAGAAAATGTCATCAAGAAAAGAAACTTTAAAGATTCCCAGTGGATTCAAACAGGATTGTGTTCTGGCACTCACACTTCTGGCATAGCCTCTTCTTTGCTGCTGTCATATGTCGCCAGGTAACTTACAGAGGGTGTATGTATTCCAGAGCTGACAGAGATTTGTTCAATCTGCCTCACCCAAGATCCAAGACTAAAGTACACCAAGTCTTCAGCAGGGAGTTGCCCCACACTGACTATGCTGCATAAGCATTTCATATTGAGAAACATCCTCAGCAGCAAATACAGGCATCCCTCGCTTTTCAAACTTTCGCTTTACACAATTTCACTTTTACGAAAGAGCTATATTAGTACCTGTTTTCATAAATCCAAAGAGGATTTTCGCTTTTACGAAAAACAGCAATACTTTTTCCCATATAAATCATGCACCTTAGCTTTACACCATTTTCGGTTGGTGAAAGGTTTCCTGGGAACATTCTACTTTCGAATAGTGGTGACTACCTGTAAGCAGATACTGTTACACCTATGAAGGGTTTGGTTAGACCATCAGCATCAGGAAGGCTACTACCACTGTCCAAGACGTTGGACAGTGCAACACTAAAGCTTTAGTATCAAGATTCCACTATCACCAGCAATCTGTCACCTAATGCTGAAATCAACACACATCACAAAAGCTGCAACTATTCTGTATGATCTGAATGAGAGTGTGGTATAGCATCGTGAGAACATGAAACTTCAAATCTACTAAACCTATATCCTTAGTACATTCCTCTATATTTATCAAACCTAGACAACACATACTTGGCAGAGCAAAGGCGGAATAGTTTCCACTTCTGCTGTGTCCGATGTATATGCTGGATCTTTTGGCAGAACAGAGGTTTGGAGTATCCTAATTCCTCAAGCATACACTCAGTGGTAAGGCAACAAAGTCAGTGCTGATTTAACCATGCTGGGTCACAACTTCCTGAGTGTCCATACTTCTGCAATAAGGATACCTTGCAAGTGAGATGGCAGATACCGTCAATTGGAGACAATCATTCACAGCCGTGCCCCCTGGTGGGGGTGACTGTTGAAAGGGCAAAAAACACAAAGCTCAGCCGGCCATGAGAAAACAGAGGCCAGCAAATCATGCACTTTCTCAGCACACACTCTGTTCCTCTACAAAGAACGTGGCGGGAATGCCAAAGCCAGAGCGAAGCTCCAGAGAAACACCAGGTAGTGTTGAATTTCCAGCACCACTCTAATCCAGAGTAAGTATGGCCCAATCCATCATCCTCCCAGATTTAAAGCTGTCACTTGTGCCCTTGCATTGTTATCAAATTAGTTAAGATTTACCCTGCAACCTTCTACAATCAGTACACACTGTTGTAATTCCACATCTCTGCTTCCCACTCCCCTCACCTTGTACCTCTACACTCCTTACCGTATCTCCATTCCCTCATTTCTCTCTCCATCCCTTCTTTCCTTCCTCCTCTGCTCTGCTTTTCTTTCCCACCTCTCCACTCCACTTCTCTCTTTCAACCTTTCTTTCTGTCTGTCTCCCTCGCGCTCTCCCTCCTCCAAAACTCTTACAGTTTCGCTCCAAACCTCCACCTGGAACCCACGCCAAGAGCCACTTCCGCCCCGCTTGGCGTCGCACGCATACAGTCCCCCGCCCGGTTTCCGCTCCACACCGCGGATAGAGCCTATTCCCAACTGTGCAACGGCAAATCTGTCCCCGCGACTTCCGTCCACCGCGATGCAGACAAATGGGACATCTCTGATCCGCCAAATTGAACACAGGGAATAGATGTGGGAGGGGATTCCCTTCAATTCTAATGACGCAAGATAGGGAAACCCTCCCAAAAACAGAAATAACCTCAACAGCAAGAGGCTATTTATGGAGACAAAAAGAAAGTGGAGGGTTTGAAGGGGTAATTCTCAATTCCTGCATTAGGCTGTGAACAGTACACCCCGGAATTTTGAGGATATGTTCCCAGTTCTGGCTTCCTTTGCAAGCCCTCCTCGATTACTGTACTTCAAAAGTACATCTGTGGCCATCAGGCAGCTTTGAGACGTCGCGGTAAAGAGCGACATTATTTCGCTTTGGAAATCTCAGGAAGGTTTGTCCCACGGGAGCCCCCTCGGTCCTCCCATCTGCAGCGAGAAGGAGCTCAGCTCAGTCACTTCTTTCCATCACAATGACATCATTCGCGGGCAACGTTTTCCAGAGCAACTCCTGTTTATTGCAAAGTGTATATGATATTATTGCCTGTCAGGAAATTGTACAGACGAGGAGTTTTCCTCGGTTTTCTGCCCAGTATTTATCCCCAAACCAAGTTCACCACTAACAATTTTACTGACCATTTTAATGCTTCTTCGTGCCTCCATGGGTTGTGGGCATCACTAGCATTTGTTGCCCATCCCTTAAACTGACTGCTGGCAAAGACATTTCAGAAAGCAGTTAAGAGCAGTTCAGAAAGAGACAACCTTATTGCTGTGGGTCAGGAGTCCCAGAATGGGACAGGACAGCAAATTTCCTTTCCTAGAGGACATTAGTGAACTATATAGGCTTTTACAACATAATTGTCTCACTGTCATCAGAACGAAGACTAGTTTTCAATTATTAATTACATTTAAGATGCACAAACTGCACTTAAATCATTCACAGGATGAGGGCATCTCTGGTTAAGCCAGCATTAAGAGTCAACTACATTGCTGTGGGACCACAGTCATATGTAGACCAGACCATTTTCCTTGCCGAAAGGACAAGAGGGAATCAGATGGGTTTTTCCGACAATTGGCAGTGGACACCATTAGACTCTTAACTCTAGATTTTTATTGAATTTAAATTCCACCATTTGCCATGGCAGAATTTGAACCTAGGTCTCAAGAACATTACTGGGTTAACAGTCCAGCAATACTACTACCAGGCTGTCACTTCCCCTTACTGGTGGGATTTCAACTCATGTCGCAGAGCAATAATCTGGATCTGACATCCTACCCTACTAACACCACACCATAAAATCCCTTAATTCTGTTTCAATGTTTTTAAGTCTTAGAATACACAATTATACCATAACATTTATCATTTCCATGTAGTGATTGCACTCCAAAACAATTCATCGGCTGCCAACTCCTTTGGGCAATGTGAAAAAGACAATACAATAGAAATGTTTTTTTTTCCTCATGCTTCCTTAACCAGGAAGGAATAACAGAATCACAGAACTGTTATGATTCAGAAGGAGGCCATTCAGCCCATCATATCTGCAATGGCTAACTAATGATCTAACAATCATAATAGTCGAAAGATTTTCCAATTTAAAACACAATCGTTTTCTGCAAGTGGTGGTGCAGCAGTTCCCTATGGCCATACTTTTGTAGCTGGCTAATAAAAAGCCTGTAAACTTCCTCTCTTGTCTTGAAAAACAATTTTAAAGTTCTAGGCATTCACAATGGCTGGAAGACACATCACTCAACATTCAACCTCAGTTCTATCTTGTACTTGGTTATATTGGAAACACTTGGGAATGTATTAAGCTCTCTTCTGCATGTTTGCAACCAGTCCACATTCACTGCACGAGGCACCATCTTGTTCCATAGATCAGTGAATCCGCATAAAAATAAATCAACCCTGACATTTAAACTGGCTCTATGCTGATATAACGAAAGGACTGGAATGTGTCCAGCATCTTTGTTGACCTGACAATATGCCAAAGCACTTTAAATCCAATAAAGTATTTTTGTAGTATAATCACTGATGTAATGTTGGAAACACAGCAAACCATTTGTACGCAGCAAACTCCCACAAGGAGCAATAAGGTAATGGACAGTACACCTCTCTGTGTGATCAGGGTTGAGGTTTAAATATTGGTTAGGAACATTTGATGAATTGTTCTCCTGTTCTTCCTTTGGAAGATCATTTGTAATCAGCTGAATTGGTACATCTGGCCTCAATTTAATATTTTAACCACTATACAGCAGCTCCAACAATGCAACACATCTTTGTTACAGTTCCAGAGGGTCAGTCTAGATTTTCAAACAAAAACAGAAATAACTGAAAAAGCCCAGCAAGTCTAGTACCATCTGTGGAGAGAAATAAGAGTTAACATCCTGGGTCTAGTGACCTTCCTCAGAACCTTAAACACGAACACAAACTTAACTGAACAGAGTTCTGATGAAGGGTCAAAACGTGTGGCACTGGTAAAACACAGCTGGTCAGGCAGCAACCGAGGAGCAGGAGAGTCTATGTTTCAAGCCTGATCTCTTCATCTCCCAGGGTTCTGATGAAGGGTCACTGGACCCGAAACTTAATTCTGATTTCTCTCCACAGATGCTGCCAGCCTTGCTGAGCTTTTCCAGCAATTTCTGGTTTTGGTTCTGATTTCCAACATCTGCAGTTCTTTCGCATTTTATTTGGGATAGATTTTGAGTTCAAATCACTTAAGTGGGACTTGAACCCCTAAACTAGTTGACTCAGAAGTGAAAATGCTGCCCAAATGAGCCACCAATCATCAATCACTGCAGGACTCCTTTGATAACATATACTGTATATCAAAGTTGACAACAAAGTTGAAAAAAAAGGAAAGTGGCAACATAGATACAAATTTGGCTGAGAGTAGGAGTGAAGGATGCTTGGGTCCCTTGTCCTTTGATCCTTCTTAACCATCAAACTCAATAATTTATGATGAATGAGCAAAATCTAATTCCTTAAATCATATCCTTAGAAACATAAATCAAACTGCCTTAAATTCTATGAAAGCAAAAGACTGCAATGCTAAAAATCTGAAATAAAACAGAAAATTCTAGAACTACTCAGCAGCTCAGGCTGTGCACAGCAAACCATAATTAACATCCCAGGTCAGTTACCTCTCATCTGTTCCTTCCAATCAGCATATTTTATTTAACTCCTCAATCTTCACATTTTCCAGAGTAGAAGTCCACAGTCCTTGAAGCTTATTGTAATAATAGGTTGTGAGCCGATTATATATTGCTTCCTCAAAGTCTTTTCTAAGATATCTTTATCACACACCAACTGAGGAGTTTTAAATAGTTCACATTGCTTTAGATGTGATGTAACGAAGACCTTTTGGATAGATAGATTGAAACTTCACTTTTGTATTTAATCATGAATACATCCTAACACTCTATTAATTTTTCAAAAGCCTTCGAGCACTGTCTTGAGCTTACAGAGATTACAGGATCCTATTCAGCAAACTGGAGCCCAAAACAGCAGGCATTTGACCAGTTCTCCCAATAGTTATATCAATATGATCAAAAATTACTTCTTGACATCCAATAACGTTACCATTGGTGAATTTCAATTGTGTTAACAACCTGGGGGCTCACCATAGACCATAAATTTAACTTAACAGATATCTAAATATCGTGGCTTCAGAACCAGGTCAGAGACTGAGAATTCTGTAGTGGATAACGTATCTCCTTATTCCCCAAAGCCTGTCCACCATCTCTAAGTTACAAGTCAGGAGTGTGATGGAAAGCTCATCATACAGCTGGTGGGTGCAGCTCCAATGATACTCAAGAAATTTGACTTCATCTCGGACAAAGTAGTGGCTTGATTGATACCTCATTTACCACCTTAAACATTGACTCCTTCCACCTTTGTCAGTTGTGTGTACTGTCCACAAGATGGACTGCAGCGACTCCGCAAGACTCCTCTGACAGCACATTCCAAACGTTTGCTGACTCAGAGGACAAGGTTGGCATATGCATGAAAACATCACCAACTTCATGTCTGCTCCAAATCACAGAACATCCCATTTAAGGGAAAGTGGTAGGATCGTGTTATTGTCAGTTGTTTAGTAATCAAAAGACTGCAGTTAATGCTCAGAGACATGGGTTTAAATGGCACCTGGTAAAATTTAAACTCTGTTTAAGAATAATCTGGATATAAAGCTGGTTGCAGTGATAATGATCATGGACAGAATCTTCCAGAACTCCTTGGAGCTTTTAGAAGGGCAGGTGGGGGAACCTAATTGGACAGGAGGCAATAATTCAGTTCCCGATGGTGGATTAAAATTTTGATATTAAATTCTCAGCTTTTTACTTTTCATTAGCATTCCATGACTACACTTTAGCACCCCAGCCCATGGGAATTTGTTCACAGGCAATCTTGTTTGGTTATGAACAGTAAACATGTGTGTTCACAAACCAGCTGTATACATGTATGTGGCAGGCTAGAGTTCTTCCTCCAAGCTGTAGTGGGTACAGACTTCTTCATAAACCTGGCTCCTTCCATAACCTACAGAATCCCTACAGTGTGGAAACAGGCTCTTCGGCCCAACAAGTGCACACTGACTCTCCAAAGAGTATCCCATCAAACCTATTACTCTATGTTTACCCCTGACTAATGCACCTAACCAACACATCCCTGAACACAATGGACAATTTAGCATGGCAAATTCACCAAACCTGCACATTTTTGCATTGTGGGAGGAAACTGGAGCACCCAGAGTAAACCCACACAGACATGGGGAGAACGTACAAACTCCACACAGACAGTCCCCCGAGGCTGGAATCGAACCCGGGTCCCTGGCACTGTGAGGCAGCAGTGCTAACCTCTGAGCCACCATGCCACCCCAATAAACCCAGATTCCCTGACCGGGAATCAAAAGCCAGTCACGGCGGTGAAAGCGCTGAATCCTAACCACTAAACCACCAGGGATAACCATATAATTTCTTTGCGCAAACACTGTGCAATGGCTCACTGAGTTAAACAGTTAATGTGAACTCTTGGTCATATGCCATGTTGCGCATCGTAGTTAAATGTTTAAAGCCTGACCAAGTCAACAAACCTGCCAAAGAAACACTGGCTGCTGCCAACAAACCTGACCAGAGCAAGTAAGTGGGGATTAATTCAGAAAGGATTTTACTCAAAAGGGAGGTTAACTCAAGAAGTTTAGCTAAAGGAATGGTGGGGAATGGAATTTATTGAAGGGCACAATTGTCTGGAGGAATCCTAGGGAAAGGGGAGAAGAAACTGGGATCCAGAGAGTCTTGGTGATAGGGATCAGAAGGAAGCGTGGGAGCTGCATTTTTAGAGTGAGGGCAATAATGGGGCAATTAGATGTACTAGGAAAGGAATAAGAGCCCCAAGACCTCACATGGAAAACACCAATGCATTCCAGATATTTCTTCATATATTGGTACTTCCATACCAATGTTTGAACAACTTAAATGAGCAGCTGTACTTACATTGCTGAGGTTAAAGAGGAGGAGGAGGAGAAGAAGAATAGTCAGTGCCAACAGAACAAGAGCCATAGTCATACAGTCATAGAGATGTACAACATGGAAACAGACCCTTCAGTCCAACTCATCCATGCCAATCAATGTCCAAAATTAATCTAGTCCCATTTGTCAGCATTTGGCCCATAGCCCTCTTATCCCTTCTTTCTCATGTACCCATCCAGATGCCTTTAAATGTTGAAATTGTGCTAGCCTCCGTCACTTCCTTAGGCATCTCATTCCATACATGCATCACCCACTGCAATAAAAAAAAATTGCCTCTCAGGATTTTTGATATTTCTTTAAATGCATGCGGCTGGAATTAGTGCGAGTGTGGTCAACTGCAGTGGAATAGAAGGCTCCAATAATGTTGCAGTTAATTTGAGTGTACTAATGCTGTGCTGCTACTAACATTGTGAATGCAGGTTACTGCATTGTTGCTGAGTTTAATGTGAATACAATCTATTGCAGTGCTGTTGGTATCAGGATGAGTGCAAGTTACTGCATTGCTGCTGAGTTCTATATGCAGATTGCTATAGTGCTGCTGAGATAAGGAGTTATTGCATTTTAGTAGGATCAGAATGTTTGCTGAATATGGTAATGCTGCTGGAGTCAACGTGAATGAAGATAATTCAATGTAAATTCAGATTAGTTCTAAACTGCAGGGATCAGTGTGAATGTAATTAATTACAGCACTGCTGGCATCAAACTGCAGTGCTCCTACGTTCTGTGACTGCAGACAATGGCCTGTATTAAACTGAATCTGGATGATTGCAATGCTGCTAGATCAGTGTGGGTATGGTAATCTGCAGTGCTCCAATATTCACTGTGATTATTGCAGTACTGTTGGGATTAGATTAAATCCAGATGACTGCAGTGCTGCTGAGATTGGTGACCAAGCAGATTACGGCAAAATTACTGGCAACTGTGCAGTTGGAGATTACAGCATTATTGTGGGGATCACAGTGAATACAGAATACTGCAACTTTGCAGGGATCATTAGCATGAGCGCAGATTACACCAGTGGAGTGGATTTCTCCAGTAAGGGGACACAATTTCACAATCATGGGAAAATTATTTAGGACTAAGATGAGGAAAATATTTTTACTCAGAAGGTGGTAAACATTTGGAATTCTCTACCCTGAGGGTTATGGGAGCTCAGTCATTGAGGATGTTTTCAATCAAGACTGGCAGATTTCTAAATTCAAATGACATCCTGGGATGTGGGATAGTGTGGGAATATGATATGGAACTGGATGATTAGCCATGATCACATTGAATAACAGCTGTCGTGATGGGCTGAATGGCTTACTCCTATTCCTATGATCCCTGTTGTAATTAATTTTTACACTGATCCCAGCTAAACTACAGGAATTTGCATTAACAGTAATCCCAGCAAAATGAAATAATCTGCCCTCAAGCTAATCCCAGCATCAATGTATTAATCTGCATTTATTCAGAGTCCATCAGCAATGCAATAATCTGCAAACACTCTGATCCTAGCAGCAATGCAGTAATCTGCACCCAATCTGAGAATAGGAGTAATGGGCCTTTCTTGCATTGTCCAACTGTTACTAGTGGGATACTGCGAGGATCAGTACTTGCACCTCACTTTTCAGAATATATCAATGTTTTGGATTTGGGGTACAAATAAAGATTTTTCAAGTTTGCAGAGGACATAAAATTAGATGGATACGTGTACTATGAAGAAGGTGGAAAGCAGCTTTAAGAAGGCTTAGGCAAACTTAGTAATTGTGCAAAAACCTGGTGGATGATATATGATGTGGAAAAAAGAGGTCATTCTCTTCATTAGGAAGAACAAATGTACAGAGTATTTTTGAAATGGCAACAGTTTAGAAAGTGCAAATGTGCTAAAGGACCTAAGTGTCCTTAATGACAGATTACTGAAGGCTAACACGCAAGTCCAGCAGGCAATTAGGATGGTTAATGCTATATTGGCTTTATCACAAGAGAATTTGATTACAGGAGAAGTGAAGCCTTCCACAACTGTATAGAAGCTTGGTTATACTGCACCCAGAGTGATGTGTGCAGTTTTGTTTCTGTGATCTGAAGAAGAATATTCTTGTTCTTGAAGGAGTACAAATGTTCACCAGATTGGTTCCTGGGATAGCAGATCTGACCTTTGAAGAGAGATTGGACAAAAATGGGCTGATATTCTCAAGAATTACAAATAATGAAAAGTGATCTCATTGAAACAAACAAAATAATTAACAGATGGGGTAGATGCAAATTACTGCAGTGTTCCAGTGTTTGGTATGAGAGCAGATTTTGGTGCTGCTTGGATTAGTGTGAGTGTAGATTATTAGATTACTGCTGGAATCAGTAAAACGTTATTCTTGTTGCTGAGATCAGACTGAGTGCAGGTTCCTACGGTGCAAAATCAGATTGAGTGCAGGTTAGTACAAGAGTTGCTGCTATCATTGTTAGTCCAAATTTCTGCAGTGCTGCTGAGATCGGAATTAATGCAAATTACTGCAGAATGGTTGATGTCAGTGTGAGTGTGGACTATTGCATTTTTGCTGGGATCAGAATGAGGTAGACAAGCAGGAGGCTGGAATAACACAGCAAGCCAGGCAGCATCAGGAGGTGGAGAAGTTGATGTTTTGGGTGAAACCCTTCTTCAGGACTGGGGGTGGATGTAAGGGGAGTGCAGATAAAGCGGAGGGTGAGGGAAGGGTTTGGGTGAGGAGGTAGGGATAGATGAACACAGGTAGAGGGTATGATGGGAGGAATGAACCCAGTTGGTAGCTGGAAGGAAGGATCAATCAGAAGAATGGAAGGGGCTGGAAAGGGAGTCGGGTGATGGGAGGGGAGGTTATTTGAAATTGGAGAACTCAGTGTTGATTCCTCCAGGCTGTAGGCTGCCCAGACCGAAGATGAAATGTTGTTCCTCCAATTTGTGTTCTGATTTGCCGTGACAATGGATGAGCCAAGGATGGTCATGTCGGAAAGGGAGTGGGAAGTGGAATTGAAATGGGTGGTGACTGGCAGTTCAGATCGTTCCTCTGCAGGCCCGGCCGGGCAGGCTATTGCACTACTCCAGGGATTAGTGTGAATTCAGTTTACTGAGGTACTTCCAGGAACATTGTAATACTCCTTGCTCCTCAGCTGTTTTTCTTCATTAATGGTATCAAAACATTTCATTCTGACAACCTTACTCAATTTTCTTTTACTCTTTCTTCGTTATGGTACACATACTTTTCTCTTGCCGATCTTCTTTGGGTCACCTTCACTCTTCTTTCTCCATTTTCATTTCTTCCACATTCTTATTTCTGATCTCCATCCTCCTCATCTTTAATTGCCCTTTTCATTTCCCATGCTCTTCACCACTTCAGTCTCTCAAATCCCAATCACACCTTTACTCCTGAACATAGCTTCAATGTGCTCCAGTTCATATTCTTTGCCTCTCCTTTTTTACTCTGAGCTATTTTTCCCTTTTCTCTGTGCTTTCTACACTTGTCTCCTTCTCCTCTGTGCTCTCTTACATTCTCCTTATCCTTTCTTTCCTCACTTCCTTTGCTCTCTGTTCTTTGCTTCTTTCCTCTAAACCCCAGCTCAACCTGTACAGATTTTCTTCACTCCTCTGTGTTCCATATGCCCTCTACTTTGTCTTCTTGTTCTTTCCCCTTCTATCTTCTTTCCCTCTTTTCATTCATTATTTCCCTTTACCCAACCCCCTATCCTTCAGACTTATTCACTCACCCTCTCATTTGTCTACATTTCTTCTTCCTTCCCTCAGACTTCTCCAAACATTCTTTATTCATAAAACTTCAAAAATTACATTAAACAACTGTTCAAAGTTGACATTACATAAAGGGCAAACCAAACACTTTTCTTCTAATACCATATATTACTCATTACATTTACAATTACAGTTGATATTTATAAGATTTATTACATTTCAGACATACAGCCCAGGAGATTTATCCAATTTCGAGTCTCTTAGCATATTATGGCTGAAAGGCTTTAGACAGTGACCTTTCCCCATTTCATCTGTGTGGTGGCTGCTCTAAGTTTGAATGTGTCCCTCAGCACATAGTCCTGGATGTTGGAACCTGCCTGTCTGCAACTCTTGATCAGAGACAATTCTTGCACTGAAAGACCAACAGGTTTGCAGCGGATCAAAGGGGGGCTTTCAATGTATCGATGGTCCTCCATAGCAGTTGTTGTTTCTCTTGATCTGCATCCCTGGGAACAGCCATGAGAACAGAGTTACAGAGCTGCTCAAGGTGAACTTCAATAAGAAATCACCATGCCTTTTGCAAAGGTGAATTCAACAAGTAGGTGGATGAGGATCACTTCCCCACCCTAGCAGGCTCAATGGGAGTCCGCAAAGTGGGTGAAGCACTAGCGTGTAAAAAGGATCGGGTCAATGGTGAGAGACTTTTTTTCAAAATTCATTCATGGATTGTCGGCATCAGTAGCTGAACCATTTATTGCCCATTCCTAGTTGCCCTTGAGAAGGTGGTGATGACCTGCTTTCTTGAACTGCTGCAGTCCATGTGCTGTTGGTAGATCCAGAATGCCCTTAGGGACAGAATTCCAAGATTTTGACCTTGCAACACTGAAAGAACGATGATGTATTTCCAAGTCAGGATGGTGAGTGGCTTGGAAATGAACTCGCAGGTGGTGGTGTTCCTGTGTATCTGCTATCCTTGTCTTTCTAAGTGAAAGTGATTTTGGGTTTGACTAAAGAGCCTTGGGTGAATTTGTGCAGTGCAACTTGCCGATGGTATATATTACTTCTACTGAGCTTTGTTGGTGGATGGAGTGAATGTTTTGTGGATGTGGTGCTAATCAAGTTGGCTGCTTGGATAATGTCAAGTGTCTTGAGTGTTGTTGGAACTGCACACATCCAGGCCAATGGGGAATATTCCATCACAATCCTGATGTCTGCCTTGTAGATGATGGACAGGCTTTGGGGAGTCAGGAGATCACATACTCACAAAATAATTCCTGTCCTCTGACCTGCTCTTGTAGACACTATTTATATGACTAGTTCCGTTTAGTTTGTGGTCAATGGTGACCCCAAGGATATTGAATATGGGGTGTTCAGTAATGGAATGTTATTGAATGTCAAAGGGCCATGACTAGATTCTCTCCTGCTGGATATGGTCATTGCCTGGCACATAAGTAACAAGTAATATTTGTATCCATATCAGCCCAAATGTGGACCTTTTCTATATCTTGTTGCATTTGAACATAGAATCCCTTCAGTATGGAAACAGGTCATTCACCCCAACAAGTCCACACTGACCCTTCAAAGAGTAACTCATCCAGACCCATTCCCCTACCCTATTACTCTACATTTACCCCTGACTAATGCATCTAACCCACACATCCCTGAACATTATGGGCAATTTAGCTTGGACAATTCACCTAACATGGACTATTTCAGTACCTAAGGAGCCACAAAGGGTGCTGAACATTGTGTAATCATTGGCGAACATTCCCATTTCTGACCTTATTTTGGAAGGAAGATGATTGGAGGAACTCCTGCCGAGAATGTTCTGGAGTTGTGATGACTGACCTCCAACAATCACAACCATTGTCCTTGCGCCAGGTATAAATCTAACTGGTGGAGAATCTTTCCCCCGATTGCCATTAATTTCAGTTTTGCTAAAGCTCCTTGATTCCACACACAATCGAATGCTGCCTTGATGTCAAGGGCTGTTACTCTCACTTCACCTCTGGAATTCAGCTCTTTTGCCCATGTTTGAATCAAGACTGTAATGAGGTCAGGCGGTGAGTAGTCCTGGCAGAACCCAAACTGGGCGTCACTGGCAGAACCCAAACTGGGTGTCACTGAGCAGGTTATTGCTGAGCAGGTGCTGCTTGCTAGCACTGCCTCCATCATTTTACTGATGATCAAGAGTACGCAGATGGGTTGGTAATTGACTGGGTTGGATTTGTCCTGCTTTTAGTATACAAGAATACCTGGGCAATTTTCCATGCTATCCGGTAGGTGTGAACAGCTAGGCTAGGGGAGCAACAAGTTCTGGAGCACATATCTTCACTACCATTACTGGAATTTTGACAGGGCCTGTTGCCTTTGGAGTATCCAGTACCTTCAACTGTTTCTTGATATCACATGGAGTGAATCAAATTGGCTAAGGACTGGCAGTTTTGATGCTTGGGACCCCCAAAGGAGGCCGAGATGGATCATACTTTTGGTACTTCTGGCTGAAGATTTGTTCAAACATTTCAGCCTTTCTTTTGCACAGATGTGCTGGGCTCCCCCATCAATGAGGATGGCGATATTTGTGGAGCCTGTTCTCCAGTGAGTTATTTAATTGTTCACCACCACACAACTGGTGTGACTGACTGCAGAGCTTAGACTTGATCTTTTGGTTGTGGAAATGCTTAGCTCTATCACTGAGAGTCATAGAATCATAGAGATGCAGAGCATGGAAACAGACTCTTCGGTCCAGCTTGTCCCTGCCAACCAGCTATCCTAAATTAATGTAGTCCCATTTGACAGTATTTGGCACATATCCCTCCAAACCCTTCCTATTCATATATCCATTCAGATATCTTTTAAGTGTTGTAATCATACCAGCCTCCACCACTTCCTCTGTCAGCTCATTCCATTCACACACCATCCTCTCCGTGGAAAAGGTGCCCTTAGTTCCCTTTCAAATCTTTCCCCTCTCAACCTAAACCTATGCTCTCTAGTTTTGGACTCCCACCCCTCCCCCCTCCGGGAAAAGACCCTGTTTATTTAAGGGTGGCATGGTGGCTCAGTGGTTAGCACTGCTGCATCACAGCGCCATGGACCCGTGTTCGATTCCAGCCTCAGGAGTGTCTGCGTGGGTTTCCTTTGGGTGCTCTGGTTTCCTCCCACAATCCAAAGATGTACAGGTTAGATGAATTGGCCATGCAAAATTGCCCGTAGTGTTCAGGAATGTGTGGGTTAGGTGCATTAAACAGAGGTAAATGTTCAGTAATAGGGTAGAGGACTGGGTCTGAGTGAGTTACTCTTGGGAGGTCAGTGTGAACTTATTGGGCTGAATGGCCTGTTTCCACACTGTAGGGATTCTATAATTTAACCTATCCATGCCCCTCATGATTTTGCAAACTTCTATAAGGTCATGCCTCATAGTCCAACACTCCAGGGTAAATATCACCAGCCTATTCAGCCTCTCCCTTTAGCTCAAACCCTCCAACCCTGACAACATTCCTGTAAATCTTTTCTGAACCCTTTTATGTTTCACAATATCCTTCCTATAGGATGGAGACCATTATGCTGTTTAGTGCACAAGTAGTACTGTTTGCTAGCATCACAGGATGGAACCTCAGTTTTAGGCATGTTTGGTGCTGCTCCTAGCATACTCTCCTATACTGTTCATTGAGTCTTCTCATCAGCAGTCCCCCTACATCTTGGTTTTCATTGCTACATCCAAAGGTGTTGATCTTCATAAACATTTCCACAAGGGACAGTTGGTACAGCATTCACAGAATCCCTACAGTGTGAATGCAGACCATTCAGACCATCGAGTCCACAAAGACCATCCAAAAAGCATCCCAGACCCAACCCCTACCAAATTCCTGTAACCCTACACTTCCCATGGCTAATCCATCTAATCAACACATCCCTGGACACTAAAGGACCATTTAGCATGTCCAATCCTAACCTGCATATCTTTAGATTGTAGGAGCACCCGGTGGAAACCCAAGCAGACACGGAGGGAATGTGCAGACGCCACACTGACAATCACCCGAGGCTGGACTCGAACCTGGGGGCCTGGCACCATGAGGTTGCAGTGCTAACCACCGAGCCATCATGCCACCCTTTCCATTCACTTCCTTGTGCCACAGCAACCCAACCTTTGGAATCCTGGAAACAGGTATGACCTCAGTGTGTGGTTACTCTTGGGGGCGAGGGTGGGGCTCCACACATAACTTAATGCAGCCACATACATTGTCGCCCTGTCAGCTACCTTGCATTCCCAATCTTCCTTCCTCTGGGGCTGTGTGTGTGTGTGTGTGTGTGTGTCTGTGCTCCCTCAGTCTCCATCGGTGCGACTCTGACTGAACCGCTTGCAGGTGCTGTGTGTGTGTTTTTAGGAGGAGGAGAGACGGGGAGGGGAGGAGCTGGGCACATCCCAACGCAGTAAGGCTGGAAGGAAGGAGGAAGGAGCCTATGCATGAGAGAGGAGGAGGGTAGACCATGAATACCAAATAGACTTCTAGAGCAGCAGTAACCTTCGAAGGAACCTTGGAGCGTCCTGGGGAATCCCAGTCCACTCTCCCCTTGCAGGCCAGCACCATGCGGCTGAGAGGCGCCTCGGGGCTCCGTGCTGTCAGTGAGGAGGTGGTGGAAGCGGCGGCGGGAGAACCAGCTCTCGCCCGCCAGGGCTGGCTCTGAACCGAGCGCAGATGCAGCCGCAGAGGACTGCAGCTAACGGCAGCCCGGGCCAGGACGATGGATGGGCGGAGGTTCGGGAGGAGGTGAGCCCGGAGCATGGGGAGTTGTTGTTTGAAGGGTTTGGGGGTGTGGATTGGTGGGTTGGTTGGGGTGTTGCAATACATAGGTTTCATGTTTTTTTTTTGAAAGCGTCCAGTTGAAGGTGTGACCCAGCCCAGACAGTGCAGAGAGGAATGAGAGGAATTCTGCACATCATGAGCGCAGGGGTCTGCAGTCTGGCGTTGCAAGCCGGGCTGTTTATTTCTGTTCATGGTGAGGTCGTTTGTCAAGTTTTCACCTTGTGTTTCGGCTGAAGCTCTGGGGAAGAGGGGAGGGACTTCGAATGAGCGAGATATGTGCTTGCAATGGCAAGGGTGATGAGCTGTCCGTCAGCAGACAGAGAGAGAGAGAGGGAAAAAACCCAGATAAAGAGGGAGAGAATGCGAGAGAGAGAGAGAGAGGTGATTGCAGAAACACAGAGTGGTAGGGAAACCTAGATACAGTGACAGGAATCTTGTTAGACTGACCGTGAGGCAGAATGGGGGTACAGACAGTTTCCATGGCACCTGAATTCATGCTTTGGGAGTGGAAGTATCCGAACCGAGAGAGGGAGACAAGCACCTGGGGAATGAGACACAGGTAGATATATATATATATATGTAGAGAGAGAGAGACGCCAACGCAGCCAAGGAGCAGCGAGGGAAAACAGGTGGGAAAACATTGAGATTCTCAGCGCGGAAGAAGCGATCAGGAAGGAGACGGGGTGGCATAGACATGGCGAAGCAGAGAGAAACAGAGACAGAGCGTTAAGGTGTGTGTTGGGGAAGCAGGGTAGAGAAAGAGTAACCTGGCCGTTTTCCTATCAGCCAGACTCCAGCAACCCCGCCCCTCGTTTTTGCCTCAGTTCCACGGTTTGGGGACTGCCCGGATTTGGGACTGTCAAAGGGCTGACGGTCGCTCACTTCACCGACAGCACCAGAGGAAGCTGTTGTGGAAGGGATCCTGGTTAAAAATCCCTCATTGCCACTCAGAGCGTTGTGGGGCACCATCCCCAGGTGTTATTGGTGACTTCTGTCTGTGTCTGTGTGAGAGATAGAGAGAGAGACGAACCTAGCGCACTCAGTTGACTGTGTGTCCTCACACTGCAGTGTTCTCGCTGCAGTTTAATGCAGGGTCTCTGGTGAGAACTAGTGAAGCGTTTAAGAGCCTGGATCTGCTGTCTGGCACCACCAGATGCTTCCATTTTAGCGCACCTCGAATCGATTAACCCTCCCGTCAAGCGGATGTGCCTGGAATTTAATTCCTGGAGGGGAAAAGCTACACCATCAGGAGATGTCCCTTGGTGATGAGAGTGTAGTTTATTGCAAGATGTCTACTGATTATACCCAGTCTATCTGGGTCTGTGTAATGACATTACAGGATGGGTCACTAGACCCGAAGCGTTAACTCTGATTTCTCTCCACAGATGCTGCCAGACCTGTTGAGCTTTTCCAGCAAGGTCTGTTTTAGTTTCTCATACACAGTCTATCTGGGACTGTGTACTGACATTATATCCAGAGCAATTTATGGTTTTGTTAAGAGGACATCATATGTGATCAACTCTATTGAATTTTTTGAAGACATAATCAGGTGTCAGATACAGGTAATGTATTTGATGTAGTCTAGTTGTACTTCAAGGCCTTTGTTAAGTTCCTGTTAGGAGACTGATAGCCAGGTAAGAGGCCACAGGATCTAAGGAAATTTGTCAAATTGGATCCAGATTTGGTTGAGTGGGCAGGAAGCAGAGAATGGGGGTCAAGGATGGTTTTTGTGACTGGAATCCTGCATCTAGTTGGGTCCCACAGTTATCAGTATTGGGGCCCTTGCTGTTTGAAGCATATATAAATGGCTTAAAACTGAATCTATGAGAGCTGATCTGTAAGTTAGTGGATGCTACGGAAATTAGTGGGATGGTAAATAGTGAGGAGGATAGCCTTAAATTACAGGAGGATAAGATGGGCTGGCCAGGCTCATCAGTAGCAAATAGAATTCAATCTGGATAAGTGTGAAGTGGTGCACTTGGGCATCATAAACAAGACAATATATGATGAATGGTAAGACCAAGAATCAGAGGGACCTTGCTGCACATGTCCACCAGTCCCTTAAGGTATCAGGACAGATGGATAAAATTGTTAAGAAGGCATGTTTGCTTTCATTAGCCGGGGCAGAGAGATTAAGAGCAGGGAGGTTATGCTGGAACTGTATAAAACATTAGTTGGGCCACAGCTAGACTATTGTGTGCAGGAGGGATGTGATTGCACTGGAGAGGTATGAAGGAGATTTACCAGACCTTGCCTGCGCTGGAGAATTTTAGTTGTGAAGAGAGGTTGGAGTGTCTGAAGTTGTTATCCTCAGAGTAGGGGAGACTGAGGGGAGATATGATTGAGATGTATGAAGTTATGAGGGGCATAGACAGGATAGATGGGAATAAACTTCCACCCCTGGTGGAGGGATCAATGATCGGGGTATAGACTTAAGATAAGGGGCAGGAAGGTTAGAGGGGATGTCAGAAAGAATCTCTTTTTTCACTCAGAGGGTGGTGGGAATCCAGAACTCACTGCCTATAAGTATGGTAGAGGTAGGCACCCTAATAGCATTTGAGAAGTATTTAGATGTACATTTGCAAGACCAAGACATACAAGGCTATGGGTCAAGTGCTAGAAAATGAAGATAGAATAGTTCAATGTTCCAGATATTTTACCTTGGTGTAAGTTTCATTAGTTGTCGTGTGATTTGAAACCATTGTTCCCAGAGAATTATTCTGAACTTAATATCTTCACTGTGCCATCACCTCCCTGATTCCTTCATTGTTTATTTAATGCCTTTATTTAGAAACCCACACAGTCCCACAGCCTGATCAACTTGCCCTGTCACTTTCAAGGATTTGTCTTCGTTCTTGCTGCAAAACAGTACTAATCAGTGATTAATCACTTCTGCACACTGTTTCTCACTATTAATAATTTCACACGTAACAGCATTAAATTGAACCTGGCATATGCCTGCTCATTCTATCAGTCTTTCTCTGCCATCCTTGGATCTCCTACTTTCCTGCTTTCTAGTTACTATATGGTTAAGTTTTATATTGTCCACAAATGTTACAATTGTATTTCCTGTGCCCAAGTTCAGGATCCATTTATTAAAAAGAAACAATGATTATATTATCCACCCCAATGAGAGTTGATTGCATGCTCCTATCCAGTCAGAAAAATATCCATCCATCAATCTTGTCTGCCTCTTAGTCAGTTAGATATGCAACTGATACTGTCCATTCAGTCCCATGTGATTTACAAATAAATCAATTATGTGGTATTTTATCAAATGCCTTCAGAAGTCTATATTTGCCAACATCTCTTGCACTATCTTCATTAGCCCTTACAATTATTTAATAGGAAATTGTATTCACTATCTGGGATTGCACTCATTATATGGATTCTACATGGTATCTGGAAATGTATCTGATACCTGCTCAATGTCTGGAATTCTTCCCAATACTGTTATCTGGAATTTCACTCACTTTCTGGAATTTTGCCTCTTTCTTGTTCTATTGGAACACGTGTTGCCTATTTCATGTTGACCTATACTGCATTGCAGCCTTGTAGCTCTGAATTATGAAGTGGTACAGAGAGAAGGAAGCCATTTGGTCCATCATGCATGAGTCATTTCTCTTGTATAACTCTTCTGTTCAATTCTTTATAAATTAGCAATTTGTTCTCTTCGCCTATTTGTCCAATTTCCTTTCAAAAATTATTATTGAATCTACTGCCAACAAGCTTTCAGGCAATGCAATATTTTCTCACATTGCAACTGTCACTTCAGCTCTGTGCCCTCTAGTTGACAACCTTCCTTCCATTCTTAACATTTTCTCCTTATTTACTTCACCAAAACTATCCATGATATGAACATCTCTGTATCAAACTTCTGTGCTCTGGGGAAAACAGCCCAATTTCTCTATATAAGTGAAGTCCTCATGCCTGACACCATTCTAGCAAATCTCTTCTCCACTTTTCCCAAAACCTTGATGACCTTTCAAAAGTATGGTGCCAGAATTGGGTACAATACTCCAACCTAAGCAGCATCTATAAAGGTTTGCATTGCTTTCTGGTTTGTGGATTCTCTCCCTCTATTAATAAAACCAATAATCCCAAATGCCTTTTAGGCAACCCTCTCAACTTGCCCTGTCATCTTCATGGATTTGTGTGGATACAGCCCCAGGTCCCTGTTTTGTTGCACTTTTTTAAAAATTGCCCCCATTTAGTTTGTATTGCCTTTCCTTATTCTTTCTACCAAAATCTATCACTTCATATTTCTGAATTAATCATAAAATCTCTATAGTGTAGAGATTCGGCTCATCAAGTCCACATTGACCCTTCAAACAGCATCCCACCTCCTAACTGAACATTTGCCATGGCTAATCCACCTAACCTATACGTCCCTGGACACTATGGGCAATTTAGTATGGCCAATCCACCTAACCTGCAAATCTTTGGACTGTGGGAGGAAACTCATGCAGACACAGAGAGAATGTGAAAACTCCTCACAGACAATCCCATGAGACTTGAATCGAACCGGGTCCCTGATACTAATGAGGCAGTAGTGCTAATCACTGAATCACTCTGCCATCCTTAAAAATTTCATGTGCCATGTGCTGCCCAATTCATGAGTCCGTTTATGACCTTATACAGTCTCCCAAATCTTTAGCACATTTTTCAGTTTATTTTCAGCCCCAGACTTGAAAATCATGTCCTGTATACTCCAGTCCAGTTTTTTAACGTGGTATATCAAAAAGAGCAATGATCTGACACCAAGCACTGCAAACCTCCCTGCAGTATAAAGACTAACGGCATTACTCTCTAATTTCTGTCCCTCAACCAATTTTATGTTCGTATGTCTATTGTTTCTTTAGTCCCATGTGTTTTAATTTTCTAATACATCAATGTTCTGGTATTTTGACAAATGCCTTTGAAACTCTAAGTGCATATTATCAGCTGTATGACCCTCATCAGCTTTCTTCCATGATTTCATTGAAAAATTCAATCAATAGTCATGCACCATTTAACTTAAATCTATGCTGACATTCATTTATTAGCCTTTTTTTTTCAATTCCTAATTAATTTTGTGCCATATTATTGTAACAAAACATTTCCCCACCACCAGCATCTAAACTAACTTGCAATTGCTGCTCTCTCTTCCTTTTTTTTAAACAGGACTCTAATGTTTGCAGTCTTGCCATCTTTTCGAACCATTCCAGTAGCTGAAGAGGACTGTAAGATGGCAGTCAGTACCTCCTCAACTGCTATCCTTGCTTTCCCTTAGTAACCTACAATGCATTTCCTTCAGCCTGAGTGACTTTTCTACTTTGAGATGGTCTTTTAGCTACCTCCTTTTTCATTCTATGTTTATCCCATTCAGTCTTCCTACTAGCAACTCCTTTGATGTGAATTGGCAATATTCGTTCATCTAGTGAATTGAAATTTAATATACTCACTTATTACCTTAGCCCTGCCTCGGCAAGAATATCGAAGTTTGCTTCCTAATCAATGACTCCTTTATTTGGTCCATTATGCAGAGTGATGTCAAGTGTGCAGGTTCGATTCCTGCTCTGGCTGAGGCTACTGTGAAGGCTCCTGTTTCTCAACCTCTCCCCTTTCCTGAGGAGTGGTGACCCTCTGGTTAAACCACCACCAGTTGTCTCTCTCACTGATGAGACAGCAGCCTTGTGATTCTCAGGAGTGTGGTGACCTTACTTACTTTATATGTTTATAAAGCACTTTTGATTTTCTTTAATGGTGGCCAGCCCTTTACTCTCTCAGACATTCTTTGCCTTTCTGCATTCTGTGTTTATCTCATGTTAATTTCTAATTTTTGTCATCCAAAGAATTCTAGCTTTGGACAGCATCCCTTCCGTCCATGTGTGAATATTCATTAGACATGTCATCTCTTTTTTTAGATGGTTTCCCATTGTTCATTTACTGCTCTTCCTGCCAATTTTTGATTCCAGTGGATCTGTGGCAGATCCTTTCACAGTTCATTGAAGATAGCTTTCCTTCAATGAAGCACTTTCATGCTTCACTGAACCCTGTCCTTTCCAATAACAATTCTAAACCTGATGGATATGATCTCTGTTTCCCAAACGCTTTCCCATTGAAAGATGTTTCACTCGACCTAGTTTGTTCCTCAGAACCAGATACAGTCCTGCTTTCTTGCACGAGGTTAGAAACACAATGATCAACAATGCTATCTTGCAAAAGTCACACAATTATTACAGGAGAGAAGGTCAACCCATTTTGTTTGCACTGGCTCTCCAAAGGAGCATCTCATTTCATGCCATTGTCCTGCTTCTTCCCTATAACATTTCATTTCATTTGTTTTCAGAAAATAAGGCAATTCCCCTTTGAAAGTCTCAACTAAACTTGGCTCCACCATTCATGAATCGTGACATTAACCATTCGCTCTGCGTAAAAGCTTTTTCCCACATCACTTTTGCTTCCTTTGCCAAGTACCTCAAATCAGTGTCCACTTATTCTCAATCCATTCACAAGTAGGAACAGTTTGTCCTCATCTAGCCTGTCCAGACCCTTCATGATTCTACGTGTCACTCCCAAATCTCCTTTCAGCCTTCTACAAGGAAAACACTCCCATCTTCTCCAATCTACATAACATCAGGTAATGCATAACATTTCAGAGTTTTCACCTTATTTTCGTCCTCATGCTCCCAGTTTGTCTTGAAAGTCCCGTATCCCCACTTTTTTATAACACTTTGTGTAATTTGATTGAATATATACTGGTCTATCTCCTCACCATTATCCAGTTGCCTATAGGATGCATCCAGTGATTGGTATCTTCTCAATTGTCTCTTAATTCTCACCACTTGGATTCTTCACGCATATATCATTCTTCTCTAATGTTCTAATCATTTATTTGATCAGTACTACCACCTTTTTTATTCTCTATCTTGCATTTCTCTTCCAGATCTCTGTGCACTATATTTTCACTCAACCTGGGAGCCATATTACTGTCATGTTTGCCCAAACACATTCCCACAACCTTGGGTAATCTTCCCAGGAAGACACTGCTTCCAGCTACCATTCACCTAAAAAGATTGTTCCTGCCTCAAAACTAATCTTAATGTCAAAGGAGATAAGCTGAAGAGGTTCAGAAGAGATTATCGGAATGTTGCCGAATAAGGAAGGTTTGAGATATAAAGAAAGGCTGGATAGGTTGGGACTTTTTTCACTGGAGCATAGATAATTGAGGTGACCTTATAGAGGTTTATAAAATCTGGCGAGATATAGATAGGGTTAATGGCAGGTGTCTTTTCTCAAGGAATGGGGATATCAAAACCAGAAGGCACATTTTTAAGATGCGAGGAGAGAGATTTAAAAAAGACATGAGGGGCACATTTTTTACATAGAGGGTGGTTCGCGTGTGTAATAAACTTCTTGAGGAAGTGGTGGATGTGGGTACAATTATATGGTTTAAAAGACATTTGCATAAATACATGAATAGAAAAGATTTGGAGGGATACTAGCCAGGAACAGGTAGGTGGGACTAGTTAGTTTTGGATTATTTTCAACATGGATTGGTTGGACTGATGGATCTGCTTCCATGCTGTATGACTCAATGCCCTCACTTTCCTTGCTACCATTTCTCCAGTGAGTGTTAACATCTTTTATCCTAGCATTTCTGATTTCACCAATTTATGACACTAGGAATAATCCAGAGATGATCACCTTGAAGCCAACCGCTATAACACTCCCTTGAACTCCTGACTCCTTCCTGTAGGATTTCAAACTACTTCTTCCCATGTCAAAGGATCCAACATAAACCATGATTTATGGCTATTGGTCTTCATGCAACAGACTGTCCTGTAATTGATGAATAACACTCTTTATCCTGACACCATGGAGATGACACCTCTACCAAGACTACAAGGATGACAATACCCTGGGGAAATGCAATTTCAAGCACTGTGAAGCAAGTCATTACAATGGAGAGAGAGAAATTACACTGACTGTTTTTCTCTCAAATCACTGTTTTCCTGCACTCCCCACTATTTGGCCACATTCACTCCTCCATTTATTGTCTGGCCTATCTGCTCATGTTTGCCTATTCACTCCACTTTGCCAGTTTGCCTGTACCCATTCCTTCTGTCTTTGCCTGTTCCTTTTATCTGCTTGTGCCTGCTCCTCCATTTGTCTGTGCCCAGACTGCCTGTTTCTCTACACCCCTTATAGTACCCTCTCCCACCATTGCCCAATCCCTGTTTCAATGTACCTTCATTTACCTGCACCCACACCTCCATTTCCTTAACCCACATTCCCCGTTTACCTGCACCAGCTCCCCCATTTGCCCACTATCTCCCCACAATTTGCATGTTATAATCCTCTTATTTTTAAATTTATTCAAGAGATGTGAGAATCGCTGGCTGGACCAGCATTTATTGCCAATCCTCAATTTGCTTTGAGAATGTGGTGGTGAGTTGCCTTCTTGAACCTCTGCAGACTATGCATTATGGGTTGACCCACAATGCCCTTATGAAGGGAATTTCAGGAGTTTGACTTAGTAAAAGTGAAGGAATTGCAATATATTTCAAGTCAGATAGTGAGTGGCTTGGAGGGGAACTTGCAGGTGGTGATGTTACCATATATCTGACGTTCTTGTCCTTCTAGATGCAAGTGGGCGTGGGTTTGGAAGGTGTCATTGGAGGGACCTTCGTGAATTTCTGCAATGCCTCTTGTAGAAAGCACATACTGCTACTACTGAGTGTCAGTAGTGGAGGGAGTGAATGTCTGTGTATGTGGTGCCTATCAAGCAGGCTGCATTGTCCTGGATGGTATCAAACTGCTTGAGTGTTGTTGGAGCTGTGCTTATCCAGTTAAGTGGGATGTTTCCATCACACTCCTGATCTGTGCTTCATAGATGGTGGACAGGCAGTGTGGAGTCAGAAGGTGAATTAATCTCTGCAGGATTCCTATCTTCTGACATGCTGTTGTAGCAACAGTATTTATATCATGAGTCCAATTTACCTTCTGGTCAATGTTAAAAACGTTGCACCCTACCATATGTTGATAGTAGGGCACCTCAAAATGATGGTAACACTATTGAATGGAAAGGGGCAGTGACTAGTTTATCTCTTATTGGAGATGGTCATTACCTGGCATTTCTGTGGCACAAATGTAGGTTGACATAAGTAGATTGGTGGGGTGGTAATTGCTCAGGTTGGATTTGTCCTTTTTTTAAAATTTCCAGAACATACCTGAGGAATTTTCTACATTGTTGAGTTGATGCCAGACTTGCAGCTGTACTAGAATGGCTGTTTACGTCCAATGGCAATTTATGTCCGCTTCAAATCCGATAAGCCAAAAAATGGGTTGAAGGATCTCTCTAGCATCAGTTTTTAATCTACTGTCTCCAGTTTCCACCTTACGCAATTTTGCTTTCCATAGCTGTCCCCATGCTGTCTCAATTTGAGAAGCTGCTGAGCATGCTCTCTTTCCTGCTCAACGTGATGAAGAAATGCCCACTGTCTGTATCACTGTTTCAGAAGCATGGAGTCCTCCTTTCTCTTATTCTTTTTGGTCACTGACTCTGGGTCCTCCCCTCTCCTGCACTATTAGATGCCAGTGACCAAACTATTACAAATTACTTCATTTTATTTTTCTTATCCTGTTTTAAAAACCCAACAATATAAACAGCTTCCATTAACACTCTCAGAGGCCTCCACTCATCTGCTCACTGAAACATACTGATTTAAAATCATGGTTCTGAAAAGACTGATTATTAAACCACTTCACAAAAAAATGACCAACACCCATACGTCAAGAGTCTGAAATCTAAAATCCAGAAAATGTTATGTGCAAGTCACCAACTTTCATCACAATTCTAAATTAAATAACCCACAACATTCTAAACTAAAGTTAACCCACCCTATCTCCCAGTGTGAATGGACACTTTAAAACATTTCAGCACATTAATCTGAATCACCATTCACATCCTTGGATGAAACTATCACTGCAATCCATCCATTCGTTGTTGAGATGTGTTGTTTACAGCCAGAGTAAAAACATGACCTAATTAATGGGACTAGAATTTTATTTCAGATTTAATTATTAATTGTGTTTCAATTCCCTGAACAGCACTGATGATATTTGAACTCTTATCACTGGAGCATTAGTCTAGGTCTCTGGATTATTAGTCCAGTAACATTGCCACTGCAATATCTTCTCCCTCTGTACCTATTTCATATTTGTCTTTACCTACTCAATAAGAACATAAGAAGGAGGAGTAGGAATAGGCCATCAGATGAATCAGTTGTTATGTTTGGATTTTCAGAAATCTTTTGAAAAAGGTCCCACTCAGTAGGTCAGTGGGATATACAAGATAGGAAATTACATGTAGATTGAGGATTATTTAACAGGTAAAAAAAAGAGGCCAGGAACAAATGGGTCATTCTTGGGTTAGCTGCCTGGGACCAGTGGTGAACCAGATGCCGTGAAGGCAGTTCACCAAGTTGATCTTGGATATGGAGGGATTTTCTTATGAGAGGTTGAGTAGATTAATCTTGTACTCAATGGAGTTTAGAAGAATGGGAGGTAAATTTATTTAGATCAATTATCTCAGCTCCAGGACATCTCTGCAGGATCACCTTTAGGGGATATCCTATGCCAAATGATATTCAATAAGGTCAGAAGTATGGATATTTGCTGATGATTACACAATGTTCAGCGCCATTTGTTAGCCCTCAGATATTGAAACAATTCATGTTCAAATGCAACAAGACTTGGACAAGATTGAGGTTTGGTCTGACAACTGGCAAGTTAATTTTCACCACACAGTGCAAGGCAATGACCATCTTAAATAAGAGAAGAGTCCAATCATCACTCCTTGGTATTTGATGGCATCATTATCACCTGAATCCCCAACTGTCAATATCCTGGAGGTTACTATTGATCAGAAGCTGAACTAGCTATCCATATAAATAAAGTGCTAAAAAAGCAGTTCAGAGACTAGGAATCATTCAGTGAGTAACTTCCCTTTTGACTCTCCAAAGCTTGCCCATTATGTACAAGGCTAAGTCAGGTGTGTGATGGAAGACCACTTAACTGGCACCACCTCTACAAAAACTGAGGCCTTCGACCAGTGATGATAGTAGCAACAGTGAGCACTACCGAGAAGATGTGCTGCAGAAATTCACCAAGGCTCTTCAGGCAGCTCTTTCCAAACGCATGATCACTACCATCTAGAAGGACAACAGCAGCATGTCCACTGGAATATAACCAACTCCAATTTGCCGTCTAAGCTACTTACCATCCTAACTTGGAATTATATCAGTGTTCTTTCAGTGTTGCTGGGTCACAATCGTGAAACTCACTCTCCAACACATTGTAGCTCTATGTAGACCAAATGGTTCAAGAAGGCAGGCTCATCACCACCACCTTAAGGTCAATTAAGGATGGACAATAAATGCTGCCCCAGGCAGCAATGCCCGCTTTCCATGAAGGAATGAACCAGACAGACAAAGGCAGTGAAACCTATGCTGCTGTCTGACACAGCAGTGAATCTGCACAGTTACTGCCTTTGCTGTTTGAGTTGAAGTATCACTGGACATTAGACTGCATCTAGAAAAAATGAACAAACAGCGAAATTCACAGCTGACCTTAGAAGAACCTATTTGGGAGAGCTCACAGCACAGGAACAGATAAGTGCATAGTTTTTAAGTGTATCCTTGCTGTAAATCTACAATAGTGAGTAGAGTGGGTTCTTTCATGATTATATGTTTTATTGACATCTGTTTCTTGATTAAATTTTAAAAATATATAGCATAAGTATTAAGTTAGCCTGGAGCAGTGATTTTTGGAGCAATAAGATGGTGCTATTTTCTGCGTCTATAGATTGTGAAGGAGCAAAGATGGCCTTTAGTAGAGTGATGTGCTCTTCCTGTCAGATGTGGGAGTTTAGGGAGACTTTCCACGTTACTGATGATTTTGTCTGCAACAAGTGTGAATGTGAATCCTATTAGATTGCATGGATTAGAGCAGCAGTTAGAGGCAATGAGGAATTTACAGGAACCAATGGGTGTGATGGATGGCAGTTATAGGAAGTGTGATAAATTGCAGATACAGTCAGGTAGATGGGTTAACATCGAAACATAGGAAAGAGAGGCAGGTAGAGCAGGAGTCTTCTGTGGCTATCCCCATCTCAAACAAGTATACTGTTTTGGAAAAAGTAAGGGGTGATGGACTCTCAGGGGAATGTAGCATGAACAGACAAGTTTCTGGCATCAAGACAGGCTCTAAATAATGAGGGGTATGTCGGGTTCCAAGCGATCAATTGTGCTAGGGGACTCTCTAGTCAGAGGCACAGACAGACATTTCTGCGGCCGGGAAAGAGAAATCAGAATGGTGTGTTGCCTCCCGGGTGCCAGGATCACGGATATTTCTGAGAGGATGCAGAATGTTCTCAAAGGGGAGAGGGACCAGCAAGAGGTCATTGTACACATTGGAACTAACAACATAGGAAGGGAAAAGGATGAGATTCTGAAGGGAGAATATAGAAATTTAGGCAGGAATTTAAAAAGGAGGTCCTCGAGGGTAGCAATATCTGGATTACTCCTGGTGCTATGAGCTAGTGAGGGTAGGAATAGGAGGATAGAGCAGATGAATGCGTGGCTGAGGAGCTGGTGCAGGGGAGATGGGTTCACATTTTTGGATCATTGGAATTTCTTCTAGGGTAGAAGTGACCTGTACAAGAAGGATGGATTGCACCTGA